>NC_062267.1:9523856-9880784 GCF_916048215.2 Malus sylvestris | reverse complement strand
AATAATATCGTTTGTTAAAAAAAAATCTTTGTTAATGGCCTTTCATGTAGGCTTATTTTTTTTTCTTTATTTTATTCCAAGTGATAATTTTCTAGCATTGATGCAACTTTTTGTTCTGATATTCGCAAGGACAGAGCCAATTGTGGCCGCTGCAACCCTAACTTTTAAAACATGAAAAAAATTGATGTTAGCATTACGAGTGTTACGGAAAAATTGTCCAATATTGCCCAAAATAGAGGGATGTACTGTGTAGACAAATAGGGCCAAATATGGTTTACTTTGTGCTTAGTCAAAAAACATCATATGCTTTTCTTCTATGATAATATGATTGATATTTGATCAAACAAAATTAAATAAACAATTTAGCGCCAAAGTCCCTTATCCATGACTAGTGTAACGACCAGTCACCAATTATTATGATTTTTATAATTTTAAAAAGTGAATTTTCGAAAATGCCCTTCGAGGCAAATGCATTGACTTTTGTTGACTGCCTTGTCGAGTTATGTAAGATTCATTTTCTTGGCGTATCCTCGTAGTACTCGTCACTACGAATGCGTGGGCTCAAACGGATCATGATTTGGAGTTATAACGAATGAAGTTGAGGGCAAAATTGTAAATTTATTTATTTCTAGAATGCTCCAGATTTTTGGAGCAAAATCTAGTGGAGCCACGTGTGTGGCTTAGATTAAAAGACAAGAGAGATAGGCGGTGGAGATGAAGGATAAAGGAGAGAAAAAAAGGAGATGTGAGGCCCATCGGAAGAGGAGAGAGAACTCAGGTGGCCAATTAGGAAAGAAAGAAAGGAAAGAAAGGAGAAAGGAGGAGGAGGAGGGGAACCAAACCGGATTCCCCTTAACTCGCGAACCTGGTTGCCACCCATAGGTTTCTCCGATGAAATTCATCGTTTTTCCGACGAATTGAGCCGACCTACCACTCCTAATCATCATCTCGACCTTTCATCTACCATTTCCATATCAAATTTGAGGAGATTAGGTTTGGAATTGGGAAGAAATGAACTCGTGGGTGCAGTGAGAACCGTGGCCGATATCCACCAAATCTGAAATGTGTTCTTCCAGTTATTACCACCATTAGACTCCGAATCATGCTTGACAAATTTCTATCGTTTGAACCTAGTTCCATTAAGGTCCGCCGCTTGATTATTATAGTAATCAACGATCCGATTGTTGGATCTTAACCAAACTTTGATACGTTATAATACATAATATTTGAGGATATTAGAAACTTACGGATTAGGAATCTGATGTACGGATCTTCCCGAATAGGAAATGTAAGATATATATTCTATTGATAATAATTCTAAGACATGATTTGATAATTGTTCTAGGCGTTGATTGTTCGTGACGCCTTGATGTTTGTGCTAGGGAGTTGTAGCGTGGACTCCAGGTGAGTGGGCTTTTGGTTTTCTATGTATATATTAGTATAGATATGCATATTATTGCATGACGCTGTAGACGCCCAGGTAATCCTTAGGTGAGTAAATATTGATAATAGTGATTGCAGAGTGTATGGTTATGTTTAAATGCATTTAGTGCTCATTATCCTGCACCTTAGTGTTAGTGCTCCGCCCAAGGCTAGGGCCAGCCTTCACGTGATCGTTCACTTCCCGCACCGCACGCTCACCTTGGATCCAAGGCAGGTGCCAGCTGTCGTACATACCACATTAGGTCGTTTCGACTCGTAGGTGACTTGTGATATTTCGCCCAACCTTCACATGATTGTAGCACTTGAGCGTACTTATTTACACCCAGCCTGTTGTACAAACCACAATAGGTGGTTCTGACTCATGTGCAGGAATTGGTTAATGAGCTATAGGTTCAGCCGTACAGGTCACGTTAGGTGACTTCGTTTGGCATATCATTTTACATTGATTTATTTGACCTGGCTTACTTATTTCATTGCTGAGATACTTGACATGGCATAAATTTGGTTTTCACTACTCTCGGGCATGAATTCTATATACGTATGTATTATTTATTTTCTGGGAAATTATATGGGTTTTACGGCGAGGGGTTATAAAGTTTTCAAAAGGTTTTTATTAAAAACTTTATTTTCAAGCCCACTCACCCTTGTTTTGCGCCATTCCAAGTTTTAGCTGCTAAAAGTTCGTATCGATGAGGATTCGTGGCGAATCTCAGTATAGGTGGCTACCTTTGAGGGTATGATCCTTACCCACAATATTGTACTTTAATATGCTCTGACGTCGCGTGTGAAATGAGTTCATCCCAGCTCACAGAGCACTTTTATCTTTAGGCACTTTTAGGTTTAAATTTATTTACATTTTCCATATCACTATACTTTATGGCTTCGTCACCATTCAGGTGTCGGCCAGCACAACTCGATTCAGAATCCTAGTGGACATTTCAGGTCGAGGTGTGTCAACTAGTGACCACTAACCGAAATCTCATGAAGGGGAGGTTTAAATCTGAAAATTTCTTACATGATCCGTTAACATGACACTAAGCGACTTGAAAATAATGAGGTCAACACAATAACTAATAGGGTTATTATCGGGTCACACGATAAGAACCCATTAATAACGGGTTCTTAACAGGTACACACGAACGTGACACACGGTTATCCCATTTCAACAAGTTAAGAAAAAAGTTATTTGATGATTTTAATTTTTAAACTATTAAATAAAAACTTACTATAAAATACAATAGCCAATAGTGTATATGTATATATTGTATATTAAATATGTATTTTTATTATTATTCTATATAAATTTAAAAAAATTTAAGTTTTATTTATTTGTTTTTATAGTAGACTCTAGGCAAAGAGTGCGATTAAAAAATTATAAAACATACTAAAATAAAAATATCAAGTAATTTAAAAATATCAAACACATTAAAAATTATAAAATTAATTTACAAATGCGAACAATGTGAAAAAAAAATGCAAAAGCTCGTGGTCACATCCTTTATGCTTTGAGGATGTGTACATCGTCGTTTGAATTTTTAAAACTATACAAACCCTCATGAATAGTATTCTTAAGGGAGTTCAAAATAAATAAAATTCATAATCATTAACGTACAAATATGAAAAATGTGAAAGCATATATAAACGCTCGTGATTGCATCATTTACGGTTAGACGATGGTTACATGGTTGTTTAGATGTTTAATGTGGAAAGCCTTAATGAAAACATCGTCAATATAACTCTTAAGATAATATATCAAGTCAAAGTTCCAATATCATTTCCCTTGGTGATTGATGAAAATTGAAGGGTTTTATTGTAAAGAACGTGCAAGGTTCCTCGACCTGGAAATGCAACTTCCTTCAATTTGTATATCCTTGAACATTTGGTATTTTGTAGTAATGTTCTAATGTTTTTTCATTAGCCTCCTCTCATTTTTGGGATATGTAATACTTGAAAGACAAATGTTTTATTTATTTATTTTATGTTTCGAAGTAATATTTATGTGACAATGTGATATGCATATACTAATTTAGTATTATGTTTTACATTTTTTTGGGGTTCAAATTATGTTTTTCAATTTTATTATTTATTGATTTAAAATATATTACATACCCCAAAATAAGAGTCTAATGAAAAAACATTAGTACATTACTACAAAATACCAAATGTTCAAGGATATGCAAAATGAAGGGAGTTGTGTTTCAAGGTTGAGGAACCTTGCAATCTTTTGACAATAAAACACTTCAATTTTCATCATCACCAAGGGAAATAGTATTGGCACTTTGGCTTCATACACTGTCTTCAAGAGTTATATTGACGATGTTTTAAATTAAGACTTTCCACATTAGCACTCTCTTTAACATCAAATAAGCATCAAAAACCAAATTTTGTAAACTATTCAAATGTGTTTGGTATTTTTATTTTTAACGTATTTGGTATTTTTTTAACAAACGTATTTGGTATTTTTAAATTACTTGATATTTTTTAAAATGTGTTTTATAATTTTTTAATCTCATTATCTGCCTATAGTATATTGTAAAAATAAATAAATAAATAAATAAAATGCAAAACTTTTAAAATTTATATAGAATAATAATACAATCTATACCTATTTAATATACAATATATACATATAAACTATGGCTATTGTATATTATAGTCAGTTTTTTTAGTAGTTAAAATATTAAAATCATTAAAATGATTTTTTTTTCTTAATGTGTCGAAACAAGTTACCCGGGTGTCATCCGTGTAAACTTGTTAAGGACCCGTTTCTTATCATGTGACCCGATAACTACCCGATTAGTTATTGTGTTGACCCCAAAATCCATTATTTTCATGTCATTTACGTGTCATGTTAACAGGTCGTGTAAAAATTTGACAAGTCTAGTGACAATGGGGTGCTAATGCGGTGCTAAAGTGCGATATGTGAGGACATATACCAGTTGGCAGTGTTGAATGGTGGTACTGATCCACTAGACATTTGACACATATACAATTAAAACAATCGGCTTCATGCTGTTAAAGTCCAGTTACATACCAAAGACGTGTTAAATTTTTCTGGCAATGGTCAAGACAAAAGAGGCATGACGATCACTAAGTCCTCCATTCTTTATATCTGCAATTTGTATCATCAATATATAATTTTAACAATGAAGACCATTGCGATAGCCATGGCTACCGCCACAATCGATTTCAATTTTGTGAGCACCCCTTGAAGATGGGAGAAATCTAAACCTAGCTAGCAAATTGAAGATGGTGGCGGAGGGAGTTTCTAGAATTCTCCACAACAGACGTATTGGACGTATATACAATTGAAATCGTTATTAGGAACAGAAATCTTGATGGATGGCTTTATTTTGATACTGAAGATTTACCAGTGCAGTCTTTTAAGCATCATAACCAAGCATCATAACTAGACATATAAGTTTATGTTAGAAGATCTAAGGAACCACAAAGCTTACAACTTTGATTCTGTTCTCGAAGTCTACTCAGCAAACCCTAACTACAGGATGATCGCCATGGAAGAACATTACTAGATTTTTGTAGCACCAGACATGTCTCTTCATCACTCTTTCATGCCAGTGCTTTGCTGTGATGGAGACGCAACGAAGAACTATTTGTTGGAAAAATTGGGTCTAATTGCTATATTAAATCACATAAAAATTTAAGAAATAATTCATGAAATTATATATCACAATCATGCATGCACATGAGTAACCAATGTTAAATGAACATGAAAAACCGAAGCATGCAATCATGCAAAACAAGCAGCAATTATGAAGTAACACCTATGTAATGCCAATTCGGAATTGATGTCAAAATTATAGCGACCAAACCTAAACTTGTCTTAAGATTCTTGGAAAAATCGGGTCTAATTGCTATAATAAATCACATAGAAAATCAAGAAATAATTCATGCAATTATATATCACAATAATGCATGCACATGAGTAACCAATGTTAAATGAACATGATATAATGGATTAGAAAAACCTAGAAAATACGGTCGAGGCAAGTGTTGGACACTTTGTCCTTTAGACAAGTTTACGCCCCACTATGGTGTTCATGGTTGATCAGTGCATGTCTCCCAAGATACAACGATCATGTCCTTGTAATAGTAGTACTTCGAATCACAAGGCTCTATGAACCACGATTGTGTTAAAAACTCTCTCATATGAACTCAATGAGACTCTCTAATATTTAATGCACTATATATATGTATGATGAAAAGTTATTATGTGATTATAGGGGGCTTCTCTATTTATAGAATGTGAGATACCTATTTGGAAAACATGTGACTATTCATGAAGAGGCAAAAGTTGCAACTCTTCATTTGAGTAGACACATCTTTCTACCAAAAGGCTCCACTTCTAATTTTCATTCAATTAATAAATTTAATATAATAATATTATTATTAAATTTTCCAACAGTATTTGTAAGCATAGACACGTTATTCTTCTCTTCCTGATTCATAACAATCCTTAAACTTGTGTGGACACAATGAGAATGAGTGATGTTCTTTTGCAACAAGCTCCAAAAATATTGATATGTTAACTTTAATATTTTGGAACCACAATGATCGCAAATTTTAAGCGTTAACAGTTTGGCGCTTTTGTAAATATGCATATGTGAAATAAAAAGTAATTTAAAATATCCAGAAGGCGACGCGTGGACTTCTGCTCAAGAAAGACAAGAATGCCCTCATTAAATGGACATGCTTCTCAAATACTCTCACGCCGAACTCAGCATCCTTGGAAGTTCAAGCAGAGGACTACGACTGCTCTATGCTCCCCTGCTCGTGGTGTGGAAAAGCCAAATGCATTAAAGGTATGATTAATTACTAAATCCTATCATTAATACATTCCCAATTGAAGACCAACTCTATCAAGCAAGGTTCTAAAAGTCGCTAGGCGCTATTCGGGTGGCGAACTGAGGCCTAACGCTTAGACGAGGCCTATACGGATTTAAGTAAATTTATTATATATCATATAAATAAGGGCCTAATTGGATAAATGGTCATTGTGGTGATAGAGTATTCAAAAGGGAGTCCGCATGATAAAAAAATTCGGATTTAAACCCCTGTGGTGAAGTTCGTTAGGATTTAAGCCCAAAAGCAAAATTTCTATTAATTCTCCGTTAACTTCATTAGCCATGGCTTTACACTCAACAACCAAATTTCCTCCACTGCCACTGCTAGTTACGAAGCACACAACCAAAGTTCATAAAGAAATCTGTATCAGAAACACCATGGCTGACTACAGGGTGTACTTGGAGAACATTGGTATCGGCCAGTTTTCAAGGCTCCTAGGAGCAGTAAGGAAAATCAGCATGTCTATCAAACCTTCCGCAGAGAGATCCTAGAAGAATGATAAGGAAAAGACTCATCAGGACATATCTGACTACGAGATCGTGTTGCCCGATAGGCACATTGTCTACTGCTTGTGATGGGTTGAAAGGCTTAACCACATTGTGTAGGAAAGCCTTGAGTATGGAGGTACGACTTGCCAAACAAATGAAACACCTGAGGAAACTTAAGGTTTACCTACACTCACTACCGAAGACGAATCCGCTACAGTGGCAGAGAAACCTTAAGAAAAGAAGTTAGTCAACCTACTGGAGGACCATCAAAGGTAGAAGAAGCTACACAAGTAGTTGTTGAGCCTAGGGTACTATTATCGTACTAGGAGGGAAGATACGCACAACATGGTTAAAAAATGCCAAGTATGCCAAGTTCATGGGAACTTGACTCCTCCGACATTGCTGCAAGACATACGCATTCCATAGCCATTCCAAACTTGGAGGGCTTAACATAATTGGAACAATCAACCCAACTTTTAAGGGTCATTTATGGATCTTAGTAGCCACTGAGTACTTCACGAAGTGGGTGGAAGCAATCATTCTCTAGAAAGCAACAAGAGCTGCAGTGCCCAACTTCATCAGGGAAAATAAGCAGATAAGTATCACAATCAATCATTGCGGGATCAAGCATGTCCACTTTATGCCATACTACCCTAAGGGAAACATTCAAGTTGAAACCACAAACAAGACACTACTAAGGATCCTAAGCAAAATTGTGCATAATTACTTTAGGGGCTGGAACATGCATCTTCCAAATGTTCTGTGGGTATATTGCACATCTCCAAGGAATACCACAGCCTGCACTGAATGGAGGTGGAGAGATCTCAAGTCATTCGAGGAAAGAAGAATGAAAGTAGTTAGGAAAAGAACTCTATACCACTAATAGGTTACCAAAGTCTACAATTATAGAGTCAAGCCACGCAGCTTCAAAGAAAGAGGTATTGTCCTTAGAGCGCCAGTAAACCTCTCGACCTTCAAAGTTTGCCCCACACTAGGAAAGACATTTTGCGGTTAAGGAAACCTACGAAAGCAGATGTTACTACTTGACTTTGGTTAACGATGACATGCTAGGAAAACATGTCAATGGTAAGTGGCTTAAGCCTTATTACTACTAAGACTCTTACTATTCCCTCACGCTCATTAAGAAGAACGAGCTCATTTTATGCGGTGGTCATTTTGTTTGCTCTATGAAGCTTTATAAAGCCTTGCACCGATTGATGTACCTCAAATTTTAGTGAAATGAATGGAGTATTTTGTCAAAATCCTTGGTACATTTATCCATTTACATTGACGAGAGTAAATGGAATGACTTCTTCTAGTAACATGTTATAGCAGTAATTAAGCCAAAGTTATAACAAAAGCCCAAGCCTTCCTAATACTCAAATCATGCTAAAGTTAAAGCAATAAATGCATATACATACCCATGCCAAACAAGCTGCTTAATGGTTCAAACAGTGCCCATGGAACATGCCAAGCCAAATTACAATACGCCATGAAAACCATTTGAGTCAAGCAACGAAGGCTTTTGTTTGTACCATACTTGACCAATCCCGAAACTATTAAGCACTGGTCACATTATACCGTCAAGGACCCAGAAGAGTTTCCCTCCAACCAGGAAGTCAATCACAGCACGACACGTGTCGACATCAGAAGCCAATCGTAGCGCGACACGTGTCAACATCAGAAGCCAATCACAACACGACACGTGTCAATGTCAAAATGAAACTAGAAACTCTCTTATATACATAGAGATCATTCTCTCACAATATTTCTTAATGTCATTTGTATCATTCTCTCACAATATTTCCTAATGTCATTTGTACTAAACCATTCACTAGTACTCACAAAATGAGAGCTTGAACCTATGTACTTGTGTAAACCCTTCACAATTAATGAGAACTCCTCTACTCCGTGGACGTAGCCAATCTGGGTGAACCACGTACATCTTGTGTTTGCTTCCCTATCTCTATCCATTTACATACTTATCCACACTAGTGACTTGAGCAATCTAGCGAAGGTCACAAACTTAACACTTTCTGTTGTACCAAAGTCTCACCAATTTTATGCATCAACATTTGGCGCCGTCTGTGGGAACGACACTTATTCCCATTCTCTTCAGCTTTGTTAAGCTGGTTTCCACCATTCGTACACTCTTTTTTGACCAGGTATCATTCTCCAACATGGGGAGTGAACGAAGCCACAACACATAAAACGACACCTCACTCGTACCTGGTGCGAAGCAACGAAAGAAAGAACAAAAGAAGTTTGCTCTTCAGGCTAAAGTCGATGAGCTGGAGGCTCATAATAACAAGATAGCGATGAAGAATGAGATCCTCCAAGAGCAGTATGAAAAGGTCTTCGAGATGCTCCACGAGGCTAGATATACTAAAACATACGAGCTCATCACCCCTGTGGAAGTCAATCATCAATTGGGTGCCCTCCAACATGGAGGGTCATTTGCTTTCGACATAGGTATCCCTGTTGAGGAGCGAGCTACTCATTGAAATGGCGACCAACATGAGACTTCTCTCAACCCATCTGCTTTGACCCAAAGCAGGAGGAGTGGAGGAAGGCACCTCCTTACAGGAGGAGTGGAGGAAAGCACCTCCTTACAGAAGAAGTGGAAGGATCAAAAGGCGTCTTTCGTGACTGTTGAGACTTTCTAAAGCAAAGTCGAGACAATCCTATCCATGTAAGCTTAAAGATCAATGACCTAAGGGTCTCTGAAAGACTAAGTCCCCTCCTATGTCCCAGGCCGACTACCAATATGGGGAAATGGCAATAAGTCTTAGAGAAACACAAAGGTATAGGGGACTCAGAGATGTTCCGACAGACGTACCTTGGAAGTCAGTACGGCAAGTCCAGGGAAAAATCACATGCTCTTGATCAAACCTTCCTACTTCTAAGAGAATATGGAGATTTACGAAAGAAAGCTCCAATGGTACATGACTCCACTCAGGACCCTCTTGTCCTACAGCTCCTTAAGGAAGTAAACAAGTTGAAGGCTAAACGACAAGCTAAGATACCTGATTGGAACCAACCTAGGCCTGGCCCTCTTATAAGGAGGATCCTCGACACCCTCTTCCAAGCAAAGACAAAACAGAAGCTTGGTCTGCAACTCTGTACTGGAAAGGAGGACCCGATTGAACACCTTAACCTCTTGAAGTCCACCATGGCATATCGGATGCACACTGACGAAAAACGATGTCTTCTTTTCCCTTCCACCCCCTCTGGCGGAGCTCTAAACTGGTATTGCCGTCTTCCACCTAAGACGGTAGACTCATTTGAGGAATTGAGGAAATTGTTTGTTTCTTAACACATTTTCCAGACCGATCGCTTGTACTCTGCGGATGACTTGTACACTATTCACCAAAAGCCAGACATGTCATTACGTATGTATGCTGGTCACTTCAGCCATGAGTATTCTCGTTGTACCGAGGCAGACGACAAGACTGCCCTCAAAGCCTTCACGACAGGCCTACGTGACTGTTTCTTTAAGTACATGATCAATCCCAACACTTGGAAGACTTACTATGAGGTGATGGCGTAGGCTTATAACCATGCCTTCGCCAAGGCAAGGACATACCAACAGAAACCTCCAACAACCATCCCCTATCAGCAAGTAGGGAGTGGAAGCCAGACCTACCCAAATGAGAAGACTTCAACCTTCCAAACGGCAGCGGTGCTTCCTTCTGCCTTACTTAATACTTCGCCAAGTCAACAAACATATCAATCTCAGTGCAAAAGGAAAGATTTCCATCCTCACCAGTTTTATTTTAGTAAAAGGAGTAAGGGACACTATCGCGATAACCAAGGGTATCACCACGATAATGCCCGCCCCCAGGCAATCAACACAGTGGGCTAAGCACGTGTCAGGATAGGCCATACCTCGAGGTATGAGACATACACACCTTTGAACGCCCTATGTGTGGCCATTTACCCCAACATAACACACCTGATACTGAAGCCAATGTCGAGGCAGTCGGGTTACAAGCCCATGAAGAACACAAGCATGTTTTGCTGTTACCACGAGCGTAACGGCCATGACAGCGATAAGTGTATCACCCTTCGTGATCATATTGAAGCTTTGGCGTGTGAAGGAAAAATTGATCAATTCCTCCTTCACCATTCAAGGGATAACCGTAACTAACGCCAAGTGAATGTGATATATTCCATAAGCGGCGGCACACCCATATCTGAATCTTCCAACAGAGCTATGAAAAACAGCGGCACACCTATAGGTTCAAAATCCTGATGGGAGTAGGAGTACTCGAGATGGTGTTTAATTAGAAGAAGAAGTCCTAATCCGAGTAGGGTTTTAACTCGACCTAGAAGGTATCCGGTGCTAAAAATATAGGAGGCTATGCATCGTTCAAGCCCTCCAATTCAACACACAACGTTGCCCTGCACAAACTATCTCAACAACTTTGAGATTTTTATTTTCTCTTTTCGCTGACACATCTTCCGTTGGTATCAATAGCACTGTGAAAGAAACCAGTGATATCTTCAGTCGGCATAGATAGCTCTGTCGCCGTAGAATTAGCCGATCTCGCAGCATCTTCTGTTGGCATCAACAGCACTACGGCGAGGGCGGTTGGTTACCTATCCAAGTCTCAGTTGAGAAGGATTTCTGAATCCTTATTGATCGAGGTCATCTTATTAGCCTTCTCGGTGAAGTGAGGTGTTACAGCTTACTGAGCTTGGCGCATTGCACGCCGAGTTATTTTATGATTGGATACTCTCAAGTAGGATTTAGAGTTCGACATTCAGACGGTCGAACCACGTTCACTATTAATACTTATATCCACTTTGAGTATTTGTGCCCTTACACTTTGGTGTCGATTCAACATGAGTTTGCTCTGACGAATACCATTACTGTGACCGAATCCAACGACGACGATTTGTGAACTTCGTAAGAATAGTAGCCTTGTCTTCAGGTTTGAGAACCCAAGAGGCCGAGACGTGTTCCTTCCTTGGTCGCAATCGCAAGACGCAGAAGTCAACCGCGCACCCAACGCAACATCAACAAATTTACTCCTCGGCCGAGCTCGGCCGACGAGTTGGCACGCCCTGCATTCACCGAATGACGTAGTTAGCTTATAGATTACTCGGCCTGCGCGCCACGTAGGCTTGGTAGTTTTTAGGGTTAACATTTTGGCACGCCCAGTGAGACCTGGTGCTAAACTATGAAGTTCATGCCAATTGAAACATGATTGATAAAAAAGAAAACAGCTATGGGAAAATTAACAGTCGATTTGCCAATTCAGAACATAGAACAAAGTGTGCCGCAGGCGCATAATCCCCTTAACGCCGTGACACCTGAGTCCACAAACGCGACTCGTCGAGAAAGGGAAGTTAATCTCGGCGATCAGTTTCGCAATCTAGAAATCCCTAACAGGAACACCTGCGTTCTCAATGAAGGATAATAGAAGATTGTGACGAGGATGGAGGTGAAGGATCTGATCCACTAACAAGATCGTTTCTTTGAAAACGACTTGACGAGCAGTCTCGGACGGTTGAACAGACGTTTAGTCGAGGAATCGATAAACTTCATGATGTGATACGCAATACCAGTGAGGCACAAACCAGATTACTCAAAATACTGGTTAGTAAGGTCAGCGACGGTAAGTCTTTCGATCTTGCCCAGCACTTGCCACCAAGAAATAATCTGTTACCAATTGTACCAGCTAAGTCAATCCTTGCTCGGCTCAAACCAATTAACTTGGAAAAAGAAGAAGGATCAAATAGTAGGTCAGATGGATCCGACCATAGAGTGGAAGCAACACTCATTGATATGACCGAGGTCCAACAGATGATCGATTCGGCCATGAAGAAAGGGTCGAAGTTCCCTAAATTTATACATCTGTATCCAGCTTATGTGGAATAGTTCGAATACCCTAGAGGTTTCAAAATCCCAGATTTTAACCTTTTTGCTGGAGAATCATCCTTATCCTCGTTAGAGCATATGGCTCGTTTCACCGCGCAATGCGGAGATGTCAATAGCGACTTTCACAAGCTGTGACTTTTCAAATTTGCGCTGACCGGTTCAGCATTTGCTTGGCATATCAACCTCCTACCGAATTTTGTCCAGAGCTGGGAGGAGTTGGTTGAGAAATTTCATGAGCAGGTTTATCGGCCAGGGATGGAAATGTCAGTGTCCTCATTAGCAAGGATGGCTCGAGCATCTGATGAGTCACCGATGGATTATCTTACCAGATTTAAATCAGCCAGGAATTGGTGTCGAGTACCCCTCCCCGAAGTTGCATTCGTCAGACTTGCTCTGAACGGTCTTGACGTAGAATACAAAAAGAAATTCTTGGGGGCAAACTTTCGGGATATGTATGAACTAGCCCAGCATGTCGAGCAATATGATTATTTACTCCGTGAAGAGAAGATTTCGAAAGCTCCATCCCGAGGGACGATCTACAAAAATCCCACTGTCAGTTACGCATCGACCAAAGGTGAATGTGTCAGCGTGGACGCAGCTGAGATAGTAATAGATAAGCCATATGTTTGCAAGGCACTAACTCAAATTGACTCTAAGGAAGTCAAAACCCGCTCGGCCACTGAAGAAACAATGAAAACGTCAAAAGTTTATACTTTTGATATTACAAAGGCCGATGCAATTTTTTATCAATTGTTATCAGCGAAGATCATCAAACTTCAGCCCGGGCATAACATTCCCAAGGCCGAAGAGCTTAAAGCAAAGATATATTGCAAATACTATAATTCAAGCAAACATACGACAAATAATTGTGTCGTGTTTCGAGACAACGTCCAAAGCTGGATTGATAATGGCAAACTCAGATTTCCGGAGAAGAAGATGAATGTTGATACTGACCCATTTCCCACAAAAAATAGTAAATATGGTAGATGCTCGCCTACCTAGGGACAAAGGAAAAGGGAAGGCAGAGGTCGTTACAACGCAACGCTTTCTGAATCAGAATTCTCGACCACGTTTCAATGCTGATTTTCATTCAAACAAACCACCTACAGCTCTAACGGGACCCGCTATTGTCAAGCCCATGACAGATTACAGCACTGATGAAGAATGTGGGTCGGCGGTTTTATGCAGAAAGTGTAAAGCAAATGTCAACGCCGAGTCGAAGGAAAAGTCATCTCTGGCTATAATGGAACAACCTGCAGCCGCAACACAGCAAAAAGTGCTCAACGCAGGCTAACATCAAGGGGTTTTTGATAGGCTCGACCATAAAGTGCGGGTGGAAGAGACACATTCGGTCAGATGGCGCCTCTATTTTGATGCTCCATTTTATGACGAAGATTATTACATACACAATTCTAGCAGCTCGGAATCAGTGTAGAGCCAAAAAACTTTCAAACATCCCGAACCTCGAGACCAGCGTTGGTATACATATCACTCTTCGAAAGGTGTCTACACTTCACTATCCAAATCCCAGAAACGTCGGCACCAAATAATAGACTGCATGGCCCGCCGACGGGTAGCCCAAGAAACTTCAGTCCCTAAATGGCGACCGAAGGAAACAGTTGCCAATGATGATGAATGACCATCTCCAACTATTATAACATAGCTGGTTCAAGGGAAACCGCTGGTCAATCGGCTGGTCAATCGACATGTTGAAACCATATTTGAGGAGGCTGATAAACGGATCAAACTTCTTCTTCGGCCCGGGGAAATGAAGGCATGCTTCAAGAATTTCAGGCAAAAAGCTGAAAGCAAACTGTCTCCCCCAGCCCTACAAGAATCTTTGATCAAAATTCGACGGAATTTACATCCACCATTCCTCGAGGAGGCCTTGGAATATATGCGAAAGTTTTATAAAAAGCATTCGGCTAACGATCCATATGGTTTGCCGAAAGCATGTCAAGATACAATCGATCTCGTCCTAACTTGCCTGAATGCCGAGCGAATTATTCAGAAGACCTCAGACCCAGGATTGAAAGCTAAGTTCCAGCACATACGAGAAGCTCGAGTCCTTGGCTTTGAAGTCGACCTATACACTGATATCGATGCGGTCGACCTTCCTTTCTCATTGGAGGACCTTCAGTATTTATGATACCACTTCAAAGTCTTTTCGGTCGTTTCTCTCTTCGGCCTTACGGTCGATGAAATAACATGAGTCGCACGGTTGGATGCCTATCTCGACACCAGGGATGCCCGTATAATGTACCAAGAACAAGCTCGTAACCTGGCACCAATCCCAGGCACAATTCTGATTTTAGACGCACCTGAGGCACCTGCACAAAACGAACAGGCTTCCGAAGAGACACCGTGGGAACAAACCATTGAAGAATGAGTAGATGAGTCTTTTAGTACAATTCCGACGGAAGCAGATGCCACAGTCGGTGACCAGGAAAGAGAAGAAGCCGAAGAGGATGATCATAACCCGATGGGCCCGTTGGTTCTGGATAACATGGAAATCAATATGGTCCATGTTTTGCCTGCTGATTTTTAGTCGAGCATATCTCAACCGAATTTCCTCGATGGCGACGTAGTTGCAGAGGAAGCCGGTCACATTGATTTTGTAACTGTTGCTGAAGTCGAGTCAATAACAAAAGATGACAACCTCAAGGCAGTTTTGGCCGAATTATTTCCTCGATCATCATCGGCCAAACTTCATCATTTGAAGCCATTGTATGTAATGACCCATATCGAAAGGTATCCAGTCTCCAAAGTTTTTGTCGACTGTGGAGCCACTGTCAATATCATGCTTGTAAACGTCATAAAGGCGTTACGTCGCTTCAATGACGAACTTATCCCTTCTGGAATCACAATGAGCAGTTTCATCGGAGACAAAGCCCAAACTAAATGGGTGCTTCATTTAGCGGTAAACATTACCGGTCGTAATCACATGACCACCTTTTTCATCGTCGACTCCAAGACCGAGTATAATGCACTGCTCGGTCGAGACTGGATTCATCAAACCAGCTGTATTCCTTCATCATTGTATCAAGTGCTTTTTTTGGGATGGTAAATCGGTCATTGTTCACCCGATCTATAGTCAGCCCTTCGAAGCTAACATGATCCAAGCACGGTATTATGATGACCACGTCGGCTACATCACCCTACAAAGTTTCAATGATGAAGGACGGCCAACTTGGATTTCTGTTAAAAAAGCTATCGAGGTTGGCGCCGAAACTGTCCACCAGGATTTGGCGAAACTTGGGTTAGCTAACTTCATCCCCGACCCCGATGTTTAACACCGATCGAGAAAAATGTTGGGCTGCGATTTCATCTACTATGGAACGACTGCTGGCTCATTGGTATACTATATCTACACAACCAAATTCAGGCGTTAACCTCGTCGAGTTCCTCGCCGAAGGAGATAATGGTCTTGTCTTATCTCTTGACAAAATTCAAGCTGCCCCGGCTTAGCTCGAAGACAATCGGCCCCAAGTCAATGACCCATTGGAAGAAATTAATGTTGGGATGACCGATGACCCATGACCTTTATTTATTAGTGCTTTGCTTCCCCAACGTATGAAAGTCGAACTTCGTGCCCTACTTGAGGAGTTCAAAGATTGTTTTGCTTGAAGCTACCACGAGATGCCTGGCTTAGATCGCACTCTCATCGAGCATAAGTTACGTATTAAACCTGGGTGTAAACCCTTCTGTCAACCACCTCAATAATTCTCGATCGAAGTGTAACTCAGCATCAAGGATGAACTGGTTTGTCCCTTGAAAGCAGGGTTCATTCTAACAGCTCAATACGTTGAATGGTTGGCCAATATCATTCCTGTTTTAAAGAAAAGTGGTGCATTGCGCATTTGCATCGACTTCAGAAATCTGAATCTGGCAACTCCCAAATATGAGTATACAATGCCGATTTTGGATTTGTTAATCGATGCTGCAGCGAATCATGCGATCTTATCTTTTATGGATGGACATGCCGGGTACAACCAAATTTTCAATGCCTAAGCCGATGTGCACAAGACTGCTTTTCACTGCCCGGGGGCACTCGGTACATACGAATGGGTTGTCATGCCATTCGGCCTCAAGAACGCCGATGCCACGTACCAACGAGCAATGAACACCATATTTCATGATTTAATTGAAACCATCGTCGAAGTCTACATTGACGATGTTGTAATCAAATCTAAATGATGGCAGACACATTTGGATGATCTTCGACATGCTTTCCTCCGTATGCGTCAACACAACCTCAAAATGAACCCTGCCAAATGTGCCTTCGGTGTGTCGGTCGGTAATTTTCTCGGCTTCCTTGGGCACCATCGTGGGATTGAAGTGGATGAAAATAAAGCACGTGCAATCATCAATGCTCCACCCCCGACGATGAAGAAACAACTGCAGTCCTTACTCGGTAAGATAAATTTTCTCCGCCGATTTATAGCTAACTCGGCAGGTAAAATGAAAGCGCTCTCTACACCTTTGAAACTTAAGGACTCAGATAAATTTGAGTGGAAAGACGAGCATCAGGCGGCATTTACGCAAATCAAAGTCTTCCTCACGACACCACTTGTCCTTGTCCTACCCTGGCGTGGTAAGCCTCTCAAGTTATATATCTCAACGATCGAAGAGTCTATCGGCTGCCTCTTCGCGCAAGACAACGACGCCAGACGAGAGCAGGCTATTTTTGTATCTAAGTCAAAATCTCAATCAACCGAAGATCAATTATTCCGCCATCGAGAAGCTCTGCCTAGCCGTATTTTTCGTCGCTTCCAAGCTTAGGCATTACATGCTCCCGTCGGTCACCCAAGTCATTACCCATACCGACATCATCCGCTATATGCTCACCTGACCAATCGTCAAAGGCCGAATTGGGAAGTGGACAATGGCGTTGTCCGAGTTTAGCTTGCAATACGTGCCCCAGAAAGCTATCAAAGGCCAGGCACTGGCTGATTTCTTTGCTCAACACCCTTCCCCATATGGTTTTGGGGGCAACGACGTCGAAATCGGCATGGTTGAAACGCACGATAACTATTGGACGATGTACTTTGACGGCTCACATACTTCATCTTTGGCTGGCGTTGGAATTGTTATTCAATCTCCAAACCACGATCGTTGGTATTTTTCGCTCAAGCTGGATTTCGAATGTACAAATAACCAGGTCGAATATGAGGCCCTTATCATCGGCCTTGGAATCCTTCATGACTTGTGGGCGACCTGTGCCTTCATCCTCGGCGACTCCGAACTTGTGATTAACCAACTTAATGGTTCTTTTTTATGCATGAGTTGTACCCTGACACCCTATAACATGGTCACCATCTATTTGGCCGAATCCTTCGATGGTATTACATTTGAACATATTTCCCGAATTCATAATACCGACGTAGACGAGTTGGCTCAAATCGCCTCCGGTGCACAACTCCTGAAGGGCAAGCCAGGCTGAGAAATACCTGTGTTATGACAGTTATACCCGGCCTTGGTTAACCAGCAAGTCCTCCGACATGACAACGTGATACGTACAAGAGTCATGTCCTTACCTTCGTTGGTGGACCGATAAAACCTTATAGATGTTTGCACCGTCAAGGCTATACCAGATGATTGAGGGGTTTGAAGATGAAAATCTGGAAGAAAGGGATTCACTGGAGAATGAGGGCAAGAAATTTCAGAGAGTTTGAAAACGTAAAGAACAAATGAGAGAATTTCGGTATTTATATAATTGTGGAAGGAAGGGCAATCGTTCAAAATTCAAAATGAAGGGTAAAATTGACCGAAGAATTCGCTAATCATTATGAACATTCAGACAATCCAGTTGAAAGGACCGAGGGTTTCATGTTTTGGGGGGCGCACAATTGCGTGTGGCGGCGAGATTTATGATGAAGGACATTTTGGCGTCTGCACGATGGTGAATGGTTCGCGGATCAAGGTGACATGTTTGTGTTTAGCAACAAGGTCATGATGGTATGACGGTTCAGGGAGCCACACGCTTTAAACGTCATCATTAGGGATTAGCCGTGTGAAAGGATGCCACGTGGTGTATTGGTCAGCAGGATCAAGATCGTGCAATCATGCTTAATAAATGCACCTCGGAAATAGAGTATTTGGACTCTGAGTATTAGTTTCGCTTCTGCAAGGTCGGAGCTCGACCAGAGAATTCAGGCCGAGGACCTCAGAAGCGAGGGGGCAATGTTTGGGCCCAAAATATTAGTTTGGGCCAAGTATAGAATCATTCTCAGCCGATCTCGCAGCATCTTTCGTCAGTATCAATAGCACTGCGGCGAGGGCAGTTGGTTACCTATCTAAGTCTCGGTCGAGAAGGATTTCCGAATCCTTATTGATCGAGGTCATCTTATTAGCCTTCTCGGCGAAGTGAGGTGTTACAGCTTACTAAGCTCGACGCATTACACGCCGAGTTATTTTATGATTAGATACTCTCAAGTGGGATTTAGAGTTCGGTATTCGGACGGCCGAACCATGTTCACTATTAAGACTTATATCCGCTTTGAGTATTTGTGCCCTTACACTTTGGTGTCGATTCGGCGTGAGTTTGCTCTAACGAATACCATCACTGTGACCGAATCCAATGATGACAATTCGTGAACTTCGTAAGAATAGTAGCCTTATCTTCAGGTTTGAGAACCCAAGAGGCCGAGACGTGTTCCTTCCTCGGTCGCAATTGCAAGACGCAGAAGTCGGTTGCGCACCCAACGTAACATCAACAAATTTACTCCTCGGTCGAGCTCGGCCGACGAGTTGGCACGCCCCGCATTCACCGAAGGATGTAGTTAGCTTATAGATTACTCGGCCTGCGCGCCACGTAGGCTTGGTAGTTTTTAGGGTCAACAGTTGGCTTTTCAAAGATTGATTTTGGTAAACGGTGGAATAATGCATGGTTAATATATATATATATGTCAATTAGGAGACAGCGGCAAATTCATGATTGGTGGGCGGGCCAAGCTGACAAGAATGGTTTTTCTCGGCCCAATGTTTCTCGAGCTCGTCCTAATTTTTCTTAACCGACCTTTTCTCGACCTTGGCCTAGTTTGCTAGTTTCTGAAATGTTTATTTGCTGCGTTGCTGACATTGGGTTTAATATATATATATATATATATATACACACACATATACATACATATATACATACACATATATATACATATACATACATATATATACATATACATACATACATACATACATACATATATATATATAATTAGCAACGCCATCATGCTTCTTTCATGATTATTAACACTCGGGTCATCTAAGATGGAGATGATAAGCTGCTCGGGCTAGACTTTAAAGGTTAAGTGCAGCTGTTGCTGCTGCTCGAATCAGCCTCTTCTCTGATGATAAGCTCGATGTTTGATTTGATGGGTGTTTGTTGAGCTCAACAGTAGTTTTTGGTGTGTACGTCTCAACCGAGAAAATACCATACCCTTGCCAATAAAATCTTAGTAGAAGTTGCCGAGCTGTTGTAACAAATAGGCCACTTTTTGGTGGCCATTCGGTGTATACACGCAGCATCCCTTCGAATAATGGAAGATAAGACCCTTCTAGTATGGTTTGGCCAATTTATCGGATATATATATATATATACACATATGTATGCCAACGTTTGTCGAGCTCGGCGAGCATGAGTTGGTGCTCGGCAGTGAAATCATGGGGTTTTTTCCATTGCATGGTATCTACAGTAAAAGAAAGATGCTAGTGGTCCAGTTGTGTTTTTTGCAATTCGAATGGGATCCCCACAATGAGGGCTTGGCCAAACTACAAAAATAAAAAAAATAAAAAAAAAAAAAATTGGCCGAATAAAAGATTGGCAGATTGAGGCCAACTTTGGAGCCTTGGTGCTAGAAAGGTAATTCGGCCATCAAACATATATAGGCTTTGGTGGAATATATAAACAAAATGTCTTGGTTTTAACCAAGCCATTTGGAAAAGGCCACCTTTATTAGATGGTAGGCCTTCACGTGGTTCCAATATTTCTATGCTTGCTTCAAAATGTGATGTGATTAAGACAAAGAGCTAGTAGGCTTCAGCCTATGGACATGTTTGGAATGAGGAATCATGATTTGCTTCCAAGTTATGTCAGAATACCATTGGGGAAGAGACAAAAGTTTTTTTTTAAGGCCGAGCTTGGCCAACTTTCAAGGTATACTTTCTTAGTAATATATATGCCGACCAAGCATATATAGCAACCTACATGTTCCTCAGCCACTTTTAAGACCCTCTGATGTCCTCGGCCAAGATGTAGTTCGTCGGCCACGATGTTGTTCCTAAGCCACTTTTATTAGTTGTGTCCGTACACATGCTAGCCAAGGTGGTTGGTCAATAATGGATACTCAGGAAATTGCCGAGCTAGGCATGAGGCCTATTTATTTTTAAGCCTCGCCGAAGAAGAATATTTGATGACTAATTTCCTTAACCTTTCGGCTTACGAGCCGAAGTTCAAGGAAACTGGGGGGTAAACATAGTTCTCAATCGTCGGATGGAAAATGGGGATAATTTTTTGTTATTGTTAAAGGATAATATTATGGTTTTTATCATAATAATTATCTTTTAATATGAATTATCTTGGCATATTCTTAAACGGGATGATGCAGATTATATCCCCAAGCAAACGGTAGAGTTCAAATTGATTTGGATGTCTGGCAATGGATGTGCAATTTGAAAAAGCTTAGAGTCGAGATCATCATATGGGATTTGATGATTTTAAAATCATGGTCTTGGATAATGATAGGATAAGGAACCTAGGTAAACTAGGTCTTTTTGCATGGTGATGGATGTTGTCGGATGGGTTTAAAAGCTATTGATAGAGTTTTAATGATAAAAAGCCTAGTGGGCTAGGCTTTTTATGAGATGTGATAAGCCTAACTTTTATTAGGTTTGAAAAGTCAAGGAAAAAATCCCACGGATCAATTTGAAGGATATGCCTTGGTTTCTGATGCGGATCAAGTTCAGTTCTGCGAATTAGAGTTGTAGTCGGACTCTACACAATTATCTAGCCGTGCCAAGCAAGTACACCAGTCCTATAAATACAGATGCAATGGCAACAGAAAAAATCCCTCCAATTCAACACATAAATTGCCCTGCGTAAACCCTTACTCTACGCGAAACCTCTCAATAACCTTGAGATTTTTAGTTTCTTTTTCACCAACACATCTTTAGTTTGGATAAACAGCACTGTGAAGGCAACCGGCGAACATCTTCAGTTTGGATAAACAGCACTGTTGCCGTAGAATCAGCCGACCGCGGAGCACCTTCAGTTTGGATAAACAACACTGCGTCGAGGCCAACTGCTTATCTATCCAAGTCTTGGTCGAGAAGGATTTTCGAATCCTTATTGGCAGAGGTCATCTAATTAGCCTTTTTGGTGAGGTGAGGTGTTACAGTTTACTAGGGCTCAGCACATTGAATGCTGAGCTGTTTTATGATTGGATACTCATAAGTAGGCTTTAGAGTTCGACATTCTGACGATCGAACCACATTTACCATCAAGACATATATCTTTTTTGAGTATCTGTGCCCCTATACTTTGGTGTCGATTTGGCGTGCTTATACTTTAACGAATATGATCACTGTGACCGAATCCGGCGCCGATGATTTGTAACTTCGCAAAACTAGTAGCCTGGTCTTCAGGCTCTAGAACCTGAAGGCCAAGGCGTGTTCCTTCCTCGGCCGCAGTTGTGAGATTCAGAAGTCAGCAGCGTACCCAATGCGACATTAACACATTTTACTCCCCGGCCGAGCTCCGCCACTAAGTTAGCGGGCTTGCATACAACCGTAGTACTCGGGCTATGCGCCATGTAGGCTTGGTAGTTTTTAGGGTCAACAGTACCTGATGAAAATTGGCCGCACGATATACGATGAACGGCTAGAATGTGAGGATCCCTAGATCCCCACAAAATGGATCCGAAGATGATCCTCTTTCGATGCATATGATCATCTGATAAGTAGGAATATGAGAAAACTTAGTCGCATCTGGTGTATACACCGGTTGTGTCATAGTCTCTCGCATCAGTGAAATACACAACCGGTGCATTCATACACCTTTTAACCCAAGTTTTTTCCTGTAATAGATTCAATGTGTAACACAATTGTCTCGATAGTGAATCCTGGTCCAACATTGATCACGATCCCCCATTCCAAACCTTTAGCAGTTGTGGCTTTACCTTCCTTGATAAACTTGTTTCTCATCTCATCCAAAATAAAGAGCACAAATGGAGCTCCCATGTTGCCATACTCACTTTACACATGCCTTATTGCCCTAAGCTTCATTTCCTTCAAACTCAACTGCTCTTCTACCTGGTCTACAATGGCTCGCCCACCTAGGTGCTCACTGAAAAACAAGAAGTTCCAGTCCCTATTCTTCCCATCAACTTCTTCAAAAGTTTTAGTCACATAATCGCAACATTTCCACCAACAAGTTTTGGGACTTCTTCTGATAAATAATACTCATACCCTATTTCACGAATGTGGACCACCACACCATGCTCTGAATTGGGAACGATCGTTTGCCTGCATGCCATGATTTCAAACAATGAACTCTCAGTTTCAGGATCTGGATTAGCCCCAACTATAATAGCTGATGCTCCATTAGCAAAAAGAGCTTGGCCAACCAAAATGTCTACGTGGGTATCCGTGAGTTCGTGGAAATACAAGGTGAAGATCTCGGCACACACCACAAAGACACGTGCACCCTCATTGTTCTTTGCAAAGTCTTTGGCCAGGCGTAGGACAGTCGCACCAGCATAGTAGCCAGCTACATAAATCATAGTTCTGGTGATAGATGGATGAAGATCCCATTTGGATCCAAATGGTGGGGATCCTAGGGATCCTCACATCTTAGTTGTTCATCGTATATCGTACAATCAGAAATAATTTGAATTTTATTATTTAAAATTAAACACAAATAGTACCTAACGAAAACTGACCGCATAATATATGATGAACGCAAGAAGCTGTGCGAAAGATGAGATAGGTGATCTTTGAGATGGGTTGGCCCCACTCTTTGATGGCTTTCAATGCTGCTTGTTGCCCTAGCTTTGGGACCTCAGCGTTCAACATGTCTTGGCTTACATCAAGTGATGGAGCTCCATATATGTATATATATTTGGGTTAGCCTTTAGCAACTCTTCCGTTAGGTACAAGTAACACTTTTTTATTCTTGACTTCTCACCAGTTTATCAGTAAATTAAGACTATTAAGGTGATTTCAATACTTTTTTTAATCTGAAGTGAACAATATTAAAGTAAGGATTTGATATGTATTCATTTCACAAAACATTGGCAAAGGTTGGCATAAAATTTTATATAACGCGAACCCTATACTCCAAACCACTTTATTTGAGATCTTAACTAACATAATTTTATGGACTAAAGTAAGATGCATGTACAAAGTGGAGTGACTTGAAAGCCTCATCAACGTTTCCAAGCTCTTTTATGCTTGAGATGACGCGTGTGGACAAGATTTACATGTATAAAAATTAATGACTATTTTTTAGTGTTAATAACAACATATATTTTGACATGGATATACATTTGTGTGGCCATTGCATCAAAACGTGTTTCACTTGACCTCATAAAACGTGATAAAATTAGAGTATACAACGCAAGATCAATTATAACCCATAGAGAGGTTAAAATCCTTAATACTACTGTAAGACAATTTTATGCATGATATGTTTCGTTACTATGTATAAGTATATGGTAATTTCACGCATATGCATTATATATCCCGAGTCGTACTTGCAAAAGTTACAATTACATATACGATCAAATTTCTCCTTCAAATCCGTTATGTGCTCCTTTTTGGTGACTCTGAACAAGATATCGGGATAGTCTTTTTGGTAGTAGACATTGGGTGGATTTGCAGTGCCAATGGCTAGGATTTTGGCATGTTGAGGCTCTACATGATTCTTAACCAAACGCGCCATTGGAGAGTGAGAGAGCAGATGGAATTGGGATTTTCTAAAACTAGAAAGAAGGGGAAGTTCAAAGGTTACAATGAAATGAATGTTACTACCCCCATTTTATTTTGGGGTGTGTGAACCTTTTTACTTCTCACACACCCTTTGTTAGTTTTTTCCCTTTGATCTTCTTTAATTCAGTCGATCCGACGGCCGCAAATTAAGAGGGTGTGTATGAAGTAAAAAGGGGTGTGTGGATAGCACACCTGTTTATTTTTTATAGCAATCAGAGATCGTATTAGACCCACTTCAACCGTTGGAGTAAAACTCAAATTTTAGATTCTAAACCTATCCCAACTTGCTCCAACATTGGGGCCAAATATGAGTTTTAACCCAAAACTCATTTTTGGAGCAAATTTAGGCCAGAATTCCCCTTCGGTTAGTGGGCTGGTCTATCATACATGTGCATTTTTTTTAGCTTTATATTTATAAATTCATTAAATCCAACGGTTAAAATCTAATATGATCATATCCTATGGTAAAAAAACATCTAACGGTCTAAATTTACATCAAACAGCTAAAATAATAAAAATAAATAAATTCTTTCATGTATTTCATTTTCTTTCATAGTGTTCCACCAATTTCATGGTGTCGGTTTAGTGATTTTTTTAATATTTATCAGAATCTAAATCTTTTGATTTAAAATATTCATAAAACTAAATTAGGATAGTCTACGTACTTGTGTATTTTTTTTTTAAAGTTACTTTAAGAACAAAATTTATGCTAATTTAATAATTTCGGGCTAAAAATTTAACCCAAAAGGGTTGGAGCAGAAAGCTGCTTCTAGTTAAAAAATTTAGGTTTTAAACCCAATGGTTGGAGATGATCTTAGCCTGTAGAATCTTTCAAAGTTGGGATATTTTTAATGTACATATACAATATTCAAACATTATTCAGGATTTCTTTAATCGAAAAAGTCTTTATCTTAGAGCTCCGATGGAAGTCCCCATTTAGGAACTCCCACCACTACTTTTGAGTACTCATTTAAGGACTTAAAGGGAATCTTTGTGTCTCTAAAATAATATTGCCTCTAATGGTAGAGTTTTTATAATAGAATCCCTAAATTTGAAGTTTTTATGATTTTATGTGATAATTTGATTAGATGCAAATTTTTTGTTTATGTCAAAATTTTTATTAATTAAAAGCATTAAAAACATTAAAATCTTCAATCAAGATTGTGGGTTTTGTTTTCCACTCAAGGTGTACATTTTTTTTGTTTATGCTAACTTTTTTTAAAGCATTAAAAGCTTCAATCAAGATTGTGGGTCTCGTTTTCCACTCAAGGTTGTATTTATATAGTCCCTATATGTGAGGACATACACTGTGAATCCGGTGAGTCCCTGTACTTTAGGGACTCACTTTCTAATCCATTAGAGATACATTTTGTCCATTTATTTGTTTTATACTTATTTTATACAATGGTTGTCTTTATTTAGAGATTCCACTGGAAGTGCTCTTACTACATTTGTGGGGAAAGGAACTATATATACCACGTGAAATTGGTGGAAGAAGTTATGAAGTAAACAATTTTTCTGATAGTGATATGTACAACCTAACTCACATGTCCCCTTCTCTAGAAATTAAGAAGTGTTCCAGATCCTTGCCGGATCCTTTTCTTAGGGATCCTAGGGATCCCATGATCTCACATGTTCATCGTATATCATGCGGTCAAAAATCGTTTTAAAATTGAAAATTGAAAATTAAATATGAATAGTACGTAACAAAAACTGACCGAACGATGTATGATGAACGAGTAAGATCACAAGATCCCTAGGAAAAGGATCCTCTTTTTCCGTCCGTTCTCCAGAAATTATTAGGTGGTCCTTTCTCCAGAAATTATTAGGTGGTATCGTAGGAATCCGGATCCTCGTCGGTTCCTCTTTGTGAGGATCTCAGGGATCCGTGAATTATATATGTTCATCATATATCGTGTGGTCAAAAATCATTTTAAATATTTTTATTTAAAATTAAATAGAAACAGTACCTAACAAAAATTAACCGCACGATGTACGATGAACGGACATGATTTACGGATCCCCAAAATCATCGCCAAAATGATCCGAAGAATATCATGTTGGGTACCGTAGCACCAACTTGCAGTGTTTATGTGACAACGTGGTGCTAATGTGGTGCTAAAGTGCTAATGTGGAAATTTCCAAAATGTCTACAAATGTCTTGAGTGATAATGTGTTGCAAATGTGGTGCTAAAGTGCGATATTGAGTGGTGGTACTGATCCACCAGAAATTTGACACATGTACAATTAAAACAAATCGGCTTCTGCCATTAAAGCCCAATTACATACCAAAGACAGTGTAAAATTTTTCTGTCAATGGTCAAGACTGAAGAGGCATGACGATCGCTAAGTCCTCCATTCTTTATATCTGCAATTTGTGTCATCAATATATAATTTTAACAATGAAAACCATTGCGACAAACATGGCCACCGCCACAATTGATTTCAATTTTGTGAGCACCCCTTGAAGATGGGAGAAATCTAAACATAGCTAGCTAGTTGAGGATGGTGGCGGAGGGAGTTTCTAGACGTATTGGACATATATATAATTGAAATCATTATTAGGAATAGAAATCTTGATGGACGGCTTTATTTTGATACTGAAGATTTACCAGTGCATCTTTTTTTCTTTTTTTTTTGAACCAAGGATACAATATCAAGGCAGAGAGGCCAACCAAGAACAAAGAAAGCCGCAAAGGAACTAATGACAGAGCAAAGGCCCGGGATTACAATAGATGCTGCCATAGCTAACGAACACGTCATCCCCAAAAAACAAGAGCCGAAGCTAGCTACTCGGAGGGCAAGGCAAACCATCCTTATTTAAAATTCTAACAAGAGAAGATGGGGGGCCTGTAAGCCCAAACAGAGTTGCACATCTCCGGAGTGAAGTTCTTCGCAATGAAGTTCGCCGCACAGTTTGCTGATCTTGGAATCCAAGACTAGGAGCAAGCTTGGAAAGCCTTCCCAACCAACCAAATACGATCTTGTATTGGGAAGAGTTCCCAAGTGCAACTCGAAGAACAATCTTGCAAACACAAAATAACCAGTTTTGAATCTGATTCAATCACCACCTAGGGGAAATTCAGACCTTTCGCTAGAAGACACCCCTCCAAAACTGCCAAGGACTCCGCCATTGAAGCAGAAGAGGCCAGGACCTCCATCCTTCTGACCTCCAAACACCTACGACTCGAGTCACGGATCACCAAGCCAACCCATGCCGAAGAAGCACCATGCCTCCAACTTACATCCACATTTAAGCATCATAACCAGACATATAAGTTTACGTTAGAAGATCTAAGGAACCACAAAGTTTACAACTTTGATTTTGTTCTCCAAGTTTACTCAGCAAACCCTAGCTATAAGATGATCGCCATGGCAGAACATTACCATATTTTTGTAGCACCAGACGGGTCTCTTCATCACTCTTTCATGCCAGTGCTTGGTTGTGATGGAGACACAACGAAGGAGATAGAGAACAACTGGTCTTGCCCAGGGCCGTCTTTGAGATTTCGGATGCCTTGTGCAAAATTCATAAAAGGGGCCCTTCTTATAAGACATCTTAAAAAATAAAAAAAATTGAACAACGTATTGATGTTAAAAAGCAATATCGAAATAAACTTTAAAACTAACTAACCATATGTTTCTAAATATTATTAAGTGTAAGGAAAGCCACACAATAACCATAGTACTAATAACTAACAATAAGTTCCATCTAAGGAAACCAAATAAACAAAACTTAAAAAAGTAAAGATGGCTCTTTGTGCATTCTTTGCTACAAAATCATCAATTAAACCTTTATAATCAATATTGTCTAAAAAATCACTTTCAATCGATATCAAAGCTAGTCCATTTAAACTTTCCTGCAACATGGTTGACCGCAAGTATGATTTTAATAACTTTAACTTTGAGAAAACTCCTTTTTGCAGATGCAACGGTAATAGGTATAGTCAACAAAATTTTGTATGCAATGCTTGCAGTCGGGAAACAACGCATGCTCTTCAAGTAGTTCAATATGTCAATGGATGTCTTTATTTCTTTTGGCAAACGCTCTCGTAAAAGCTTCAACTCTACTAATAATGCTTCCCCATCAACATCAAAGAGCTCATCTTTCTTAAGAAAGTTTTGAAGCCAATCACAACAATCTTTCAATTTATCATTGTCTATCGAATTCAGCCGTTCTGAAGTGAACAAAAACCCAAATATATCATCATACGCTTCATATTCTTCAAACCTTCTCTTCAATGAACCAATAGATTGATCTATTATATACAAGAAGTAATGAACCCTAAAAGATTCCTCCGCTGATTGTTCAGTTGGTTGGGACCTTCATTCTCATCAAAATGTCTTTTTCTACGAACTTTACGCTTTTATGGAAACACGGGATCAATTTCCATTTCAATAGCAAGTTTTTTAGCATTAATCATAGCCTTCACAAACCCAGTTTCTCCATACTTTTCAAAATAAGCAATCAATCCTTGTACTTGTTCTATAGCAACATCAATAAGCATGTCTTTATATTGCAAATCTTTGCTAACCTCATTAACAGCAACCAATATTTCATACCAAATAGTCATGCCCAATAAAAAATCAAAATTCCCAATGTCGTATGTTGCCAAAGATTTAGCTGCACTTCTTGTTACTAAGTCATTGTCACTTTCTGCTAATTGGAGTAAAGCTTTTTTTATTTGTAGAGGTTGGAATTGAATTTATTTAACACTTGCAACATGGCTTTCCCATCGTGTGGCCGACAATGATTTGAGAGTCAGTCCTTTTATATTTTCTTTCAAAGTTAGCCATCATTTTGTAGAATTTGCGAACAAGTTGTAAATATGTTGTACTGTTCCAAAGAAATCTTTTGCTTTGCCACAAGAGTTTGCCATATCAAAAAGCGTTAAGTTAAGACCATGGCAACCACATGGAGTGTACATTGCCCTAGGATTTATATCCAAAAGCCTCTTTTGTACACCTTGGTGTCTCCCTTTCATATTTGATCCATTATCATAACTTTGCCCTCTTACATCATCAATATCAAGAACTTTTAATGCATTTTGCAACTCTTCAAACAATCCTTCTTCTGATGTGTTATTCACAATTAGATATTGCAAAAAATATTCTTCTACTTTTACTGGAGTACTGTTCATATCCACACATCTTATGATCAACGTCATCTGTTCTTGGTGGCTAAAACCAGGAGTACAATCAAGTATCACGGTAAAATATTTAGCTTCTTTGACTTTTTGAATGATTGCATCTTTGATTTCACAAGATATCAACAATATCAACTCATTCTGGATGGTATGACTAAGATAATGATAACGAATCTCATTATTTTGGAAGCGTTGAAGATGATTATTTATCAATGGATCAGACTCAGCCATCATTTGAACTAGACCCATAAAATTTCCATTACTTTCTTCATAAAGCGTATCGTTATTTCCACGAAAAGCCAATGTTTGTTTAGCTAAATATTTCACAATGGAAATCGACCTTCGTAATAACTCCCTCCAATGCTTTTTTTTCTTGATCTGGTTTTGCACAACTTTGTCAATTGTTTCGTTTTTCTACAATCTAAGACGCAAATCAATCCAAGTGGTCATGTTCGAGATGTGATCAAAACTGTTTTCATGCTCTTTAAGCCTCACATTGAAATGTGTCCAATCTTTGTAGCCCTTATTTGCTAATTGACCTTTGAGAGGCCCTTTCTTGAACAATTTACAACAAAAGCAAAACACTTTATCAACATCCTTTGAATAGACTAGCCAATCTCTCTCATGTTTCTCTCCATTGGATAAGTATCGAGTGTAAAAGGCTGCATTAAAACGCCTATTAAACTGATATTTAGGACCTTTCTCAATTGATAGATCTCTTGCAGGACCTTTTTCTGCCAACAAATCAATCCATTTAGGATCAAGACTATCCCAAATTTAAGGATCATAAATGTTTGAGGGAATGGACTCACTCAGTTGATCAGTAACAATAGGAGCATCCTCATGATTATCATTCTCATCAAGGTCATTATTAATTTCATCATTGCCCAAATCATCAACTAATTTCTCATTGTCATCTTGTTGTTCCGTAATTAAATCATCCACTGAACTTTGTGGTTCTTTTTCTTTTAGAAAGAACCTATCAATATCTCCTTTTTGAGACTGAATCAATTGTTCAACTTTTCTTTTTCTTTGACGCTTTAAGTAGCCGGATGAATATTTTCTAGTAGGTGCCATCTTTTATATCTCAAACAAGATCACAATAAAATTATAGTAAGTATGAACAATGAAACCTGATAGTCCATAATACGTGTGCGTCTAGCAATTTTTTGTGACTGCTCTTCTCTTGATTTTGTCCTGAAAAGTACAAAAGAAAAAAAAATCATTATAGATGAGAAATACCCAAATCTTCAAATTTCGAGTCAATATACCTAAATTAGTAAATATCTTATTTTGATCGAAGTTTACATCACTTTGATCAGTTGAATTGTCATCATGATTTGGAAGTTTCTCTTTAATTTCATAAATTTATAAATTAGGGTTTAATAATTTGTGGGAAATATACGAATAGAGAAGGGAATTACACTGGGAGTCTAGGACACTCACATTGGCACACGTTCTGGTGCTCTGCGCTGAATTGTTTGCCTCGGTAGTGACGTTAGTCTGGTGTGAAAAGAAGAAAAATGGAACGCAACGATGGGATTTTGGCGTGAGAGAAGTAGTCTATCTTTGAATTGTTTGCCTCGGTGAATGGGTTTTCCACTTTAATTGATTAATTTGCCCCTTGTTAATTATTATTTTATATATTTTCGTACAAGTTGTAGGTAGTACTACCAGTAGTCTGATGGCTTTTAGCCTTTTAGGTAGTAGCCTGACTATGATGGCTTTTAGGTGGTAGTCTGATGGTTTTTTGCCCATCAGATTTTTATATGTATTTATTTTGATTTGATTAGTATTTCTATATAACATTATTTTATATATATATATATTATTATATTTAATAAAAAATATTTTTCGGGCCCCCAAAATTATGGGGCCCTATGCCATGGAACCGGTCACACTCCCCCAACGACAGCTCTGATTGCAGCATATGACATACTATATTATATATATATAATATTGGTGTTGCATTGTGCAACATGTGTGTACGAAAATGATGATACCAAAAGTTTGGATTTAATTCAACCTTGTATCTTTTGGTTGTACTACAACTTTTGGTCATACAATTTCTTTCTAGTTATTTCTAAGGGAATACAATTCGGTTTTGCTAATCGAATATTCCATACTTTGTTGTATCCTGGAAGTGACTTGCCAAGAGCCCGATGGTAGGACAAGATGCGTTTTATGCTTACTGTTCTAAATGTCATATATTTGTTGGACCCGAAATTGGAGCTTATTTGTGAACCAAGTGACAAAGACTCGGACAATATAGTTGCCGATCGAAAGAAGCGTGAAGAAGATGAATTGGTATGTCGAGGACACATCTTGGGCACATTATATGATTGCTTATATGACCTGTATGCACACATTCAATCTCCAAAAGAAATTTGGGAAACACTTGAACACAAGTACACAACGGAAAAAAAGAGGTACCAATAAATTTTGAATGTTCAAATATTATGAATTCACTATGTTTGATAACAAACCCATCCTAAACCAAGTTCATGAATTATTGGTCTTGGTCTCAAAGCTTCGTGAACTTAAAATAGTTATTCCGGATCCTATGATAGTTGGGGCTATTATGGCAAAATTACCCCAAACATGGAATAACTATAGAAAGAAACTTCTACACATGGTGGAAGATATTGGTTTGGAGAATTTGAAAAAGGGTATTCAAATTGAAAAGGAAACTCGAAATCGTGATAAGAATTTTGCAAATCAAGATTTCTCTAAAGTTCACATTGTCGAAGGACATAAATATAAAAAGAACTTCAAAGTCAAAATTGACAAGGGGAAGTTTAAGAAGACTAATTCCAACAACAATAAAAAGAATGTAAATGGTGTCTGTTACCATTGTGGAAAGAAAGGCCATTACATTCGTGATTGTAGACACAGAAAAGCAAGTGAGGAATATGCCAATAAGACCAATAGCGCAAATATGGTGGAAAACTCTGGAATTGATAACATTGTTGCAATGGTATCAATGATGCATATTTGTATGATTACCGAATTGAATTTGGCAGCAGCAATAAAATCCTCTGATTGGTGGCTCGACTCATGGCTACTATACATGTGTGCAATGACAAGGCACAATTCAAAACATATGAAGCATTAACGAACAATCAAGAAGTTTTAATAGGGAATCATAATTCCGCCAAAGTTTTAGTAAAAGGAACCGTTGAACTTCAATTTACTTCTGGGAAGAAATTGACGTTGCTTAATGTACTGCATGTTCCAAAAATTAGAAAGAATATTGTGTCTACAAATTTATTATGTAAGAATGGTATAAAGACTGTTCTAGAGTTCGACAAGTTAATAATGTCGAAAAACGAGGTGTTTGTTGGGAAGGGGTATTCTTGTGATGGGATGTTCAAACTAAGTATTAATAATAAAGTGAATTCTTCTGCTTATATTGTTGAATCTTCCTCTCATTTATGGCATTTACGTTTAGCATATATAAATTTTAGATATTTAAAATACATGCGCACACTTGGTTTAATTGCTTTCAATGATGATTATAATGATAAATATGAAACATGTATTCAAGCGAAAATGATTAAGAAACCTTTTTCCAACAACCGAAAGAAATACAAATTTATTAGACTTAATACATTCTGACATATGTGAATTTAATGATATTTTAACAAGAGCAGGAAAAAGATATTTTATCACATTTATAGATGATTGTTCTAAGTTTACCTATGTTTATTTATTGTCTAATAAAGATGAAGCTTTTGAGTGTTTTAAGCGCTATAAGGCTGAAGTTGAAAACCAAAAGGGAAGGAAAATTAAATGCCTTCGTAGTAATAGATGTGGTGAATATTTTTCACATGAATTTGATATTTTTTGTGAAGAGCATGGTGTTGTACATCAAACAACTGCACCCTATACACCATAACAAAATGGTTTGGCAAAAGAAAAAAAAAATAGGACACTCACTGAAATGATTAATTCTATGATGATTAATGCTAATACTCCAAAATAATTATGGGGTGAAGCATTGTTTACTGCATGCCATATACACAATAGAATTACATCTATGAAGACACATGTGTCACCATATGAAATTTGGAAGGGAAGAAAACCAATTCGTCATATTTGAAAGTATGGGGTTGTGTAGCTTTTTATAAGGCACTCGATCCTAAGAGATCCAAGTTGGGTCCAAGAGGAATTAAAAGCATATTTGTAGGATATGCAAAAAATTCAAAGGCATATAGGTTGCTTAATTTAGACTGAAACATAATAGTTGAGTCTAAAGATGTCGAATTTATAGAAAATAAATTCTATAATGACTACTCAGTGTCTGGAAAAGAGAATGATCAAACACCTTTCTCTAATCCGTCTACTAGTCATTCTCAAGGTGAGAAAAGAAAATAGTACGAAACTGTTAATGAACCAAGGAAAAGCCAAAGGGTAAGAAAAGAAAAGACTCTAGGCTCTGATTTTATTTCATCTCAATCTATTGTATTTTTAGTCGAAGGAAATAGAACAAAGGTTCTTAAGAAAATACCCATATTGTTGAATGTTGAGGATGATCCTAAAAGTCTAAGCGAAGCATTGACTTCAAGAGATGCAACCTTTTGGAAAGAGGCTATAGATGATGAATTTGAATCATTAATATCTAATCAGACATGGGTTTTAGTAGACTTGCCCCAAGGATCAAAAGCAATAGGTTGTAAATGGGCATTTAGAAGAAAATACAATACATACGGGTCTATTCAGATATTTCAAGCCAGGCTGGTTGCCAAAGGTTTTAAGAAGAAAAAAGGAATAGACTATTTCGATACATATGCACCAGTAGCTAGGCTTACATCAATTAGAATATTGTTTGCATTGGCATCTTTATATAATTTTCATGTGCATCAAATGGATGTGAAAACGGTTTTTTTAAATGGTGATTTAGATGAAGAAGTCTATATGGAACAACCAGAAGGGTTTGTTCTCCCTGGGAATGAAAAGAAAGTTTGTAAATTAGTCAAGTCATTATATGGATTGAAGCAAGCACCAAAACAATGGCATGAAAAGTTTGATATTGTCATTTTATCATATGGATTTAGACATAATAATGTTGATAAAGCACATACTCTAAATTCACAAATGATTATGGTGTTGTTATATGTTTATATGTCGACGACTTGCTAATTTTTGGTACAGACATGAAAAGTGTATCTGAAACTAAAAAGTATCTAAATTCAAAATTCAAAATGAAGGACTTGAATGAAATGGATACCATCTTGGGAATTAAAGTAAAGAAGCATAGTGGGGGTTACGCTTTGTGTCAGTCACATTATACAGAAAAATTGCTTCTTAAGTTTAAGCATCTACAAATAAAAGAAGCAAATACCCCTTATGTCCTTAGGAAATCTTTGCTTAATAATTCTGGTAGGTTCGTTGCACAGCTTGAGTATGCTAGTTTAATTGGAAGTTTAATGTATGCCATGCATTGTACCAGGCCAGATATTGCATTTGCAGTAAGCAAACTTTCTAGATACACTAATCATCCAGGTACTGCTCATTGGAAAGCAATAAATAGAATTTTTGGTTATCTTAAAAGAACTATTAACTTGAGTTTAACTTACTCTGAGTTTTCAATAGTACTTAAAGGATATTCAAATGCAAGTTGGATAACAAGTGCTAATGATAATAAAATCACTCGATTTCGTTGAGTATTGCAGAAGTTATGATTTTTCCAGTTTTTCCATGGACCAGTCACCTTTCAGGCTATTTTCCGACCATAACCAGTAATCATTGGGCTTTCAAATGGGTATAATCTTATTCTAAACTTTCCTATCTTCATTTTGATATATTATGGGTTGAATTTGGTTAAGAAACAATTGAGTTATGAAGGTTTGAAAATTGCTCAAACTTCCGGTCAAGAACTTCGGGACACTTAACGGAGTTTTTAACGGAATGACCAAAAAAATGGATGGTGGACAATCTCAAGGACCATTTCTATTGATTTTCAATCTCAAGGACCAAAACAGGGACCATTTTGGATAAAAAGCCTAATTTTAATATTGTGGAGCCACAATGATTGCAAATGTTAAGTGTTAATAGTTTGACCTTTTGTAAAAAAACATATGTGAAATAAAAAATAATTTCAAAAATTCAGAAGGCGACGCATGGATTTCTGCTCAAGAAAGATAAGAATGTCCTCATTAAATGGGCAGACTTCTCAAATACTCACACTCCAAACTCAGCATCTGTGGAAGTTCAAGCAACGGACTACGACTCTCAATGCTCCCTTGCTCATGGTGTAGAAAAGTCAAAGACATTAAAAATAGGATTAATTACTAAATCCTATCATTAATATATTTCCAATTGAAAACCAACTCTATCAAGCAAGGTCCTAAAAGTCACTGGTCGCTAGTCAGGCGAGGAATTGGGGCCTAGTGCATACGCTGCTAGACAGGGCCTAGGCGGATTTAAGTAAATTTATTATATATCATATAAATAAGGGCCTAATTAGATAAATGGTCGTTGTGGTAATAGAGTATTCGGAAATGAGCCCAGGGATAAAAAAATTTTGATTTAAACCCCTGTTGTGAAGTCCGTTACACTAGTAGGAAAAACCATGCTCGCAACATATGTTTGAGCGACAAAGTAACATTTGTCACACAAGTGTGTTTTGCGCAACGAAATCAATACCTTCGTCGCACAAGAATGATGCTACTTTGCACGACACACACATTTGTTGCTCAATACAGTATGCACGAGTTTTTTTTTTTTGTTGTGAAAATTGAACTTTTAAATTATTTGGTTTTTCGGGTAGGTTCATAAAAAGTCATTAGTTACAAAATACTGTCAAGGAGGATACTGAAATCTATTGGTGGATGACAAAAGAAGATCCCCAATCTTCTTTAGAAAACGTTGGTTGATAAATTCTTTGGTTACACTCTTAAAAAGCTATCTTTGGTTAATAAATTCTTTGGTTACACCATCCACTTGGTTGCTAAAGCCAACCCAGTCAAGAACGTTATGTCTAAACCCGTTTTGACAGGGCGACTAGCTAAATAGGTGTTGCTTCTCAACTAATACGAGATCATCTACGTCCCAACTAAAGCTGTCAAAAGACAAGCACTAGCAAACTTCCTTGCCGATCATCAAATCCCAGCCGATTGGAAAATCTCAGACAACTTGCCTGACAAGGAGGTGTTCTACATCGACATCTTCCCGACATGGATAATGTTCATCAACGGATCTGGACGAACTGACGAAATGGGGGCAGGAGTAGTATTCATGTTGCCATAAAGACAAGTACTACCCTATTCCTTCCGACTAAGCGAGCTATGCTCCAACAACATCACTGAGTACCAAGCGCTGATCATTGGACTCCAAATGGCGATCGACATGAAAATCACAACACTAGAAGTGTATGGCGACTCCAAACTCATAATCAATCAACTCTTGACTGAATATAAAGTAAGGAAAGATGATCTTGTCCCATACTTTCAACTAGCAATTCAACTACTACAAAAGTTCGAGGCTGTGACACTAGAACATGTGCCAAGAAAAGAAAATCAAATAGTGGACGCTCTTGCTAACCTAGCCTCAAGTATGGCATTAGAAAAAGCCGAAGCTGAGGACGCATTAGTTTGCCAAAGATAGGTGATCCCACTCATTATTGAAATGCTATTAGATGACACAAACATCGTCTCAGTACTTCCAGTCGACACCGAAGAATGGGGACAATTGTTGGTTGATTACTTGGAGCATAGAAAGCTTCCAGATGATCTTAGACACCGTTCTGAAATACGTCGACGAGCACCTCGCTTCCTCTACTACAAAAGAACACTCTACTGACACTCTTTTGAATGAGTACTTCTAAGATGCCTATGTGAGGAAAAAGCCAATCAAGCCATGGAAAAAGCTCACTCGGGCATATACAAAGCGCATCAATCTGGACCAAAACTACACTTCCAGCTCAAGAAAATGGGTTACTACTGGCCAAGCATGGTGAAAGACTGCCTGGAACACGCCAAAAGATGCCAAACCTGCCATTCCACACCAACTTTATACATCAACCACCTGAGCCATTACACCCTACAGTTGCTTCATGGTCGTTCGATGCATGAGGATTGGACATCGTAGGACCAATCACACCAAAGTCATTTGCAGGAAAAGCTTACATCCTAGCTACAACAGATTACTTCTCCAAGTGGGTTGAAGCCATACGCCTAAAGGAAGTCAAAAAGGAAATTGTCGTTCGTTTCATCAAGGAGCATATCATCCACCGATATGGTGTGCCTCGTTACATCATCATCGACAGCGAAAAACAATTCTCCAATCGACTCGTGGACGAGCTCTATGAGAAATACAAGTTCAAGCAGCACAAGTCTTTCATGTATTATGTTCTGGCCAATAGTCTCGCGAAAGAATTCAACAAAATGATGTGCAACCTCTCGAAGAAGGTAATCGACCGAACAAAGAGAGTCTAGCACGAAAGAATAATCAAAGCACTTTGGGCATATAGGACAACACATAGAACTCCTACCCAAGCTACGTCTTATGCTCTCATATATGGCGTGGAAGCTGTTCTGCCACTCGAAAGTCAAATCCCTTCACTAAGGATGGCTATACAAGAAGGCTTGACTGAAGAGGAAAATGCAAAGCTACGACTTCAAAAGTTGGAAGCACTCGATAAAATGAGGCTCGAAGCTCAACAACACTTGGAATGCTACCAAGCACTGCTATCCAAGGCATTCAATAAGAAGGTATGCCTAAGGTCTTTCCAAACTAGAGATCTTGCCGAGGCATTACGAATGCCTATCATCACAACTCACAAGACAAAAAACAAATTCACATCATAGTAGGATGGACCTTACGTAATACAAGATGTCTACACCAACGACGCCTACTTAATCATGGCAGAAGACAACTTAAAGATCGACCCCACCAATGGCAGATTCTTGAAGCATTACTACCCATAAACCAAACAAGCAAAACTCCTCACCTGCATGAGCTTAAAATGTACATGGCATAAAGCTCCTCGCCTGAACGAGCCTAAACTGCACATGGCAACAATGCTCTTTGTTCACACGAGCTTAAAAGGCGACACATAATGCTCCTTGTTAGTATGAGCTTAAAAGGCGACACCCAAAGCTTCTCGCCTACATGAGCCTAAACTACACACGGCACAAAGCTCTTCACTTGCATGAGCCTAAACTGCACACGGCTAAACTGCACACGACACAAAGCTCCTCGCCTACACGAGCCTAAACTGCACACGGCAACAATGCTCCTTGTTCACACAAGCTTAAAAGGCAACACACAATGCTCCTTGTTCGCACGAGCTTAAACGGCGACACCCAAAGCTCTTCGTCTGCATTAGCCTAAACTGCACACGACAACAACGCTCATTGTTCACACAAGCTTAAAAGGTGACACCTAATGCTCATTGTTCACACAAGCTTAAAAGGCGACACACAATGCTCCTTGTTTGCACGAGCTTAATAGGCGACACCCAATGCTTCTGGCACGCAAGAGCATAAACTGTGTATGGCACCACAAAAAAATAAATAAAATAAAATATTTGAACTATATGATGACTTGATCCCTTCCCAATCGAGGGTATGTAGACAACTCGAACATTCAACTTCGAGTTCAGTCACATCAAAATTTAAAAAAAAAAAAAAAGGTTTATTAAAGGTGACTAATGAAAGTCAATTTTATTACAAGGGCAAAAAAAAAAAAAATATACATTGAAGACGCTACTAAAATAAATAAATAATAAATAATAAATAATAATAAATAAAGACTGTGTCCTTGAAGCCATGTCGCTGAATCATCGGCAAGCCATTTTCATAAATGATAAAGTAAAAGAAGATCAGATAAATCAAAATCTCAAGAATGCAAAAAATGAAATTTCTACAAGCAGCAACTTTCTGAGCATGCTTTTGAACACAATTGATGTATCTATAAAAAAAAATAAATAAATAAATAAAAAAGAGGTAACAGGATCACTTGTTCAGAAATCGAAGAGGCACCACTCTCCAAATTTCAAAAGCTGGATTTTCTGAATAAAGTTTGCCGACACTTTTTAAATGCAATCTTAGCTTTTTGGATATCAAGGGCAACTTTGTCAAAAATCTCTGACAAAGTTGAAAACACATGTATTTTACTGTTCTAATTACCCCACTGTTGCTGACAAGAGTAGAGGAATAGAACCAATCTCTGACAAAGCTGAAAACGTGTGAATTTTACTTTCCAATTACACCAATGTTGCTGACAGGAGTAAAGGAACAGCACCACTACTAGTTATTGGGAAATCCCTATATATGTCGATCTTCGTCCTCCATGGCAAGGCAGACCTACAAAAAAAATGCCTAACTCTTCCTCCCCTCCAAGAATGCATCTTCAACAAAGCATCTATAAATACTCATTTTTCTTCCTCTTCGAGAATACCTCCTCAAACAAGTTATACCAGAGCAAAAGTATCTCATATCATCAGGGTTGAAAGCAAAAGTATCTCATATCATGCTTTTTTCATGTCATTTTCTTTGTCCTTGTTCTTACCTGCAGCACAAGGAGAAAGAAAGCAATCAGTAGGAACCTGAAATCAAACTTCCGATTTGAAACTGATTGTCTGGAACCTTTGCCTGGTTACTTACCTAACGTTGCTCTCAAGTACTCATCTTCAACTGTTGTTAGGTCTCGAATTTCCTCAGCAAATATATCAAAACAGTTGATATGATGCTGGCTCTTTACACTGAAGTTGCCAAGCATGGATAAGTTGCTAAGAAGTGATGTTTTGAAAGATCATCCAAGGGCAAAGGTTGCACACCACTTCTGCCTGGGGAACAGATAAGGCAAGTGAAAATGATACATCAAGCTTGTGAAGAATCAACAAGCACAACAACTGCGCGTGTTGATTCATCCTCGACAGAGCCGAAGATCACTTGCCATGTGAAGCTTCCCGTGGTCCCATTGCATTGAAGATTAAGCCTCGACAGCTCTTGAAGAAATCACAAGTCCGATTCAAGATCAAGTGTCCACCACCCTTGAATCAAATTTAGCTCCAGCTAAATGAAGTAAATTCAGACCTTTGGAGGAAACCAAAAAGCTCTCTAGCCAAAACCCTCAAGCCCAGTTCAAGATCAAGTTTGTGGAAAGTTAACAAGCGCAACAAAACACTTGCCGATTCATCCACTACCAAAGCCAAAGATCATCCACCACGAGAAATCACTCGTGGTTTGTTTCATTCAAGATCAAGCATCGACAGCCCTTGAAGAAACCTTCAGCCCAATTTAAGACCAAGCCTCGACGGCCCTTAAAGAAACTTCCAACCCAATTCAAGATCAAGCCTCAACGGCCCTTGAATCGACATCTACATTGAGGGACTTCAAAGCATTATCGCCAAATACATTCACTATGCAAGGGACTTCCAAACACATCTTCTACACATGACAAGCACATATATACAACATGCCTTGAAGTGGGGGCAATTGTAGAGATCAAAATTTTGGTGAAATAAATGTTCACCAACGCATTAAAGTTTCAACGTGCCAGGGCATACATGGCATCGCCACATGTCGTACAAATTGTACACATGGCATGTGACTCAACAAAATCAGACGAATTACCTCATATTGAAAATGGGTGCATGAAGGGTATCATAAGAAATACCCTTGCAGGATTAAACAAGTTTTTTCCTCATTTTGGGCAATGACAAAGCAAGCACACTTCAATCCATTATGAATCAAAACAAGTTTTTCTCATTTGGGCAATGAGAACAGAAGAGGTCGAATCGCCGATATCTGAAGTGGCAAACCTAAAGGAGCAGATTGTCGCCCAGTAGTCTCAACTTGCGTCCCAAAGCAATTTGATGAACCAAATTCGTCTTACCCTTCAAATCTCTGGCATTCAATTTCCCGACATTGAACCACCTCCAGCAACAACCTCCCAGCCCTTAACCGCAGCAACTACCATCTATCAGCCCTCGCCGTAGCAGCTACGACCTCCCAGCCCCTCAACACAGCAACAACACCACCAACAGGTCATTATGACGTGAACGACTACATATTCTTTTTTTTTTAATTATTTTCAAATTTTAAAATATTTCTTTACGTTGTATGTACACTTTCAATAATTTTTAATTCAATATTCTTCTTTACATTTTCTATTTTTAATTTCATTAAATTAATTTATATATATATATATATATATAATATTATCAACATTTTAAAAGGAAATAATAAATAATAAATAAATAAAAATTATTTAAAAAATTAATTTTAAAATCATATTGCGAATGCCTTATGTCCGTCGCCCAAGTGTTTAGGTCGAACCCTAGTTTCGTCGCAGTATCACGCGCAATGAATACTCATTTGTCATTCTTTGTTTCGCGCAACAACCACCAATTCTGTCGTGCAACATTCATTTCGCGCGACAAAGCACTTTCTTGACTGCACGAGCTTTGCGCAACGTCCTATTCGCTACCCAATGTTTCTGACGACCGTATTTGCCTTTGCGCGATGACCATCCCTTCGTCGCCCAAGCAATTATGCTTAGTAGTGTTAGGATTTAAGCCCAAAAACAAAATTTTCGTTAATTCTCTGTTAACTTCATTAGCCATGACTTTACACTCAACAAGCAAATTTCCTCCACTGCCACTACCAGTTACGAAGCACCCAACCAAATCTCCTCCAATCTGTTTAGTAATAGAGCAGCAAAACGCCTTGTAGACAACGAAATTTCGGTAAATAAATCTTCACCAACACACTAAAGTTTTGACGTGTCACGGCATACATGGGATACGCCACATGTCACACAATTGTACACATGGCATGTGACTCAACAAATTGGAAGAAATACCCTTGGAGGATTAAACAAGCTTTTCTTCTCATTTTGGGCAATGACAAGGTAAGCACATTTCAATCCATTACGGATCAAAACAAGTTTTTCTCATTTGGGCAATGACAAAGCAAGCACACTTCAAGTTTAAAATTGTATCAAGTGGGAAAATTAGGCCATAAGTTAGACCATTTTACGTTTAAAATGGTATAAAGTGGGAAATTAGGTCATATGTTAGACCACTTCAATTTCAATATTGCATTAAGTGGGAAAATTAGGTAATGGTGCTTAAGTGGGAAAATTTTATGGTGGTGATTCATTCTCAAAGCCTATAAATAGGCTTCTCCATCAAGGTATCAAGCATCCTAAAAAAAACACCAATTCACATCACACAAACACCTTGAAGTTTTGAAACTCTAAAGCTTTCAAGCAAATCTCGAAGGATCAAGAAAGCCCTCTTCGTTCTTCGTCAAATCCTCCTTCAAGATCAAGCCCCAACGACCCTTGAAGAACTTCCACCAATTCCAGATCAAGGCTCGACAACCCTTGAAAAAAGTGTTCATCGTTCATCATCCGTTCATCCTAAGATTAAGGCCCAACGACCTTTTTATCAACAACATCAACAAATCCACACATACGTTCTTCAAGATCAAGCCCAAAAGCCCTTGAAGATCTGTTCATCCTCAAACCTTCGAGATCAAGTCCAAAAGCCCTTGAAAGAACTTCCCTCAACCTTCAAGATCAAGCCCCAAGGGCTCTTGAAAAAACTTCCAACAGTTCATCCAAGATCAAGCCTCAACGGCCTTTGGATCAACAAAACATCCACAAATCAACACCTTACGGAGATCAAATAAGAAGATCCAATTATAACGAGATTGTAACCCTACAAATCCATTAACACTAAAATCTTTCTTTGTACACGTTCTTGTTTCAGGAATTTCCATGTTCACGCACCCTGCCCCATTTCACTTCAAAATTTCTTCTAAACACTTGAAAATGCTCAAGAGTGTGTGAGGTTTTTTGTAACAATTTCTCAGCTAAAACCAAAGAAACTGAAAATTGCACCATAAGCTAGAGAAATGGCTTTTACTTTTCCATCCTTGAAAATGCTTCGATAAATATAGACAGCTATTAATGTCACTTGTCCAATCAAGCTAAGTGAATCCTCAAAAGTTGGCTCCCGGTACTTTGATTTATGTATCTCCTTTTCATATGCCTTTTTGGATTCACTCTGTACCTGGAGGGCCATAAGACAAGTGGTAAACTACATCATTGAATGTGATGTAAGAGGCAGAGCATCAATGGCCTTATTAACAAAGCGCACAGAAAGGTGCATGTTTGTGACAGGAAAATATGACATAAAATGAAATAACATAGTTCTAAGAGATGGGGAAAGGAAGATTATATGGTCGTAACATAAATAGAAAACAATCTACTTGTAGCATTACCAGAGAAGCAAACTAAATTTGCCCCTGAAATCTAAAAATTATAATCAGGCCCTCTTGGCGAAGTCATCCCCGTCATCATCATCCCTATCCTTTCCTTCCAATGGATCATCCAGGCCAAAGCCAGATTTGGTCTATCCAAATGGAGCATCAAGGGTGTCGAAGCTGTTGTCACCATCAACACCGAAGCTATCACCAGTACCAACACCAGTACCTTTCTAGTTAGAAGTAGCCACAGAATACCCTCAAACAAAGGTTGTCCACCTGGCTTTGCAGCTAGTAATACTTTATGGCATTCTAGAATTGACAAACCCCTGAAGTGAATTCCCTCTTATTGAAAAAGAAAAAGGAACTTAATGGAGAAACTAACGGAAATTTTAATTTTAGGTTGGCCTAAGCGAATTTAAGTAAATTTATTATATATCATATAAATAAGTGTCCATTTACACTTTAAAAAAATTATACTTATATTAGAAATTTGAGTTTATTATTTTAATTAAGTTTAGCATCTTAAAAAATTAGATGATGTGAGATAAAAATTTAAATGATCACGAGTTTGTAATACTTTATGATTTTTTTAGAGATATTATAAATTTATAGTGAATTTTTATTTAAAAATAATGGTTTAAACACATAAAAAAAATTTAAAAAAAAAAGCTCCTAATTTTAAATTTTTTTTTTCGACATATATACCACCTTCTAAAAGGTAATGTTAAGAAGATAAAATTTGTAAACTAAATGATGTGTCACCAATTGGAATGAGTACATTTATCAATGCTTAAGTAACAAATCAATCATCAACTTTCACATCCTTTAATTTTCAAAATTTTGTCATGAAGTTACTCATTATTTATTAATAGTGCACCAGGTGGCACAGCCTCATTAGCCACCGATTACAAAGAAGTCGAAACGTCTTACATCTAAAGGCGCCACACCTACTAATATCCCTTTTACTTTTGTCAACATCTATCCCAGGTCCTATTTCATGAGTTCCTTATTAATTAGTGGGCTAGATGAAGCAGCTTCATTGGACACCAATTACAAATGGAGACAAAAGGTTGCTCTGTCACATGGAAATGGAAGTGAGCTCTGCAACGTAAAGTGAGTTCTGCAGAATTTTGATTAGGGCTGGGCACGGGTCGGGTCGGGCCCAATTTTAGAGGAACCGAACTTTACTCGTTTAAAACAGTAAAGGGACGGGCTAGACCAAGTAGAGATTTTGAGTTTTGAAACCAGACCTAATCCGACCAGTTTCAAATGGGCCGATTCTGGGCAGGTTCAACTCTTTTTATTTTTTTTAGCACTGCAACGAGTGTTTCACCATGTCCCCGGTGGGTGGCACCTCAGCCCCTCTAAGATCACAACTTTCAGATATGGCAGCTTATGCAGGACCTCCTTTTGCACCTTCTCTTCCGTTTCTCTTATAACCCATTTAATCTATGCAAACAGCTTCTCCTAAACTTGTGGGCACTTGACTACGTTGGCCATGATCCACTGCAGTTCGGTGGAAGTCGTGTCGGTGCCAGCGTTCAGAAACTCTAAGCAGAGGCTGACCATTTTTCCCTTCGAAAGCTTCTGTTTTTTGTTGCCGTAGGGAAGCTCGAGGTCCAGCAGTGTATCAGTATACGACAACACATATTAATCATCTTTGTTGTCGTTCTTGTTGCCCTGTTTTGTCGTGCTCGAATCAGAGGGAATTTTAATTCAACAAAAATTTCAAACTCAGTCGATTCAAATTCAATTCAATAAAAGATTTGAAATTGGAACATAACAGAGGTCAAGGTTCAAGAATCCAACAAAATCCCTAAATCTAGAAAACCTAATTTAATTTTCAATCCTAAATCCCTAAAACATAATACCTTATGATGATGGCAGCAGACGGTGGGAGCGACTTAGAAGGAGAGATCGAGGTCTATTATTCCATGCTAGAAACGGGCCGGGCCGGGGGCATGTTCCCTCCTATTTTAGATCTGCTCTACCCCGCTAATTTCGTATACCCGAACTGCCCCGCCCCGTTTTATGTTTAGAAATTTTGGACCCGCCCCGAACCTGAATTACCTGCCCCTACCCGCGGTTCCTATACCCGTTTGCCCACCCCTAATTTTGATTTTGTTTTTGAACTTGAAGAAGATTAAAATTTCATAAAAATATGGTGTTAGATTGGATATTGATTTTAGTTGTATTTAATTTAAATTTATATTATATTTTTGTTTTAATATTTAGTAGATATCTTATTTAATGTCATTACATTAAATTTTAAATTTATTATTATACACATTTTAATTCCTTAATTTTATTTAACTTCTTCTAATTAGTGTACCTAAACATTCATATCATAATTTATTATACTAAATTAGTGCACCAAAATGTCCGTAATTAAGTATATTGTAGTACCTAAATTAGTGGCACATAAGAAAATATGCAAAAACATAAGTGTACCAAAAATTCCGTACCTAAATATATGATACTAAATTAGTATACCGAAATATCCGTGCCTAAATATATTATACTAAGCTAGTATACCGAAATGTTCGTACCTAAATATATTATACTAAACTAGTGTACTGAACTGTTGATACCTAAACATATTATATTAAACTAGTGTACCAAAATCTTCGTACCTAAATAATATTACAATGAATTAGTGGTGCATAAGACAATATGCAAAAGTATAAGTTACCGAAAAATATCTACGAAAATATTTTCTTATATAAGATACTTACCATAATGAGAATTAAAATTTATAATATAATCTTAAAATTTTATTTATGAACATCATAAAATTATAAATAAAAAAAGATATTAAATACATATAATGGCATTAAATAGAGTCTAGGGACTAACATCAATTTTTAATCTTGTATAAGACATTTTTCTAAACTTCATTTTATTTAAGGATTAAAATCTAGTTTCCACATAAACTTCACCAGTAAATTAGAAGAAAAAAAATCCCGACAACTAAAAGTTTTATAAAATCACTTCAAGAGTTCAAATGGAGAAAAAAATCTTTCAAATATTTCTCTTGTAGTGCTCATTATTAGTTATAAAATTTCTTTGGTGTTACAAAGTAAATTCAGTTTTTTTCTCTATAATTTAAATTTAAATTATTTTTCTCTGAAATGTAAATGAAAAAGTATGAAAATTTACTATGCACAATCATTCATATTATCAACAATATTTGTAGAATTTATTTACTAAATTGTTATTAACACTCAGAAATAATTAATCAAATAATGCATCAGTTTGGTAACTCTCTGATCCCACAGTGGATGGTGATGATGAGTGCCTACAAACTCTAGCCTCCTTATAAACAAGTCCAGGTTTACAGAAATACCCTTTCGCCGGGCTGCAATGCCGATCTTCAGAACATACACAAAGACCCTCCAAAGCACACCCGTCACGCTTTGCACCTTCTTTCCCAGATAAGATCTCATCCGACCATTCGCTCGACAATATATTTTGAGGATCCAACCGTCTTTTCACACCCAAAAACTTGTTAAAATTAGGGTACTTTTTCTGCACGTCCAAAAACGCTGCGTTTCTGTTTTTAGCCCAGTGTGGCTTTGCCCCATGCTTGAAAAACGCCAGTTGCTCCACCTCTTCCCACACGTCTTGATTGAACCTTGGAGTCGAAGCATCATCGGCTCTGTAGTAATTAAAGTCAACCACCACGGAGTTTTCTTGTTGACCAAGATACGCATCGGAAACCCTAATGAATCTGATTAGAAAACCATTGTAAATATCCACCCCACAGAAGTTTTCTGGTTTAAGGTCTCGTAGTTTTTTGACGTCTCGGATGAAGTCTGCAAATTTTGATGCTGGAAATATTGCCGTTGTCTCGTAGAAGAAGAGGCCGTTGATTCTTGGGTCCCACGCACAGGATTTGTCTGTGCCTGCCGAGTACAGACATGAACCTGAGGTTTGCATTTTACCCTGATGACCTACAACTGGGTACCCAGTGAAGATTAGGTTATTTTTCAAACCATTGGCTACTAATTTCTTGGCCTCCAAAACTGTAGATGCTAGTGTGCATTTCCCAATCGAGCTTCGTCCGCTGTCCATTGTTTTCTCTGCACATTTCAAATTTACACCCTCTTTTAGTTTTATGTCTAGAATACTATAATAACGTAATGAATTAAACTATTTGTACCATTTTAACTGACTATCAACTATATATACCTCTTTTCTGAAAGCATGGGCTCAATAGAGGTGTGTTATGAACAGTTAGGTGTGATGTATACAGTGTCAGTCACGTATGGTCTAATGACATTTTGAGTAATGAATGATCATGTACTATGCATGAAAACGCATTATGCATTAGCACTTCGTACTAGAGAGGTACTATATTATATCAATCATTTAAAATAGGGCCATTTAGATATGGGTCCAAAAATCAACAGAATTCTTAGATTAAGTCCAAGTATCTTTTCTTCATTTTTATTTTTTCATATTCATTTTATATTTTTAAAAATATTAAGGATAAAATTAAAATCTTCCTAGTTTTAATAACTTACTTAATATTTTCTAATAAAAATCTAATATACTAACACAAAATCATCTAGAAAACATACAACCCTGACTCAAGTAACAAATATATGAATTTATATTATACCTATAAGCAAGGCCGGTCCATAGAATTTTGAGGCCCAGCGCGATGCCAAAAAATATGCCCTAACTTCATATAAGAAGATTATTTATTTTCACACGTAAGACATCAATAAAATTATACTTAGAAGAGCAGTTCAAACTCAATAATTTAGAAATACAAAAGGACCAATTTATTTTGTATCTAGAGAAGGAAACCCAAAAACTCCAAGCTTACATGTAGATAGACGATGAGTTTTGTTTTCCATCTAAACTTTTAAAGTGTTTGTATAAATCGTGAGGTGTTTTTTCTTATTTACTAACCTTGTCAATATGAGACTAAAAAAATAATGATGTTTTCGAGTCTTTAATTAATATGTATAAGTAATGAATGGGCACTAAATTAAACATTTTGACGACACATCATATGATTTGTAAATTTGCTCTAAAAATTTGGTCTACGTATTACTCCTTGTAGAAGATTAGACTTGAATTCAAACGAATATTTAGAAACAGCAACCCACATAGCTACTAGCTAGTAACTAAAAATAAATTAACAACCAAACAAATATTCGTAAAAATTGAAAAAGAATAAATACGCATATAGCATTTCGAACTTAGGAAATCTCGTTAATTTTAAACAACAAAACCATTGCTCTAATTAAACTTCTTGATCATTTAACCAAATTTTATAAATTTATACTCACAGGTGGTGTTTTGAAACCAAGACCTCTTCATTATTTTCAAATGACAAAACCACCACTTCTAGTTAAATTTCTTTGTCATCAAACCAAATTTTATAAATTTATAATCTTATGAAAACTTATATAAATATACCACCCTAATAATTTTGGTGCCCCGAATTTTTTTGGGCCTCAGATGGTCGCCATGCTCTCGCACTGGGTATAGGCTAGCCCTGCCTATAAGCGAGATATGAATCCTAACTAAAGTGTACAAAACATAATATACCTACAAGCATGACACATTAATCTATCATATATGTAGATGAATACAATTAACCTGTAATATAGGTTGATTATAAAAATTAAAAATAAAATCTATAAGTAGGGTTTAGAGCAAGGACAAGAACAAGAAATAACAAAAAAATAATTGAGAAGAAATAATTAAAAAAGAAATTTAATTATCATTAAATAGATAATTATTGATTATAAAATAATTGTATACTTAATCGATTGGACTTTTTTTTTTAACAAACTAGATTATTTTTAATATTGGCTAAAAAATTTGGACTTATATATCAAGTTTTAAAAAATTAAATGATATATGAAACCCATGACTTGAAATTAAAGAAATGATATATGAATGTATGTACCTACATCTCTAAATAGGTTTAAAAAAACTTAAATGCAATTGGGTATATATTATTTCGCACTATCCCTCTCATCAGAATAATATTTCACATTAAGACAGATAAACTTATTTGGTTTGCTTATGATTTACCTTCGAGTTGGAAGTGAGATCTATTGTTAGCAATGGTCCCACATATGCGAAATGATTAATCTTTTTCTTCTAAATTCCACCAAGATGACCGGATCAAGTGATCCGGGCTTTTAAATTTTATCAAATGGCCCACCTATTTTGACTCCTTAAAAACTATAATAATTTTTTTTCGTTGGATGAAGTTTGAAAGGCCCATGATCACTTGATCCGATGACCTTGGTGAAAGAGATTCGAAGATGATATATTCTCTTTCTTCTATATACAACTAACAGAAAAAGTAATGGAATGAGGATCCTCTTTGGATCCTCTTTGTGAGGATCCCAGAAATTCTTCAACCGCATTTGCTCATCGTATATCGTGCGATCATAAATTATTATAAATTTTTTTATTTAAAATTGAATATAAACAATAATTGACGAAAACTGGCCACCCGATGCTAAAAAATTATGAAAGTAATACGTACTAAGTTACTAACATCAAAAGAAGAGAAATTAATTTAGATTGAAAGAACCTGCAGGCATCATCACCTGTTGCTCTTATAGTCTTGGAGACCACAACAGAATTGGACTGGAAGCCTAAAAAATCATATGTTCCATCGCCTGATGCGTTTAAAGGAAGTCTGTTATCATATCTGTATGCAGCTGTATGCTTCGATGGATACCATGTTATGTCTCCAAACTCATATTTTTTTGCATGGTCCATGTATATGTCCTCAATTTGAGCATCGTCTGTAAAGTTATAGGCTATGCTCCTTTTGAATGCTGGCTCCAATCTCAACTTCACCTATTGGGCAATTTCTAATTAAATCTTTGTTCAATAATTCAATTACTTAATTATAAGAAAGTTATCCAACTGTACAAAGCTATCAATGGAGAAAAACTTTAGTACACGCCATCTGATTACGTGGCTTGTCATTCTATTCTCACAAAAGAATATGTTTTCCTGAAGTTTTTTCTACTATTAATGATTAGTAGTCAAGACGCCAACTTATCACATTAATTTTTAAGCTCTAAACTTTATGACAACGTTTCATTTGTTTTCTGTATTACACACTTTGGGCCTTACTTTTCCACCAAAAATAAGCAAGTGTTAAGTCAATTGGTAACCTAAAGTTGGTGTAACAAGTTAAAGACTCTAAAATATTGGCAATGAGTTCAAAAAATGGAGACAGATTACCAACCTTGGAGATGGTACCCAGCAACCCCAATGAAACTTTGGCAGCTTTGAAGATTTCATCCTTAGAATCTAACCTGAGAACTTTCGCATACCCGTCTGATTGATTTGCTGGAACAACAAGATTAAGACCAATAACATGATCATGCACAGCTCCTCCTCTTCCCCACCACGAGCTTCCATGCACCCCCGTGCTTATAAACCCTCCTATGCTCACACCCTCCCAATACGGCGCAGCCACCAAGCTCAGCCCAGCTTCCTCCACTTTGTCTATCAACTGACGTAGCCCTACACCAGCATCCACCGTGACAGCTAAATTCGCTGCGTCGATTTCGATTGTGGAATTGACATTAGCCGTGCTTATTAGCATTGCGTCTCCAAAACTCATGTCAGGACATGCCAACTTTGGTATGGTATGTGAAAATTTGCTCACCACTTTGACCTTGATCTTGTTTTTGCTTGCAAAAGCCACAGCAAGGCGGAGGTCTTCCTCCGTTTGTGGGTGTGCGGCGGATGGAGCATGGCAATCTGTTCTGTCACCCCATACCCCGTAGGAGTTGGAGAGGTTGCAGCCGGTTGATGCGTCGCATTGAATCGGGGGCGGTGGCGGCATGGCTTGGCTGGTAATGAGCATGGTTGCAACCCAAATGACATGGTGAAGAACTCCAAGGAGCCACCAAAAGCTATGCATAATTATTCTAATTAAATTTAGGACTGGTTTTTGTACAAAGTTTGAAGTAGGTTTTTAGGTTTCAAAGGGAGTGGGTGGATAAGGGATAAGAAAGAAGGCAATGCTTTAAAGGCAATGAGCCAATTAATGGAATTAATTAATTACTTGAAGTGTACACTAAGATTTGTAAATCTTAAATAAATAAATGTATTATGAATACCAACTTGGGTATGGCCCTTTTTGGTTGGATATTGTAAATCTTTGCCCATATCTAATTTAATACAAAAGAACATATCTATCTGGAGTTTGGACAGAAAATATCTTTCTGGAGCTAGACCATGTAGCATCAGATGTCGGTAATTGAATCCTTTGTCGTATAACACCGTCTGATTTTCTATTAACGTATCAGAGGTCGGCAATGTAGACAAATAAAATATAAAATTAAAAAAATTAAAACACAAAGATAATATAAATGGAAACTAACCAAAACCTCCCAAAAACTTTCCTTTTAATCATCAGGACAAATTTTTTAATAATACTCAAAATGGGCATGGAAAAGAAGACAATGAAAAAGGCATCTCAAAGATATCACATGCAAAAGCAAAAATTGGGCTCCAGGAAACAGCTATGCAGTAAGCTCACATATTTATCAAGACAAGCAAGTTCACATGCAAAACAGAAAAAAGACAAATAAGTCAGACCATGTTTCAGAAACAATGCTGACAATTTCAACAACAGTAGAAGATGACAAGTACCAAGGAGATGTCCATACCATACATTTGTAAAGATTTTAATTTTTCAAAGTACTCTCACTCAGTCTATATAAGAGGAGTTCCATTCATTGTAAAAACACACCTCAACATCTCAATACCTGAATACCCTACTCTCACCATATACTCACACCATCTTCATACTCTCAAGCATCCGTAGTCTTCTTAGCATCCTTGTAAACACTTCCTTGTAAACACTTTCTTGTAAACAATTATCTTTGTAAACACTTCTCTTTGTAAACATTCTATATATCAATAAAAGTTTAGGTGTACATATTCAAGCAATCTCCAAGTCTTAAGTAAGTTTTATTTCCTTTTAGTTTGTTTGTTTAATTAGACTTCTAGTCCAAAATAGGGAAACATTATTTTAGTTATATTATTAAACTGTTAAACTAATGATTATACTTTGTTCGAGCACTCTATTATAGTTGAATGATTGCCATACAAATAACTGGACATTAACCAGGGTAACTCTAAGTTCTTCGTACCTCTGAGTTCAGCCATTAAGGCCTTATACCTGCATTGTGAGTGGCCGTCATGCTGAAACATGTCGAATTCCATGTGCAAGGTTTTATGTCTAGTTGTTATAATGGACATCCGACTATTTAACCCGGGCTGCTTTGTAAAATCTGGTATCAGAGCTAAGTTTAGCATTTTAATAGTATAATTATAATAGTAAAGTACCTTGAGGACGGAAGTCATTAACACAACTAATATCACACTCGTTTATTTTGTATGAACAACATATATTATTGTCCTTGTAGACCTTGTCAACCACAACCACCAGGCATTTATTGTCCCAGACACCCAACTATAATTAGCATAAAGAGAAGATTAGCATATATATCCAAAAGAATTAGCATGACCTTGAAGAAGCAGAAGTTTTATCTTGGTTATCTTGAACATCATTCATTTATTCGTAAATATAACAACACAGAAGTGCAGCATAAAGTTTTAAAACCAAAAAGAGTAACAGATCAAATTTTAGAGACCTTGAGAGAAGAAAGAGAGTTTCTAAGAAACTAGTTAGCAGTAACTTTAGATAAAGGTAGACTGTAGTTTGATAGATTATCTTAATTTAGAAATTAGTGAACCACAAAAAAGAAAAATAACCTTAGACCAAAATAGTTTAGTTTGTTATTTTCCATTGAGAAAGCATAATCATATTTTGCATAGTGAAGAAAATCCACAAGCCAATAATATTGTAGATCTTATTATTAGTGGAGCAGAAAATATAAAATTAGAAAATAATAAGTATAATAATTTGTTAAACCAGTTGTTAGAGCATTTTCAGAAAAAAAATCCATAAAAACAATTAGACAAAATCTAGATTATATTACATCTTAGTTAGAAGATAATAATAAAAATATTCAAAGGTTTCCTAGCAAAAGAGAGATAAAAAAGCTTGTTGACCTCATAGATAATAAGCCTAAGCAAGTAGAACTCAAATCATTAGAAATAGTTGAGCAGTTAAAATTAGAAGTTCAAAAAATTCAATTAGTACAAAAGGAGTTGAGTGAACAAGTAGATAAGCAGCATAATAAAATAGATAAATTATTAGTTTAATGACCGATTCTAGAACTAGCAGAAAATATATCCAAGCTTTGAAAGAAATTAGTAAGCTAGATAAAGAACCAGTAGGTTTAACAGATTTTTCAACACAAGTAAACAGTAGTAATATTCCCATTAGGCAAAATAATTTAATTATTCAATTAGTTTTAAGTTTGGCTGAGAAATTAGATCAAGCTGAAGAACAAATAGCAGAAATAAATCAAGTTTTACATAAAGCATCATCATCGCTTCCACCATCTTTGTTAGAAAAATTAGAAAATTTAACCTTAAGTACAAATAATCATATTAGAAGACCTAAGATAAATCGATAACACATGGAACTTTTTAGGAGAAAAGGAAAAGAAGTAGTTAGAGCTTAAGATATTTATCCAAATGAAGAAGAATTGCAAGAATTTATTAGAAGCGGTTTTGAGAGAATACAAAAAAATAAACATAATTTGTATCAATTAAGTTTATTTGAAAATAGAAGCAGAATTGTAAGTAGCATCAGTCAACATGAAGTTAGCTGTATTGATAAAGTAGTCACACTTAATTTAATTAGTAAAGAAGCAGATACTCATTTGAGAAAATCACATTTTAGTCAAATTCATATAGGAACAATATTAATTGGAATAGCATGATTAATCAGAGCACAAGTAGGCACAAAAACTTTAGTATACATATATGATGATAAATGGGATAATCACCAACAAGCAGCAATAGCAACAGCTGAAGTAGACTTAAGTTCATAGGATGTATTCCAAATTATGTTATGACAATTAATGAATTTAGTAAATATATTAAAATAAGCATAAGAACAAAAAATTATAATATGAAAGGAGAGTATAAAAATTTGTGTATTAGCTTAATGTATATTGATAAAGTGTTTAATAGATATAATCATAAGTTTAATTTAGAATTTCAAATTTTAGTTCAAACATTTGGTAGTAAACATGTAAATATGATAGAAGCAAAACCCGTAGATAATAGCTTTTTAGAAGGAACTCAGTGGACATTACCTAATTTACAAGTAGCAAGAAATAGACAACCAGATAAAGTACAAATATATGAAACTAGTACAGGTCAAGCAACAATTAGGTTTAGTAATTACAAGCAACTGGAATAAATAGAAGAGGATGAGAGTGAAATCGAAAATGAGAGTATTCATATGGCTTTTGATAATTTAGATATTAATTTAGTTGAGCAAAATTTTAATCATATTTTAGATAAGCTTATAGAAGATATTGATCATTTAGATGAATAACAATACTTAGAAAAATATAAAATAAGACTACACAAAATTTCAAATGAAGAGATGAAAAATTTAATTTTAGAAATAGGAGTATAACATATTTTAGGATCAAAAGAATATAATAATTAATTAGAATTAAAAGCAAAATGTAATCCAGCAGAAGAAAGTAGCACATTAGGAGTAGAAAATCCAAATCCATGATACATAGGTAGAACTGACCAACAATTTTTTAGACCAACAAATGAACAATATAATGAAAAAGCAAAAGTAGATTGCATAGAAGAAAGTATGATAAAACCACCTAGAAAAAATAGGATTCCATTTTTAAGAGGGTTAGAACAAATTAATATAGCAGGAAATATATTAAACTTAGATAATGTAGATCCACAAGATTGGAAAAGAACAATTGAAAGATGGGAAAAATATTGTGTACATGCAGCATTAATGTTAGATTTTAGTAATTCACAAAATATGTTAGATTATTTTGAACATACCTTAGATGGTTTAGGTTTTTATTATTTCCAGTCATGGAAAGTTCAAAATCCAGAACAGCATCAGGCAGCCAAAACACATTTTAATATTGATGGTTTTGTTACTTTGATTAGACAAGAAGTTTTATATCATACTATGTTAGATGGCAGAAGTGAACAAGAACAAATAAGAGCAATTAGAAATTTAGAGTATACAGCTGAGTATACCATAGATTTCTTTAAATATTTAGGAAGAATAGGTAGAATTAGTGATATTAATTTATTAGATACTTATATGAGAAAACTAAAATGACCAATAGGAGAAAAGATTTGGAATGAATGGCAAAAGTATCGAAAGAAAAATGATATTGCAATAGGACTGAGAATTCAACATGTATATGATATACTTAGACAAGAATGTAGTCAAATAAAAGCTAAGAAACAAATTAGGAAACCATTTTACATGAGTTGTAAAAATATAGATTTGCCACAACAGTATGGTTGTCATAAGAAAAATAAGTATAAGAAAATATACAAAAAGAAATATAAATCATATGAACCCTACAAACAGCATAAGACATTTAAGAACATATATGAAGAGAAGATATATTCCAAAACAATTTAGGACAAGAAGTGGCAGACCTTGAATTAGAAAATATAAAGCACCACAAGATAAGAGTAGCTGTAAATGTTATTCATGTGGAGAAGTTGGACACATTAGACCTAAATGTCCAAAATTAGGTAAACAGCCGAGAGAAATAGTACATTTAATGGAGTTGTTTAAATTAGAAGCAGATGAGGATATACAGTCAATATATAGCTTAGATGATTTAAGTGATAATGAGAGTATTTATAGTATAGAAAGTATAAATATGATAGATTCAGACTCGGAAGATTCAAGTAGCACAAATAACAATTTAGAAGAGTATATGTGTACATTCATAGAAGAACAACATGAATAAGAGTATAAATACATTAATTTAGGTTGGCCAGAAAAATTTCATAAGTGTAGTAAATTAGTTGCAAATAAATACTATAATACATATTCAATATTGTGCGAAAAATGTTATAATAATAAGTTATTAGAAATTAGTTCAACAGAATCACAAGAAAGTATTGAAATATTAGGAAATACTTTTCATAGTATAGAAAAGCCAAAAAATAGTTCTTTAATTACCATAAATTGCGAAATAAAATTAGCAAAAGAACATAAGATACAAACAACAGCTATGATAGATACAGGAAGCACAAAGAGTGTCATAAGAGAACAGTTTGTACTAGAAAAATATAGACAAAAATTAGCAAAACCAGTGAGAATAACACAATTTGATGAGAGACTAGTTTATTTAACACATTGTATTAATAATGAGTCTATTAAAGTAGAAAAACAACAATTTAATTTACCATTAACATTTGTTTCACCAGTAGGATCATACCCATTCATTTTAGGTTTAAACTTTTTGAAAAGTTGACAAGATTTTTTATTTATGAATCCTAACATAACATTTTTCAAAAGATGCATTACGTACAATAACTGACTAAAGTAATACTATAGAAGCATACAAAAGCATAAGTATAGAAGAATCTAATGGACAAGATAATTATCATTTGGAACTCTCAAAAGAAACTGATGAGCACAATAACTTAGAAGGATTTGATGAAGAAATATTTGAACATGAATATCCAATTTTAGAAGAAGGAATCCATATAGAAATATTACAGTTAAATAAACCAAAGAGTTTGGAAGAATTATTACAATTAGCAGAACAAACTAGAATTATAGGGGAAGACCCATAATTACATTGGAGTAAAAATAAAATAATAGCAAAATTAGATATAATTAATCCAGATTTAACCATAAAAACAACTGATATGCCTTGTAGCTTAACAGATAAACAAGAGTTTGAGCAGCAAATTAAAGAGCTGTTAAATTTAAAAGTCATTAGACCCTCTAAGTCTAGATATAGATTAGTAGCATTTATAGTGAGAAAACATTCAGAACTAAAGAGATGTAAGGCTAGAATAGTTTATAATTACAAGAAATTAAATGATAATACATATGAAGATAGTTATAAGTTACCAAATAAGGATGAACTTATAACTAAAACTTAAGAGAGTAAATATTTTAGTAAATTTGATTGTAAATCAGGATTTTGGCAAATACGATTAGCAGAAAATTCAATTGAGTGGACAGCTTTTCTTGTCCAGAGGACATTTTGAGGGGCTTGTTATGCCATTTGAACTTAAAAATGCTCCATCGATCTTTCAAAGAAAGATGGATCAAATTTTCAAGAAACATGAATAGTGCTAGGTCATTTTCGTTAAAACTCCCTAATATAAATGCTAGATTATACTATTAACCAAATATAAATATTTTCTAATTCATACAAAATAAAAGAAAAACGTAAAAAATATATACACTCACTACCATCACTCCTTACCCACAATTATCATCTTCAACAAGCTGCCCCATCAGGGCCTCCTAGAGAGAGAGAGAGAGAGAGAGAGAGAAGAGATAGTAGACGGAGATGGTGAAAGTTGTAAGGATATGGGCATGTGATAGTGTGGGGGGAGTGTGCTAGCCTATATACAGAGGTTCCAGTACTTTGAGGGAAAATAATAAACAAAATTTAAAAATAACATGACGTGCATTTCACCTTCCGATTACATCTTATTGTGATTCTCAGCATTCCAATTTTCTTTGCATTTTAATTGAAGAAAAGAGACGGACAAGAAAATTAGTGGAAAAAAAAAGGAAACGAATGTGAGATTCACCACCCAGAATAAATTTCTTCTTATTTTTCTTGAAAAGTCACTTTGAAGTGTGTGATGAATTAGTATCTAACCGCACTTTCAACTTTTTCTTTATGCTATTCTTTCATCATTAAGAAATTTTAAGGGAATTTTAACGAAAAGCTTCCGGTACTATTTACTTTAATGAAAAATCACATTTTACACTAAAAAATCAATCCTGGTACTATTCACTTTACCCTTTATTTTGTCCTTATCGTTAAAACTCAAAGTTTTCAAACCATTTTCATCAGTTTTCCTAAATTTTAACTCTTCAAACCAAATTAATAATCTCATTATTTCATGAACATTGATTACTTTAGGTAGCGTTTGGTACACGAACATGACATAACGGGATGGAACAGAACGGGACAGAACGGAGGTTTCGTGTTGTGTTTGAGACGCGCAGGATGGAACGGGACGATTGTTCTGTTCTGCGTTTCGTAAACACATGGCGAATGAAACTAAAAAATTAAATGACTAACTTACCCACGTGCATAAAAAATAAAAATAAAAAATAAAATTTAAAAACAACTCAAAGACTTTTATTCCAAACCCACTTCACCACTGTTTTCAACATTTCAGATCAAAACCCAATTTCCCAATTCGGATCAACCCACGCCGTCATCTTCTTCTTTGCACAGATCAACCATTTCTGCTGCAAAATCTTCTTAGTCGTCGAAAACTCAACCACCATCTTCATTCCATCTTCCTCTCCTCCAAACCCAACTCCCTCAAAGTACCCATTGTGCAATTCCTCCCTCATTGTCCCCCAAACCACCAAAAACCCCAACTCCCTCAAATTCATTTCAATCAATTTCTGCAGCGTCGTTTTTGTCCTCCCTAGGCTTACGGTGACGGCCTGACTATGGTGACAGCACCGGAGAAGAAGGTAGAGTGCGGAGGGACTGAATAGGTGGCGGTGAAGGAACTTCGACATCGTCAACGATTGCCTTGGTCTCCTTTCCGCGCTTTTTGCTGCCGTGATGGTGACGGTGGCAGCGAAGGTGGTGGCGGTGCTTGTGGCGCTTGGACGACTTCTCGACGGCATTGTCGTCGTCAGAAAAGGCTCGACAATGCTTGCTATGCGAGTCTTGGGCGTTGCTGGCGGCGATCTTGTCGTGGGACTAGTAAGGAGGAGGGAGGCGATGGGAGGAAGGTGGGGTTGGGTTCGAATGGGTTTGTGGTAGGGGATGAGGAGGCTACAGGAGAGAGGGAAGGTAGAAGAGAAGGAGGCCACGGGAGATAGTAGTGTAGACAATGGAATTAATGAAGAAGAGAAAGGGCATTGTTCAAAAAATTTATAATTCTGTGTTCCATGAGCTGGAATAAGTCGTTCCAAGGGAAAGGTGGAACAAAAAATGACTAAAATTCGTTCCATGGGACAGCACGTCCATGACAATTTGACACACCAAACGTAGAACAAGTGTGTTTTGTCTCACTGTGTTTCATCTCATCCCACATACCAAACGGTACCTTAAGGTCAAGACTACGCAAACTTACATTGCACAGGTGCACCGCCATGTGAAGTCCAGTGCCAATAGTGAGAAAAATGTCACGAGACAATTCTACTATAGAAAATCTAAAGAGCGTGAAAGAGTTCACTATTTTCTCGCACTTCAAATGTACAACAAGACACAATCTAGAATGTCGAACGTCGATGCAAAAATATAGGGAATATTTTTACAACAAAAAATACCTCTAAAGGTAGGCATGCTAAAATTACAACTAGGGAGTAAACCTCCTAATTTAAGTTAAAATAAAGGAGAGGGGAGGCAACAAAAATGTCAGGACGAAATACCTAGAAGACAGGTTACCTCCACTTCTCTTTTAGTTCTTTCTTCTCCGACCAGACCCATGTTACAAAGATTGCTGCTATGAGTGCAACTATGGTGATGAGAAGCAACGCGTAGCTGAAATCATCAGTTAGCGAATCATAGGTCCTCGAGGGAGCCAGTTGAGTGAAAAACAGATCCACTCCGTACGTAAAGGCAAGGGTTGTTGATTCCAGCTTGGCAGGTACTGTCACGATGCCTCGAAGTCCTTCCACTTTGAGGTTATGAGTCACATATGACTGCAGGATTCGGACAAATATTAGCATATAAAAAGCATGGTGCTTGAAATTTTAGAGCTATAACAAAATTCCAATGCAGGTTTCTAGAAATTGAGCTATCTCCCTGCTAAGTGAAGGATCAATAAGCACATCTCCCATTCCTCAAGAATCTGTATTAGCACTTTAAACACCACAACCATTCCGATTCCATGAAAATTCACCGAGATTGTGATTTCCAAATACAGCTTAAAAGTTATACAGAACACATACAAGAAAGTTGCTTCTTTGAAGACTGGACTCTAAATAAGAAGATATTAAGATAGCCAAGGAAATATGAACCCAAACAAGCATATCTTGTATTCAGTCTACTTAAACCTCCCACATTTAAAGTCCAACAACTAAATTGATAGCGATCAGATTTTTGTAAAATTAATCATGCAGTTGAAGATTTAAGGTAAATCTTGCCAAGAAATAAGAGGATCAAGGAAATATTACGAATTGCTTTGCAAGATATGCTCCCATAATGATTGACAGTACATACTACTAGCATACCTGAGGAATTATTGGCAATGTATCAGTTAGGGGAATAATGCCTTCCTCTTTCTCCGCTTGTGTGGGATTGAGCGACCGACGGGGATCCAGATAACGCTTGTCAAGTGCCAAAACCTACAAAGTGTTAACCCTCGTCAAAGGGAGATGTAAGAGCAAGTATAAAACCAGGAATGGAGTCCCAAAGAACGAAACAAAATAGTATCTCAGGATCCTGAAAGGTAGTACCCTACCTGATCATTGATTGTACCAATGAGAAGCTGCTTTGATGTTATACCCTTTGCTGTTAATGTCACAGCTATTGCTTTAACAGAATACGTGAAATAGTAAGACTGTGATTTCGTCACAACCTCTGGTCGAGAATATGATGAAATAGGTGAAGTAAGATTATGCTTCCCAAGAACAAGCTTCAAAACATCCTTATTATCCTGTGAATTGCATTTTGATTCAGATTGCATATTTAATGGGAACCATTGGACAAAATTATACATAATATATTGAGTTTTTCAGCATACCGCTCGGGACTGATCATATATCTCAATGACTGACATTTCGTATCTGTGTGCTCTAAGATTGAAGTAGTGGTAAACAACCCAATTCTCACTGAAAACCTGCATGATGAAGAAAGTTGTTAAGATAATTGTCTCTCAAATTCTCCATTACACAACCATAAACCAAGCAGAAGGAAAGCTTACAGCATGGACAGGCCCCTGTGAACCGTGATGGGTCATCCGGTGCAATATACGACCAGTTACAGTATCAATAAGATATACAGTCAACCAGGACTCCTCTGGGGTAGCTGTTCCAATTTCACCACTGCCTTTTGGTGCAACAGTTGCCACAAAGAGTAGATTTTTAGATATGTATTTATACATCACCTCTGAGTCTGCAATAACCTTTGCTTGAGTATGAACCACCTGGACAGCGAAACACTAGCCTTTGTTACAAAAACATAAAACAGCAAAGCATACCCAAAGACTGAACAACCAAATTTCTTCTTTTTCGAGAAGTAAAATCCATTTTATTATAGAGTGGCCAGGGGGAACAGCCCAAGTACAAGGCTGAAAATGTGAAAAGACAAATAGAAGTCTGTAGTGCAAGCAATGATCGAATGAAATAACAATAAAGAAATCATAACAATCTAAAAAAAGTTTATGTTAAGCTCATGATTACAGTACTGCACTCCTCTGGAAACCTACTATTCCTTTCTGACCAAACACTACAGAACAAACAGAGTAGTAAATCACACCACCGAATCCTCTTACCAACAAAACTGGCCATGCCAAGAGTACTAGTAAGACCAAAGTTTGTTAAAAGATTGACTTTGGAATGATAGAATCTACATGACAAAGTAAAGAAGGAATGATCTACAAGATGGAATAACAAAAAATACAGAGAACCAATAATATAAAAAAGTAAACAAAGCGAAGAAATTAAAAAATATATATAACAGATGCAAGAAAAGGAAAAAATGCAAAATTTTCAAGGACATTACGTTCCCTTACACAGTTACACCTATATAATATGTGATAGCCAGACACAATCATACCTCGCTCAATTTTCTTGTCACAGTTGCAATGATTTTTTCTGAGTCAGATGGGAATACAATCGACCATATATCCTTGGACTCAAAGCAGTAGTCATCTACAGCTTCCTGGTTGCAAGTGCCCTTCAAAGCATGTCCTTTGATAATGTCATTATCAGTTTCAACTGAGTACCAGTAAATGTTTGTGAACTCCCTTTGAAAAATATCAATAGCATCAGATGTTCTTGGGTATAAATGCCCACGCTGGTTAGCATCAATTAGTAGATGAAGACGCTGTTCTGTCGAATCAGTAAATGGCAGTGGTATAACTTGCACAATAGAATGTGCTGGAGCCATTGAATTAATTTCCTTGCCCGTGTATGCGTCAACAATAGAAAGAACACCTGGTGCCTCAGAGCTTTGCCCGCATCGACCTACTATGAGGACAGATGGATTTTCATCCAGTGCATGATGATGGGGTACCTGCCACTGATAAATTTTCAACCCAGTCGGGTACTCGCACGTTTCAGATTTACGCAGAGTAGGCAGTAAGAGAGACCAGACAACTTGCCCAAATCCGGTGTGCAAGGCAAAAAGTTTTCCTGCTCTCGTAAGTACTATGAGGAGCTTCCGAAAACCATTATGGTCACGTGTCAGTTTGCTCTTTTCAAAACTTTTTAGCCTCATCTCTTGTATAGCGGCAACATCCGCAGCAGTTGCAAGCATTAAGGTTCCCTTAAGCTTCAGTATGTGTCCCTTGAAAATAACACAAAATCAATGAAAAAAAGAATAAGAAAAAGAAAAGTCAATGAGACACATTAACTAAAAACTCCTGGTCCAAAATGAGAACCAAAGTATACAAACTATCAAAAGAGCAAATGTATGCACACTGCATATGAAACTACACTGCTATGCAATTCTACAAAGTGGGATGACACATGCAATTATGCTCAAACATGCCAAAATTTAAACTTTTAACCTAGCTTCTTAGTCTCCAACTCAATTAAACCATATCACAGTTCATACCTTGAGCCAATCGAAGAGGTTCTGCTCCACTTTCGCAACTGATACGCCTACCTTTTCCACAGGTAGTTCTGACGTCACTACATCAATAATTGAGGCAAGCCCATCCTCCCTACCCCATACAACTGCACCTTGTTGTAACAACAAAAGTGAATCATCCTCCATGACGATTAAGGCCCTAAACCCATTAGACCTGTCTGTCCGGATATAATTGTTTATGAAAACCTTATGAACAACCCCCCTCTGACTGTCCACAACAATACTTTCTTTGAGCAGATCAGTGCTTGAGTCATGAGTAGGCTTTACTGTAAGATGGATCTTACCATCTCCATGTTGGACTAGTCCAAAAGCCTGTTGCCCGTCTGAAAGTGAAATTGCATCACTGATAGCCGCCACATCATTTACTTTATCCAGCACCTCCAACTTTCCTTCACCAGTCACTCTTATGAATATGACAGCCCCATTAAGTTTTACAGAAAACAATCCTGGAAGTTTTGAAGGTAACAGCACTGGTGTTCCAAAAGAATCCCCAAAAATATCGGATATGGGTGACTGTTGATAGTTAATTTCTCCATCCTGAAAACTTACAATTACCAGCTTTGACCTCGTGGAATCCAATGTCACAAGAATTTCACTAGAAACAAGCAGTGCTTCCCCTGAAAAGCCACCTGAAAAGGGTGCACTGCTGTGCTTCAGCAACTCTCCGTTCCTAACATTGATTTGATATGCATCAAACTGGGAAGAACCAACAAATCCGAGTACATAAGCCACATCACCGCCCAGAGGCTGAATAATCTGTTGAACCTCTACACTGAAAACATGGAAACAACAAAAACTATTAACGAAATAGCAATATTTATTAAATACAAAAATGAATCATATTATTAATATTACAAATGATTACATTAATCACAAAACTCTAAGTAGGCGTACCTTTCAGCTGCAAAATCCTTTTCCCAAAGAACCTCACCATCAATGCTAGAAATGGCATGTAGAGACCCTTTTCCAAAAACAAGGATCAAATTTCCCTTGTCAACTTTCAAACTTGTCTGCACAAACACTAAATGTAAGATTGAATCGTGTAGCATAATTGAAGCTTTGGAAGAGTGAGTGTAATTGTTGTTTACTAACCGGGACACTTAGTAAAGATTTAGAGGACATTGAGCCCTCTAGAAAAGATTCCCAAACCATCTGACCATCAGGAAGGTTCCATGCTCTTAAAATACTTCCGTCTGACGAAAGGGTAACGACATCTGAAAAAATGACATAGAACGCTCAACCTTTGGATCAACAATATAAGTTCATTGCGGAAGCATTTAATAATGGATTCCTATAAGAGAAAACATAATGTGGCACAATTCAACCCCTTTTTTATAAAACCAATTCCATAACGTGATAATATGAAATTTATTTGTTCCTGACAAATGAGTCTTTCAATCACAAAGTTCACGTAATCATATAGTTTATGACAAAAAATGATGAATGCAGGCATAACAATTACATTTTCCCAATGCTATGTCGATTCCATCTATAGCATCATTGCTCCCAAGAACACGTCTCCAAACTGCACAAAACAAAAGCACCGGTTAACATTCGGTTCGATGTTTGAGCCGAGACGACAAAACAGATTTCACATATGATTATTCCATCTCAAATAGTGAGGAACTTACTTATCCCCCCATGCCGAAGATCAAGCGATGCTATAACATTCTCCTCAGTGGACACCACAACCCGCCTCCTCCCGCTTTTCGGAGTATGGAACACTGCTTCCTTCACCTTCCCTATGTACTGCTGGTGCCTGCAACAAAACAGAAACTTACAAAATCAATTCGAAGTCCCGCAGAACAATCAATTCACAAACTAAAACAAAAAATTCAAACTTTCGATTAACAGCTCGGATACGATTCAATTCGATAGAAATAAGATCGAATTCTTCAGATATTAACTTCCGTTTGGATTCAGAGAAATCGAGTGAAGTGATTCCAATCGAATTTCAAAATTTAATCCTTTTTTCCGATAATTTCTAAGTTATGAAGCAGAGAGAGTATGCGATTGAAACCTACCAATCCATGAGACCGACTTGATCTTCGTAGAGCGAAAGACTGAGATTTGCAGCTGATAAGAACAGAAGAAGAAGCACGAAACCTCGAACCGCCATGCCCATGGCGACAGGTTCTCTGTCTCTCTCTTTTCTCTATCCCTCCTCAATCGATGGTGGTGAGAGAATGAGCGATGGATCTGAGACTACGATGAAGAGTTTGTAGGGGAAGTAACAACTTCGAAGGAGGGAGAGAGAGTTCCACACAAGTGCGACTTGAGCCGGCTTTCGGAGAGTATGATATGAAATGGCGGAAATAACCTTCTGTTTAGACCTGTCCTAGCCGGCTGAAAATTTTGACGGTTAGGTCGAGTTTGGGCTTATGCTTGAGAGAGGCTCGGCCCAAATTGGTTTGGACTCGCCGTTTATGCAAATTAAATGGTTTAATTGATTTCTTACAAATGAGATTTTTTTTCTTCTTAATTTAACATTTCGGTTATATTTTATATATATGGTATTGCAGAAAAAAAAAAAAAAAAGGAAAGGCAATTCATTGTTTGGATGGTATCCTCATGAATTTTTAGATTGTTTATGAATCAATTGAATGTTTTTCTTTTATTTTTGAACCAGTTGACGTTGATGATGTGTTGTCAGAATGCTAAAGTAATAAAATAAAAGCAATAAATTATCTTTATATATTTAATACTATCTCACTTTCTATCCCTTCCAATGTCCATTATATAAAAAATCATATCATTTTCTTCTTCTTTTTCCTTGGATGAAATCATGAAACAAGGTAAAAAATTTCGAAGAGAAACCTCGAGGAACTCTTAGAGCCAAACAATCAAACTATTCTAAATCTCTGGTAAGAGAAAATTTTCAATGGTTGGAACACGATCCGATATACCAATACTTGATGTACTGGATCGTGTTTTCAGCACATTGAAAAATCACTTAGTTGGTAGAATGTTTACCAACCAAGTCTAGAGATACTCATAGGAAGAAAAAAAATGAAAATATAACGCTTAAGATGTACAATATCAAGGTTAATATAAAATCAATATTTTCTATTTGCAAGAGATACCTTAGACCCAAAAGAATCTTAAAGATATAGCTGTTAAAATTTTATAGAAAAAATCAATGCAAAAAAATTAGTTAGAGACTTCTGCAATTAGTACAGTTGCTAAATTGTAATTTTCTTTCCTTACACACATTGGGTATCACTACAGTTCCCACCAAATATTACAAATAATTAGAACCAATTAGGCCGTCGGTCACCCAAGCCAAGAAAAAACTGTATCGTATGTTTTTTGGTGTCTGAATCTACATGAGAGAGAGAGAGAGAGAGAGAGATTCCTGGCAAGCATCACTGCTGCCATTGACATCTTTACTTTGTGCTCCAAACGTTGACGTTTTGTCCAGCTTCAACAGAGTGGAGCTTGCAGCTGCCTGGCTGGTTTGGTTGCTTTGGGGCTAGTTGGGTTGAAAGATCGAAGACCCAGTTGCTTTTTAACGGTAATGCGGCGACCTTTTTGGTTTTTCTGAGAATTTTTCAGCATTTCATTTGGAATTTGATAGTTTTTGGGTCCAAAGTTTGTATCTTTTTAGTCATATTGTTGTTGTAGATCAAGAACTTGAACTTGGGGAAAAAAGCTGTTTTTCTTTTGTAAGCTGGGGTTGGGAGTTTGTGGCGAGAAGTAGATTAGATGGAGGGCTTGGATTGTTTGGAGGTTGGATTTTAGTTTCATATGAAATGCACGCACTAATTTCCTGCAATTGATGGTAAAAATGAAGCTTTTGATGGGGGTCATACAGAGAAGAAATTTAGTGGTTTTGAAATTTTTGGTATAACGTTCGTTCGAAAGACCGCAATGTTTTAATCTGTTTGGATAGATTTTGGTCTATGTTATAAGAGTTTGTAAGCAGAGGTGGAGTTTGAAATAAGCTAGATCAGATACTGTGTTTGTGTTGATGGCATCTATTCGAAGGACATTGTCTCCGGTGCCTCGAGTAGGAACTGCACTCAATGGGGAAACCTGTTCAGTTGCTTCTCCATTGTCCAAGTCCTCATTGTGTACTCAGAAATACCCCTCATCCAATGGATTCTTGTCGTCTGTGTCCACTTTGCTCAACCCTTTTGTTCTCAAAGTTTATTCACCAAGGTCTAATAGGCCTCTTGAGAAGTCAAAAGACTCAAAACCAAGATGGCAAACTTGGAGGAGGGCGTTTTGCCATTTCTTCATTTGTTTCATTGTTGGTCTATTCATTGGACTTACGCCCTTTGGTTCAATGAATTTACCTGCGAATCTCATGTCAAAGCATCAAGACTTATCCGTTGACATGTTATCTTTAGTTGGGTTTCAGTTGCATGATACTACATACAGAAATAAGACACCATCAGAAAGGGTGAGATTGCAGGAGAATGTTACAGCAGAGTTGCAAGTCAAAGAGCAGGAAGCAAAAGATGGGACTCCAGAAAAATCTATAGATAATCGATTACTCATTCAAGAATCAGATTTGGAATCCCGGAAGCTTTTGATAATAGTGACTCCAACATATGCTCAGTCATTTCAAGCCTATAATCTGAATCGTATGATACACACATTAAAATTAACCTCACCTCCATTGTTATGGATCGTTGTGGAGATGACCTCCCAATCTGCAGAAACAACTGACATCTTGAGGAGATCTGGGATTATGTACATACATCTTGTTTGCAATAAAAATCTTACTGATGTAAGAGACAAAAGTGTTCATCAAAGAAATGTTGCACTTTCTCACATTGAAACTCACCATCTTGATGGAATCATCTACTTTGCAAATGAGGAAAACGTCTACTCCATCGATCTTTTTGAGCAAATGAGGCAGATCAGGTATATCCACTTCTCTAAACCAAACTCCTTAGTATTAGTTTACATTTGTATGGGACTGTTGTAGGAATAGCATTTTTTATCCATCATCACCCACGGATATCCTGAGAAAATAAGAGAACATGGTTTAGTTACATTTGCAAAATTTAACAAATTTTTGAGCTTCTTGATAAGTAAGCATGAGAACTGCTCTTACAGCTATATGTCTTTTATGTCAATCTCATAGTTAATTATCATTTTTCTGCTGGAGATCCTCTGATCCTCCGCATATAGTTTGTTCATTGCTCATAGAACCTGTTGTAGAGAGATTAACATTACACACAACACAATAAAGTTCTAAAATTTGAATACCAACTGATGCGACATTGTTTTATATGTTTCTATTTGGTTTTCCTTTGAATCTCATTTAGTTCTAGCAACTAAAGTATTGTTCCATTATCATGCACATCCATCAGTATCTAAATTTTGGAAAATTGGTGCCGGTAGTATTGTATGAGAGATCTTCATCTTTGCCTCTCTAGTAAATGCTCTTTGTTTGACATTGCATTTTCTGAGCATGTTATGGTGACACTTATTTTTTCCTTTTTCATATTTTTCTGCAGGCGGTTTGGGACGTGGACCGTGGAAAAAATGATAGGTGGAAAGATGAAACCTGTTATTGAAGGCCCCGTTTGTAATGGAACTCAGGTCATAGGATGGCATGTAACTGAGTCAAATAGAAGGTTCCAGAGGTTTTATGCTGACATATCAGGATTTGCCTTCAATAGTACGATACTCTGGGACCCTAAAAGGTGGCATCGACCGACTCTTGAACCCATTAGGCAGCTCGATGAAGGCAATGATGATTTCAAGGTTGGTAACCTTTAAACATAAGCCAACTTCTACGACCTTTAAAGCAAAAGAACATGTGGTAGACTTAGAACGAGAAGTTGTATCTTTTAAGTAAACTGATGTAGTAACTAGAACATCCTAAGTTACTTACTTGTACCATATATAAGCACACCCTTCAATAATACAGCCTCTATTGGAGAAATAAAGTCCGCACTTAAGCACTGAAAACTGTAATATTGCCTGACTACTGGCTACTACATCCCCGCTTCAATTGCTAACTTTACTGTTTGCATCTGCAGACGAGCACATTTATTGAACAAGTTGTCGAAGATGAAAGTCAGATGGAAGGTTTATTGCACGATTGCTCAAGAATCATGGTTTGGCAACATCACCGTGGATCATCTAATACTTTCTATCCCTCCAAATGGATCACCAAAGATGGCCTAGATGTCATTGCCTCACTTAAGCGAAATTCTTGATGTAAATAGGGTCCATGTGGATGGCAAAGGTAATTGATCTTAATTTATTTTTATTATTCTACCATTTCTTCGAGAGGTCGCACTTGGTGCGATGGCAAGTGCCTTCGCCCATGAGCGGTAGGTCTCGGGTTCGAGACTTGGGAGCAGCCTCTCCATAAATGGGGGTAAGGCTAGCCGACATTCACCTCTCCCAGACCCTGCGTAAAGCGGGAGCCTTGTGCACTGGGTACGACCTTTTATTCTACCATTTCTTCGTGAATGTGCATTCACTCTTTCGAAAATATGTATTCGAAGACGTTATCAGCAAAAAATCTATGAGATGTGAAATGAGAACTAAAGTTTGAACTGAAAAGAAAATCGCCTGACACTTAAAATTTGTTCTCATCAGAGTTTAAAACAAGTTATATGGGGAATGCATCCTGAATTTCTCAATGTTTCAAGAGTCATTAGTATTCAGTTTCTTGGTCCAGACTTTGCACAAATATTGACGTAAATAGATGTCGGAATGCTGCTTAGAGCTGAACTTTCCCTTGTAACTACCGACATGGTTCCCAAAGACAGCTCTTACTGAAGCAAGGGGTGGAAAATTCAAAATGTTTCGTTTAAGTGCTTCATAACAAAATAACTTATTGGTTATGTCATGCAAATTTTTTGCAGTGCAGGATAGATTGATGAAGATCCACAGATCGTCTTGCCAGTGATTATTAATCTGGACTACAGTTGATGTTGGGTCAGAATGTTCAAAGACTTGAGCAGATCCATGTGACCATTCAACAAATTGGTTGAGAGTTTTCTCACAACGTTTTCCAGTTGCTAAATCAAATGCTATTCCCTAGACTCGGGTGAAAAATGATTATGTGCTGTCGTACGAGATGCTCAGTTTCCTTCGTAGGCTGCTCTGTTTAGCAAGAGAAAATTTTACTTGTTGAACTAGGGAACCAACCGCAAAGTCTTGGAAGGATGCTGGGATTCATCCATGTCAATATCAGCTTATGTTTTTTTTCCCTTTGTCATGGTTTTAGGTCTTACTTGGGTGTCGTTCTTTGTAGCAAATTTGAATGATCAAGTTGGTGCGTTAAGTAACTTCTTCCGCTTCTTTATTTTGTATTTGTTTCCTTCAACAATCTTACTCATTTTATGCATGAATCTTATTCATTTTATACACTTGGACCTCTAATTTTGCACAAAACAGAATGCCTTGCTGTGAACTCCAAATAACTGAGAAAATGACTTCATTGCCTTTCAATAGAATGAGTGCAAGTCACTTCATTCTTTTCCCTTCTTCAAGCTCAACCTTTTTTTCTTTTTAACATCCTCAGCTTTCTCTCTCACTTTCTTCAACTGTATCCTCCGATGGAGCCGAATCTCAACCTCATCCTACTTGCATTTCTCCACGGCGCATTCATCGTCTGCATTCTTCTTCTCGTTATCTCTGCCGCCTTGACTTGTCTCTTGTTTATATTCGCCCTCGGCCTCTTTTCGATCCTCTTAGATGATTTGTACCACATCTATTTGCTTTCCTGCTTCTACTTTGAAACAGTTGTGATGCCTAATCTTGAACATGGTTTTGTTGTAATTGTCTACAAGCTGTTGTGTCATGCTGTTGCCATTTTCTTGGCTTCAAATTCTTTCTCTGAATGTAAGGTTTCTCGAATCAAAGTAAAGGCAAGACGTGTGATGCATTTTATTGATGGCTTGCGGCCTTCTTAATTTCAGCTGCCTTTCATATTTACTTCTTCAACACAAGCAAACTGGTTTGATTTGTATTAGGATTTGTGCATGCAATGACAAGCGAAAGTGATTTTCGTACTCTTCTTTTCTTCAATGCACTCAACGCTCTTTTTCTAGTCATGTGATTGGATGAATCAAACGAGAATCAATCAATAGACAAAAACAAGAGATAATTGCAAAAGTAGAAAATGTGACTGTGAAAATCACTACCCTTTAAATTTTTTATTACATTATAGGTATTGAATACGATAAATGTTACTTTACCATATAATATAACATTTATATTGTCAAACTGTTGATCTTGATCATTTTGAATATATGTTCCTTGACAATATGATAACATAACGCGTCAAAGTGCTTAACAAGAGAATGCATGATGAACCACAAAGTCCATATCAAACAACCATTTCGATCCCACATGACTAGTTATGGTTTACTCCAAACTTATAAGGGTCTCAGTCTAACATGAGAACATTACTTGTCAAATCACAATTCCACAACAAATAATCCACCCTAGTCCGGGTTTGGGTTCGGGTTCATGTATGTGGGCTTAGGTTTCGATTCATGTAATTTGGGCCGGGCTATGAACATTCTTTTGTCTTTGCTTCCAAATTACCCGCTACCTCTCACCCACCTGTCGCTGTTACACCAAAAGTTCACTCTAATACACCTTCATTTCTCTCTCTCCTGATAAGAACCTAAATGTAATCAGTGATTAGCTTAATCACTAATGTTAGTTTTACAAGATTAAGGTGTAATTCGGTTTACTAGTTATTAGGCTGAGTTGGTTAAGTTGTTAGAAATGCCATTTGGCAGTATCTAGATGTTTAGGTTGTATAAAGGCACCAATGTGGTGAGTGGATGGCCAACGGTTATTTGAGTATAAAAATATTATTACAAAAAAATAGGAGGTTCTCTCCATTGCCTTCTTCCTTCCTTCCATTGCCATTTCTGATCTAGCTTGCAGGTTAAGGTCGAATTAGGGATTGGACCACTGAGGTTTTAGCATTGGTATCACCCACTTCGATCATTGGTTTCCTTTCTTGTATGCCTCGTCACACCACCACTACACGCTTCACTACCATGGATGAACAACTTGCTGCGCTCAAAGCATTGATGGAAACTGTTCCACACTTGATCCAATCTTCGATCGATGATGCGTCCTCCTCATTCGTCGCCTCTCTTGATTCCAAGCTTGCAATCTGTTTTGAACAATTCTGTCGCGAATTGTCTTTTCAACCGAGCCCCAAATCTTCCTCTGCCGTCGGTCCGAGGCCGCCGTCTTTAGAACTTTTGGATCCAAACTCCGGGGAGACCTTGAAAGCTCCTCCACGCGATTTCACTCCTCTTCACGACCCCGTTAAGGAACTCTATGACCAAGGATTGGCTCCACCACCAGCTCCTTGGTAACATCGAGTGGACTTTCTTCATTTCGCCGATGGCGATGATCCGATCGCTTGGATTTACAAGGCTAAACAATATTTCCTCTATTACAACCTTCCAGACAATTAAAAGGTGGTCACTACTTCTTTCCATCTTGAACTAGAAGCTTTGCAATGGTTCAAATGGCAAGACTGTTTACACACCACTCCAAGCTGGGAGGAATTTACAAAGGCTTTCTGTGCAGAATTTGAGTGGTTGTCCACTGAAGAGGTTCATAGGAAATGAGAGAGAAGAGAGTGCTAGTTTTGTTAATGAATGTGGTTGATAGTGAAGATGGTATAGTAGCTGAGGAAGAGTGTCTGAGCTTAACAATATGGAGCTGAGTGAATGTGCATTATATGACACTACATCTAAACAGACCATTCAAACTATGAAAGTGGATGGGATGCTCACTAACCAATCCATTCGAATCCTATTAGACTCTGGCAATAGTCACATTTTTATAAATTCCAGATTAGTGAAGAAACTTGGGTGGCAAGTAACTGATCAGAAGACTTTTAAGGTGATGATTGCAGATGAGGGCAAGCTTAAGGGGCAAGGATGTTGCAAAAACACCACCCTATCCATAAGAAACTACCATTGTACCACATATTTGTTTCCTCTCCCTTTATGAGGATGTAATGTGGTGTTGGAGGTGCAGTGATTATCAACTGTCAGCCCAATTTTGCAGGATTTCCAATTGATGACTATGGAGTTTTCTAAGCATGGTCAACAATTCAAGTTGTATCATCATGCCAGTGAGAAACCATTGGTGCAGGAAATGAGTTCCAATCATTGGGATAAGGAATGCTATGAGTCTAATTTGGGCATGCTGCTATATTATATCTGTTATGAGAAACTTAAGGCTTCTGAGTTGTCTCCTACACAGTTGGGTGAGTTGCAAGATCTCTTGGGAGCATTTAGGGAGATATTTGTAGTTCCAACTGTCATACCCCCAGCAAGAGAACATGCTCACAAAATACCATTGGTACAGGGAGCAAAACCATCTAACATTTAACCATATCATTATGGTCCCTTGTAGAAAATTGAAATTGAGACAAGTTGGGTTCATTAGACCTAGCCATATTCCTTTCTCTTTTCTTGTATTATTGGTAAGGAAAAAGGAAGGCACATGGAAGATGTGCATGGATTATAGAGAGTTGAATGCCTTGACCATAAAAGACAAATATCCAATTCCATTGATAGATGAACTTCTAGATTAATTGCATGGTTCCGGCTATTTTTCTAATTTGGATTTAAGGTTAGGGTACCACCAAATCAGAATGAGCTCTAAAGACATTGAAAAAAAATAGCCTTTAAAACTCATGAAGGCCACTATGGGTTCCTAGTGATGCCATTTGGTCTCACCAATGCCCAAGCCATTTTTCAGAGTTTGATGAATGACTTGTTTAGGCCCTATCTTAGGAAGTTTGTGCTTGTCTTCTTTGATGATATTCTAGTCTATAGTGAGAATTAGGCAGATCATTTACAACATTTGAAACTGGTATTTGAAATCTTGCAATTGAATCACTTGTTCCTCAAGAAACAAAAATGTGCATTTGGTCAAAATTATGTGGAGTACTTGGGGCATATTGTGTCCAAAGAAGGAGTTGCTGCAGATCCCAGTAAGTTGATGGCTATAGCAAAATGGCCTATTCCCAAGAATGTGAAGCAACTTAGGGGTTTCTTGGGTTTGACAGGCTACTGCAGAAAGTTTATCCCTGGGTTATGGGAGAATCTGTCAACCTTTATATAACCTTACTAAGAAAGTTGGGTTTAAGTGGGATATGATAGCTGAGGAAACTTTTAAACAGCTCAAAAGCATCATGACATCATCTCAGGTACTAGCTTTTCCTGATTTTTCAATTCCATTTAAAATCGAATGTGATGCCTCAAGAGTTAGAATTGGAGATATCCTGCAGCAAATGGGAAGACCCATAGCCTTTACTATCTAGGCATTGGGATTAAGAAATCAAGCCATATCTACCTATGAAAGGGAACTAATTGCCATTGTGTATGCAATTAAGAAATGGTACAACTACTTGCAAGGGATGCACTTCATTATTATGACATATCACAGTAGTTTGAAATACTTTTTGAGTCACAGAGCTAACACAGCTTTTCAATAGAAATGGGTTTCCAAGTTATTAGGCTATGACTATGAAATCCAATATAAACATGGGAGAGATAATATAGTGGTAGATGCACTATCAAGGGTGCAGAATCCTGAGAATGACATGGCGACTACTGAAAATGAGCCAGATAAGCTAGTGGAGCTCATTGCCATCACTTGCCCTTATTTTGGGTGGTTGGATGAGTTAAGAATAGATAATGAGACTGATGAGTGGAACAAGCAGAAATTACAAGAGGTCACAATGCTTAAACCTCAAGAAACACAAGGCCATAACTCCAAAGTGTCTAAGTTCCATATAGACAATGGCTTTCTGAAATACAATTCAATGATAGTACTTAGTCTAATGTCTCATTGGATGAGGAGAGTGATTGAGGAACACCATTCAACCCCAATTGCAGGCCATCAAGGAGTATTAAAGACTTATCAAAGGATTAAAAGAGGCTTCTATTGACAATGAATGAAGGCATACATTAAACAATTTGTTGCTGCGCGTCAGGTATGCCAAATGAACAAATATGAAACCATTGCTCCCCTGGGGTTGTTACAACCTATTCGCATACCAAAAAAAAATATGGACTGATATAAGTATGGATTTTATTGTGGGGTTACCTCAATGCCAAGGCAAGATAGTGATAATGGTAATAGTGGACAAACTGTCAAAGTATGGCCATTTTGTTGCCTTAGCTCATCCCTATTCTGCAACTACGGTGGCACAGTTGTTTGTGGATCACATATTTAAGTTGTATGGCATGCCTACAAGCATTGTGAGCAACAATTTTTGGAAAGAAATTTTCAAACTGTAAAGATCAAAGTTGAATATGAGTTCTGGATATCATCCTCAGAGTGATGGGCAAACTGAAGTGTTAAACAGGTGTTTGGAAACTTACTTAAGGTGTTTTGTGGGACTACAACCAAAGAAGTGGGTGCAATGGCTATCTTGGGCTGAATGGAGCTATAATAGCTCATATCATAATGCATCTAAGTCTACTCCATTTGAGTTGGTGTATGGCTTCCTTCCCCTTCACATTGTTGCCTATGAGCTAGGTTCTGCAAAGTTAGACAAAGTGGAGAAAGGATTATTGGAGAGGGACAAGATTCTGGAACTTCTGAAAAACAATCTGGAAATGGCACATAACTGAATGAATATCCAAGCTGATAAGCACAAGACTGAAAGGGAGTTCTTTATGGGTGATTTTGTGTACTTGAAGTTAGTACCTTACCATCTGTAAGCCCTAAATCTACATTCTTACCATAAATTGCATCCAAAGTATATTGGTCCCTTTAAAGTCTTAGAGAGATTTGGGAAATTGGCTTACAAGTTAAAGTTACAAGCCAATACCAAAATTCATCTAGTGTTCCATGTCAGTGTCCTAAAGAAACACTTGGGAGAGCACATTGTGCCTACTGTGACCATTCTAGAAGAAGGGCTTGAACTAGACACAGTGAAAGAAGCAATGACTGTGTTGAATAGAAGGATTTACAAAAAGGGAAATGTAGCTAGTGTGCAAGTATTGGTGCAATGGAAGAATTAGGATATTGCTACAACTACTTGGGAAGATTATGATAAGTTCAAGTTGAAGTTTCCAGAGTCAAATTCTAACCTTGAGGACAAGGTTTTTGGTAAGGGGAGGGTAAATGATAAGAATCTAAACGTAATCAATGATTAGCTTAATCACTATTATTAGTTTTACAAGATTAAGGTGTAATTCGGTTTACTAGTTATTAAACTGAGTTGGTTAAGTTCTTAGAAATGCCTTCTTTTTTTTTTCTTTTTTTTTTAAGGTAACTGGAAGTTCATTAACTAGGGCAAAAGCCAAAGACTACAGGAAAGCCACTAAGGACTAACAACCACTAACATTGAGAAAGCAATGAGGACAAAGAAATACAAGACGCAGCCGAGCCTCGGGAAAATATGTCAAATCCAATGCTTTCCAGGCCACCTACAACCTTTGAGGGGGCCAAGGAATACCATCTTTGTTGAGGATTCCCACTAGTGAAGATAAAGGTCTAGTGACCCACAAAGAGTTGCACATCCCAACTACCGAATGCGATGCCACAAAATCCGCCACAACATTTGCTAATCTTGGAACCCAAGACCAGGTGCACGCTTGAAAAGATCTCCCCAACTCCAGTACACGACTTAAAGTAGGAAGAATTTCCCAAGGAATGCACTCCAAGCCAGCCACCAATGATGAGATGACCAATTTTGGAATATGATTCCACGAAAATCTGATTGAAATTCCTCTGGCGAGCAAGAGCACAACCCTCATATATCGTCAAAGCCTCAGCTATAAGAGCACTTGTGGCCACGACTTCCAACCGGACACCTCAACACACCGGGGCATCACGAATTACTACTCCCATAAAGCCCCGATCCACACCCATCTTCCAGTTAGCATCCACATTCACCTTAACCTCACCACTAGAATGAGGGGACCAAGGAGGACATCGGTTCATCACATGTGCACGCGGAGGAGGGGGCATGAAGGTACAATTCGTCGCCGATGAGAAACTATCAAATGCATTCCTAAAAGCAATAATGGTGATGGTGGGCGACGGCGAGCGCTGGTGATTTCCAAATATGCCAGCAAGATAACCCGACAAGGGAAAGAGCTCGCGATCTTTCCAACTTACTCCCAAAGTCAACACTTCCAATCCAGAGAAGCCAAGCAGCAAAAGTAGAGATAGAGTCACGGTTCACCCGAATACCTAAGGGAGCATCAAACCACACAAACTCAACCCAAGGGCAAAGGAGAAGAAGGTGCTCAACTAACTCATCATGCTTACTACAGATTGGGCAAGAGGGAGAGAAATCGCAACGATGCCGAAAATGATTTTGGTAGGTTGTAATAGCCCATCGAGCCCCTAGCCACAAAAAGTTCCTCACCTTGAGAGGCGCCACAATGCCCCAAATCATCTTCTAAACACGCTGATCTGATCCAACATTGGCAACATGCTGTGGATTTTGTCCCCATACCCAACGATATTCCAATTTAATGGTATAAATTCCATTGATTTTCACCCGCTAGATGAGGCAGTCCAATCTTGCAGGATCACCAAAATGAAAACCAACGATCGTCGTACTATCCAACTCTGAGATAACATTAGCGATAGAAATCAAGTTCTAAGGCCCGACGTCCTGATTAATGATTAAGTCAACAATTTGATCCAAGTCCACTGAGCCATCGTTGATGGGAATAGGGTAACCAGCCAATAAACTCGGAACCCAAACATCTCTCCAAAGGCTGACCTTCATGCCACTTAGGACTTACCAATGAGTACCCTTGAGAATAATGTCTCTTCCATCCAAAAGGCTCGACCAAATCCAGGAGGAACGACCCTCGCTCTTTGCCTTAAGGAACGAGGAGTGAGGAAAGTATCGGTCCTTGAAGACCCAAGCCCATAATGAGTCATGCTCTTGGATAAGCCGTTAGCACTACTTGGCCAAGAGGGCAAGATTGAAGTCTCCCAAATTCCTAAAACCCATACTACCTTCACAATTTGGCAAGCCCATATCCATCCACTTTACCCAATGAATTCCCTGAGCTTTATTTGAGTTAGCCCACCAGAACTTTGCAATGGCTACATCAATTTCATTACAAAGCCGAGCTGGGAGATAGAATACATTCATTGGATAAGTGGGCATGGCTTAAACCACAACCTTTTATCAACACTTCCCGCCCTGCCTGCAATAAAAAATTGTTCTTTCAGCCCTAGATCTTGGATAATACCCCATCATTGATGTAGAACATAGCAACCGACTTGGTCTTGCCCCACCCCGCTGGTATACCAAGGTAAGTTCTAGGGTCTTCCACCCTTGACATATTCAAGATTGTACACAATTCCTACTGGACATCTCTAGGTGTATTGGCACTAAATTACACCACCGACTTTTGCAAACTAACCTCTTGCCCCGAAGTAAGATAGTAAGCCTTTAGAAGACGATCCATGTTTTCACAATTTTCCTCTGTGGCTGAAAAGAAGATCAAAATATCATCCATAAATAAAAATAAATAAAAAATAAAAAAAAAGGTGAGCACTAATTCGAATTCCTTTGAGAAATCCCGTCTCAGCCGCATGCTAGAATAGCCAAGATAAAACTTCACTTATTAAAAGGAACATATAGGGAAATAGTGAATCTCCCTGGTGGAGACCACGAGTCGGCCTGAAGCAATTCCTCGAACAACTATTAATAAGCACAGAGAGCTCCACCGACAAAACACACCGCATAACAAGGTCCACCCACGAGCAGTTAAAACCCATTTTCAATATAGTAGCTTCCAAAAAATCCCACTCAATTATGTCATATGCCCAACCGACGCTTCCTTTTCATCTTTCTAAGCTTAAGGACGTGAAAAACTTCATGAGCAATGACAATGTTATCCTGGATTTGATAGCCCCCAACGAACGCATTCTGACTTTATGAGATCATTGTGGGAAGGAAAGGTTGTAAATGATTAGCCAAGATTTTTTAGAGGACCTTGTACAAATAATTGCATATGCTAATTGGCCGAAACTAATTAACAAACTCGAGGTTGGGAGATTTCGGGATCAGAACGATATGAATGGCGTTGAGCGAGCAGGGGCTCCAGCCACCCTCCAAGCATTCAGCAGCAAAGCCTTTGACTTCAGCATAGATAACATCCCAAAATGATTGGAAAAAAATACCTTGGAATCCGTCTAGCCTCAAAGCTTTAGACCTACCAATCTATAAAATAGCCTCTCGGATCTCTGCTTTATTAATCGAACTTGTAAGCACATCATTCATCTCAGTGGTGATTGACAAACTGATACAATCAAGGAGGTTCCCCTAGTCACGATTACCCGAAAACCGGAATAGATTACGGAAATTGACCTCGAATGACCTCCTAATACCCAAAAGGTCTTCCACCCAATTACCACAATCATCCTTGATCTTCGTAATAATGTTTTCCCTTTTCCTCTGGATAGTAAAGTGACGAAAAAAATGTTGTATTGGAGTCCCTAGCTTGTAGCCAACGGACCTGGGATCGTTACGCCCAAAACGCTTCCTCCTGATCTTCAAGTTCAAGTATCTTGGCGGTAGTAGCCTTGATCCGCTCAACATTGTCCTCCCAATTCAATTGAAGAGATCCTAGATACTCAGTAAGGTTGTTGATTAAGGTTTTTCGGTCCTGGAAGGTTTCACGACTCCAAGTCTTCAAATTCTTCTTTGTACTTCTTTTCTTCTGTTGCCACCAATATAGCCAATCCCTGTCATTTTGATTACGCCATCTGTTTTCTACCACTTCCCTGCATCCCAGTTCCTTGACCCAAAAACCCTCAAACCAAAAGGGTCTCTTTCCCTTTGCATCCAATTGGTCCAAATTGATAATTAGTGGGCATAGTCCGAAGCTTTCACAACTGCGTGGGTAACCATCGTATTTAGCCACCGGGCCTGCCAAGGTCCATTTACCAGACCATGGTCCAATCTCTCTTGAACTAGGCTATTGTTCTGAGTCCCCCTCCATGTGAAGCGAGGCCCATTAAAGCCCAAATCAATAAGCTCCATTTTTGCCATAAAATCATGCAGAAAACGTGGACGCCTCAGAGATCCTGTGCTACCACCTTCATTCTCATAATCCCACAAGAACTCATTGAAGTTCCCCCCCCCCCGTAAAACCACGAGCACGAAGAGGGATTTAGAGTCTTCATCGCCCAATTCCAGAACTTTTCCTTCTAGGCACAGTACAAATTTCCATACATCCACCAAGCAAGAAACCATTCGTCGTGCCTGGTGATGCGCCTCTCTGAGTGAATAATATTTCTACTAGAAAAAAATAATATTTACCTCCCAACAGTCATCCCACCACCCTAATTGGAGAAACGTTGAAGCCGCCACCGTAACCCATCTTTCTTCTTACTCCGTCAATTTTGTGGTCTTTCATTTTCGTTTCCGAAAGAAAGATCATATAGGGTCTGTATTTTCGAATGAGCCCGTTGAGAGCTCGAACTACCTTGTCTAACCCAAGACCACAGCAGTTCCAAATTAGGTAAATCATGGTGACCTTGCGGCTATTCCAGGCCAGTAGCCACCACCACCAATAGATACCTCTGTCGCCTGAGTCCTGATGGATTCCTTATCCTCCGTATGTAACTCTCTTTCATCTCGTATTACAATGACCTCCAGCAAGTGGTCACCAGATTCCAGGCCCAGATCACTGGTGTTACTTTCGACTGGCGTACCCATCTGTGCGTCCTCACTTTCATAAGCCCCACTGGTCTCCCCTTTCTTATAACTCTTTCTTATCAACTACATGTCTCCCTGCTTATTACTTCCCATTGTCCTTTTTAATCCAAGTTCTTCAAAAAGATCCCCCATTTTCTGTCTTGGGTGTAACTAGGTATTAACTATGTTTTGTTGGGGTTGGGCCCGGATACCCATGGCACCATCATCTGGTTTCCGCATGGGGCCTGGTCCAGATATGGAATCATTTGGGCTAGCCTTAGGCCTGGCAATTCCTGACACGACCCGATAACCCGACACGACACGACACGAAATTAACACGTGTTCGGGTCGACACGATAACGAAACGGGTCGTTATCGAGTAACCCGATAAGCACCTGTTAAGATAACGGGTTGGTTCGGGTATACACGTGGGTAACACGATATACGATAAGCAGAATATTAATTTAATAATTTATAATCCTAAAAAAATACTATCATAATTATATATATTAATTTAACAATTTTATACCCCTAAAAACTATAATAATTATATATATATATATATAATTAACTATAATAATTATAATAATTATATATACTATAATAATTATACCCCCAAATTATTAACTATAATAGTTATATATATATATATATATATATATATTAAATTTTATACCACTAAAAACTATAATAATTATACATACAAAATAAATAGATTTAAATCTACTTAATAAATAAATAAATATATATATACACACACACACCATTGAACTTCATGGGATACGAATTATACGAAACTAATTTCAACGATCCAACCGTCAAACTTGTTTGTATATGCTTCGAGATCGTATCAGCAAAAAATTACAAAAAACAAACATTCACAGATCAAGTAACGGGACAAAACGTTTCGACGGTTATAAACGAAAAATCACGATTTAACGGTTATTTTAACTCCGATTTTGATGATTTTTTACAGCTACACTCCTTGACCCTATATGAATACAATGAATGAATTTGATCTTCGATTTAAAATATTTACAATAGGGGATACCACAAAATCTTATGTTATATTTGTTGAAAGTAGGAATAAACTCTTAAGTGTTAGTGAATCTATTATTTTGATGGGATACGCATTCTACGAAACTAGTTTCAACGATCCAACCATCAAACATGTTTGTATATACTTTGAGATCGCATACGCCAAAAATTGAAAAAAAACAAACATTCACAGATCAAGTAACGAGACAAAACATTTCAACGGTTATAAACGAAAAATCACGATTTAACGGTTATTTTAACTCCGATTTTGATGATTTTTTACAGCTACACTCCTTGATCCTATATGAATACAATGAATGAATTCGATCTTCAATTTGAAATATTTACACTAGGGGATACCACAAAATCTTATGTTATACTTGATGAAAGTATGAATAAAGTGTTAGTGAATCTATTATTTTGATGGGATACGCATTCTACGAAACTAGTTTCAACGATCCAACCGTCAAACATGTTTGTATATACTTCGAGAACGCATACGCCCAAAATTGCAAAAAACAAACATTCAGAGATCAAGTAATGAGACAAAACTTTTCGACGGTTATAAACGAAAAATCACGATTTAACGGTTATTTTAACTACAATTTTGATAATTTTTTACAGCTACACTCCTTGACCCTATATGAATACAATGAATGAATTCGATCTTCGATTTAAAATATTTACACTAGTGGATACCACAAAATCTTATGTTATACTTAATGAAAATATGAATAAACTCTTAAGTGTTATTGAATTTATTGTTTTGATGAGATATGTATTTTGCGAAACTAGTTTCAACGATCCAACCGTCAAACTTGTTTGTCTATGCTTCGAGATCGCATACGCCAAATATTGCAAAAAACAAACATTCAGAGATCAAGTAACGAGACAAAACTTTTCGACGGTAATAAACGAAAAATCACGATTTAACGGTTATTTTAACTCCGATTTTGATGATTTTTTACATCTACACTCCTTGACCCTATATGAATACAATGAATAAATTCGATCTTCAATTTAAAATATTTACACTAGTGGATTCCACAAAAATCTTATGTTATACTTGATGAAAGTATGAATAAACTCTTAAGTGTTAGTGAATCTATTGTTTTGATGGGATACGCATTCTATGAAACTAGTTTCAACGATCCAACTGTCAAACATGTTTGTATATATTTCGAGATCGCATACGCCAAAAATTGAAAAAAACAAACATTCAGAGATCAAGTAACAGGACAAAACGTTTCGACGGTTATAAACGAAAAATCACGATTTTACGGTTATTTTAACTCCGATTTTGATAATTTTTTACAGCTAGACTCCTTGACCCTATATGAATACAATGAATGAATTCGATCTTCAATTTAAAATATTTACACTAGTGAATACCACAAAATCTTATGTTATACTTAATGAAAATATTAATAAACTCTTAAATGTTAGTGAATATATTGTTTTGATGAGATACACATTTTGCGAAACTAGTTTCAACTAGGGCTGGGCACGGGTCGGGCCTGGCCTATTTTTGAAGGGACCGGACTGGACCTGGAATTAAAGGAGACGGGGCGGGCCGGGCCGGGCATTACAATTCTGAAAATAGGAACTAGACCTTACTCGGCCCAGTTGAAACGGGCCAGTTCGGTCCTGGTACATGGGTCCTTTTTTTTTTTTTGCTGTTTAAAAATATTTGCTGCACAGATTGCAGTTTCAAAATATTTGTTGCACAGATTGCAGTTTGAAAAAACTGCACAGATAGCAGTTTGAAAAAAATTGCACAGATTGCACAAATTGGAGTTTGAAAAAACTGGACAGATTCCAGTTTGGAAAAAATCACAAATTGCAATTTGAAAAAAAATTGCACATATTGCTGCACAGAACAGATTGCAGTTTGCACAGAACATATTTCACAGAATGCAGTTTGCAGTTTGTATTTGGAGTGCACAGATTGAAAAAAAAATAGCACAGATTACAGTTGCACAAATTCAATACATCTAAAATAACATTGTATCGTTATGCAGAGGCATCAGAATTCGGAAAAACAACTAATGATCCTTATCAAATATGGTAAACAACTACTGATCCTTTTCAAATATAAATAAAAAATTCATCAGCTCACCAAGGAAAGTCTCTGTTCACAATATAGTTTGTGGCATTCTGTAAGGATCTGAGTATATTCTTTCCTTGATGCTTTGCTTTCAATTTCCTCCAGCACTGGCTTAAGCTGCAGAGATTCTATTTGTTAGACATCAACACTTAAACGAGTGTGAAGTTAAAAACTTAATGTAGAAAATTGCATGCCCGCTTCAAATAATTGGATAGAACTAAAAATGCTTTTTAGACACATCTTGCTTTCAGCTTTTCACACCCTGGCTGGTTAAATGCTTTAATCAAATTTTAACTAATTCAATATAATCATCAATGTTACCTCACTTGCTGCTGCCTTGAAACGGACATATATAACAGATGCTTCTACACCCTCAGAAACAGATGCGTTATTGCCACATGCCCCGGATAGCTGCCTGTACCTGATGACAGTGGCCATAATTCAAAGCTAGGTAATATACAGTAACGCATATTAAGACTGAAGTCTACTACAATGTGTTAATGGTAACTCAATTCAATAAGGTAACATTACTTGAGAAGAAGCACCTTTGAGAACTGAAAGTACATGAGAACGAATCATTCCCAAGGCTCGAGACTGTCCAAAACAAGTAAACTATATATTACTGAAGGAGAGGTCAAAACTAATCTTACTAGAAGACAATCTCCATTCTATACTATTCATCTAATCAACGTTCTTGCAAATCATACCTGCAATTGTCGAAATTTGAGCAGGTAAACACTGGATTCTGCATAAACACACAAACACACACATGTATATATATACACATATACAACAACATGTTATGCATAGGCATCAGAATTCGGAAAAAAAAAAAAAAAAACCCTAAAATCTCAAATTCCAATTTAAAAACCCTACACCCAAAATTCAAAATTTCAAATTAATAACAAAACCCTAATTCAAAATTACCTAAATTTTAGAAGGATGATGGCTGGTACCAGTGTTCTCGACGACGATGATGGGGTGATGGGGTGATGGCGGTCACAACGGCGAGGGTTGCTGTCGAAGATGAGAGAATCGACTGCAGGGGTGATGGCGAGAAGGATGATGGGTGGTGGTGTCGTTGTCTTCGCCGAGGAGAATCGACGGTTGGTGAGGGGGAGGACGATCGGAGTAGTCAAGGGAAGGGAACTATCGAGGGACTAACTGAGAGTTTGAGAGTGAAAGAGTGAGAGTCGAGATGAGAGAGACGGATAGAGAACTTAGGGTAAAACTAAAACTAACGGTTCAGATTAGATATGGTAGCTTATTCATCAATCTGGTCCGTCCATTTTAATTGCAAACGGGTCGGTCCGGGTACCCTCGGTTCCTATACTCCAAGAATCGGCCCGAACCGAAAATCACAAAGGCCCGCCCCGGCCTGCCTTGTTTCTCTTTTTTAAAAATAGGACCCGGCCCTTACCCGCCCCGAATCGCCATTACCCGCCCCGACCCGCGGTTCCTTTACTCGTTTGCCCACCCCTAGTTTCAACGATCCAACCGTCAAACTTATTTGTATATGCTTTGAGATCACATATGCCAAAAATTGCAAAAAACAAACATTCAGAGATCAAGTAAAAGGAAAAAACTTTTCGACGGTTATAAACGAAAAATCACGATTTAACGGTTATTTTAACTCCAATTTTGATGATTTTTTACAACTACACTCCTTGACCTATATAAATACAATGAATGAATTCGATCTTCAATTTAAAATATTTACACTAGTGGATACCACAAAATCTTATGTTATACTTGATGAAAGTATGAATAAAATCTTTACGTGTTAGTGAATCTATTGTTTTGATGGGATACGCATTCTACGAAACTAGTTTCAACGATCTAACCGTTAAACATGTTTGTATATACTTCAAGATTGTATATGCCAAAAATTGCAAAAAACAAACATTCAGAGATCAAGTAACGAGACAAAACTTTTCGACAGTTATAAACGAAAAATCACGATTTAACGGTTATTTAAACTCCGATTTTGATGATTTTTTACAGCTACACTCCTTGACCCTATATGAATACAATGAATGAATTCGATCTTCAATTTAAAATATTTACACTAATGGGTACCACAAAATCTTATGTTATACTTAATGAAAGTAAGAATAAACTCTTAAGTGTTAGTGAATCTATTGTTTTGATGAGATACGCATTCTACGAAACTAGTTTCAACGATCTAACCGTCATACTTGTTTGTATATGCTTCGAGATCGCATACGCCAAAAATTGCAAAAAAAAAACATTTAAAGATTAAGTAACGGGATAGAACTTTTCGACGGTTATAAACGAAAAATTACGATTTAACGGTTATTTTAACTCCGATTTTGATGATTTTTTACAACTACACTCCTTGACCCTATATGAATACAATGAATGAATTCGATCTTCAATGTAAAATATTTACACTAGTGGATACCACAAAATCTTATGTTATACTTAATGAAAGTACGAATAAACACTCTAGTGGATCACTTTCATTAAGCTTTGAGTTCCATTGGCAAAGTTTAAACTTTTGAGAAAGACTTCACAACCTTGAAAACAAAAACGCTTTCATTTTGCATATCCTTGCACATTTAATATTTGTAATAGATTAGTAGTGTATGGATGTATTTTTTATGAGGCTCTTATTTTCGAGTGTAGATGTAGTACTTAAATGACAAATGTGTTTTAATGTTTTGAAATAATATTTATGTGACAATGTGTGGTATGTGAAAATTTAAGAAGAAAAAAAATATTTTTCTTAACGGGTCATAACAAGTGACCCGACCTGTTAAGAACCCGTTAAGATAACAGGTGTGACACGACACGACCCGTTAAGATAACAGGTGTTACACGAAAACGACACGAACACGACTGACACGACCCGTTTTCCAGGCCTAGCTAGCCTGTATGAATTATGGCCCTTCTCATGAAGGCCCGCTTTCGCTTAATTCGTCTATTCTGATGCCCCCTTTTTTTGCCCCTAGAGTAGGCCCATCCAGTTTCCACCTTTGTTTCCTATTTAAATCGCGGCCCACAACTAGTTGGTTAGGACCACCCATATTCGAGGTCTCAGTAGTCCCTAGAGGGGAATTAATGTTCTCATACCTGGCAATTGTACCTCCAGAACCCTACCCTGACACATCCCTTAGGTGATGGCCTTCTTTGGATCAGGATTCTCTCCTGAGCAGATGGAGAGGATCCTCCTGACCAAGGACATCGGGCCGTTCATTTTTATCCAACGGTTATGATTATTATAATTTTTAGAGGATCTCCTGTTTGTAACCGTTGGATAAAAAATGAACGGTCCGATGGACCTGATCAGGAGGATCCTCTCCATCTGCTCAGGAGAGGATCCTGATCCGCCTTCTTTTTGCCTTCCTGCAATAGATGTGACCCCTCTCCATCATGCCCACTTTCCTCACTCGTATCCCCGCTCATGTGTAATCTTCTCATAATAGGTGGGGTTTTACGACTTGCACGACTCATCCCAGCTTGCTGGCTATCTCCCATCAAAATAGGTTGCACCAAATGGCTTCTTAAAAATCACGGACCATTTTTGCTCTGGTCCAGTCTTCACAGGCAGCTACATCACTCCTGTTTATTTTAAAAGAACATTCATTCATAGCATGTCTGATTCTTCCGCATTTGTAACAGAAATCCTGCAGCTTTTCATAACTGAACTCCACCCACGAATCCTTGTCCCCGCCCTTGGCTAACCAGCAGCCTGCTGCCATAGGGTTTCTGGTATCAATCAAGATTTTGACCCTAAGGAAACCTCTTGCCAACGCAACATCTTCCAACTCGAGGAATTCCCCAGCTTCTCCAGCCAGCTTTTCCACGTTATCTATCGTTCCGAGATTCAGCGGTACTCCTCTCATATGTGTCCAGAATGGAACCAGGTGAAGAAGGATTTCCTCTAGAGAGAGATTAGATGGCCACGCTCTTACCGAGAAATTTTGTTTCATCACAGCTCATAGTACCAAGTTTATGATTCAGGATGCCACCTCCTCATCCCTCACCATAATAATGTAGATATTCTCCTTCACCCAATTGATTTGGACCACACTCATGTCCTTCCTGGCACTCTTTAGGATGTTCCCTACCCTCCTCCCACAACCCCACTCCCCCCCCCTCCCCACTAGGGGTGGGCACTTAGAACCGAAAACCGAAACCGAAACACGAACCAAATCGAACCGTACCGAACGGTTTGGTTTTGCGGTTTTGAAACGGTTTCGGTTTCGAAACCAAACCGCAACATAGAAAACGGTTTGGTTTCGGTTTTGGCTTTTGAAAACCGCACCGAAACCGAACCACACCGCAAATATTAATAAACATTTAATTAAATGTCCATATTAGATTTCATGTTTTAATTGGTCGTTTGTTAAAATCCATACACTTAGTATGGACTCAACCACATTAGAATATCATCATTCATCACCTTCTTTTGTTCATTAACTTGAAGGACCTTTGTTATTTTATACCATCACACACACATATATGTACAAGGGTGGACTAATCTTGTTATCAAAAGTCGAACAATAATCTACTAAAAGCCACTCATTTGAAGCATGATATCACATATTCTAGTATGAAAATTTCGCTCACGTTTAATGAATTCAAATTTATTCAACTTGTTTTATGAAAAATATTGTAAGGGACACCTTTTTGTTGCACAAACATGTTTTAATATCACAACTACATGCAACATGCTAATTGTTTACATAACAAATGTCATTTTCCTATTACTATTGGGAAATGCTTTTTAATATGTTAAATTGCAAATTGTACATTTTTTCTTAAAAACCAAACCGAAACCGTTTGAAACCGCACCGAACCGAACCAAACGGTTTGGTTTCATTTTAGTTTTGGCTTCAAAACCGCACCGAACCAAACCGCAAAAACTTGCAGTTTTGGTTTTGGTTTCACTCAAAACCGCACCAAACCGAACCGCGCCCACCCCTACTCCCCACCCAAAAACACCACTTGTTAAGTGGTTGATCTATTAGTACAGCCCCAACCAGCTTAATGGCGTGCTCCATACTTGTCAACTCCATGGCCCCCCCCCCCCCCCCTCTCCAACTGCACCGCCAGGTCTTCCACGCTTTGTTGAGCCATCACAGATCTATTATTTTCCAGCTAATAGTGGTATTTTTCTTTTGTTTCCCCCTTTTACCAGAAAGAATCCAGTCCACAGGAGAACACGAAGCAGAATACCCGAGTGGTATTCTTCAGCTATTGGGCTGCTATCATATCTAGTCCCAGATCCGGAATTAACTTCCCGGGCTTGGGTGGTTGACTGTCCCATCTCGGACAATAAATATTGGGTCCGTTGGGTAGTTGAAGTCACACCATCCATTTGGCAGTATCTGGATGTTTGGGTCGTATAAAGGCGCCAATGTGGTGAGTGTATGGCCAACGGTTATTTGAATATAAAAATATTATTACAAAAAATAGGAGGTTCTCTCCACTGCCTTCTTCCTTCCTTCCATCGCCATTTCTGATCTAGCTTGCAGGTTAAGGTCGAATTAGGGATTGGACCACTGAGGTCTTATCATCTCCTCTCTTTCTCTCTCTTCAACTTCCATCCCTGTATAGCAATGGAGTCAAGCCTCTCTTCACTGCACGATCACCACCATTTCTCTCCAAGCTTGAGCTTCCGAACCAGAAACCCTCTCCTCTCTCACTCTTCAAAACGCAGCTCCTTGAGGACTCTGAAGCTAGGGTTTCGAACCACTTCCACTGTTCCCTCCTCCACAGCTCAGGACAAAGCGGCCGCGAGCTCCGTCTACGTCCCCACCCCTCGGAATCGAGACCTTCGAACTCCTCACAGCGGGTATGTATGTGCATTGAGCTTAATTTCTTGACATTTTTCGCGATTTAATTTCTCAATTGGGTGATTTTTTTGGTGATTAATTGTGTAATTAGGTACCATTTCGATGGAACGAGCCGGAAATTCTTTGAAGGATGGTACTTCAAGGTTGCGATTCCGGAGCGGAGGCAGAGCTTCTGCTTCATGTACTCCGTTGAGAATCCTGCGTTCCGCAAGCCACTGACGGCGTTAGAATTGGTTCAGAACGGGCCAAGGTCGACCGGGGTCGGTGCTCAAATTCTGGGTGCCTACGACAAGTACATTTGCCAGTACTCTGAAGAATCTCAGAACTTTTGGGGAAGTAAGAGCTTTTTTTTCTGTTTTAAATGTTGCTCAAGTTGTTGTTGCTGAAGAATTTCAAATTTCAAAACTTTTCGGGACGATGTGTTGTTATCTGATGAAAGAAATGCTGTTTATCTTTTGGGTGTCCGAGTCCTAAGTTTCGTGTTTTCGACTTCTGTATTATATTAGGATTCTTCATGTATCCACCTTAAGTATGCTGGTTGTTAATGTTTTTAGTGCATAGGCAGGGATGAGCTTATGTTGGGGAACACTTTTATAGCAGAAAAACAATCAAAGCCTCCGAACAATGAGGTTCTTCCGAAGGTTAATATACTATATTTGAACCTTATTTTGTTTTCGGTTTATATTCATTATTCTTCTAGATGACCACTTAGTTTCTAATTAAGTACGTCGTTTTTGCAATTGTCATTTTGAGAGAATTATGTTAGGCTGCAACAGAAAATACTTGTTTTCATTAATGTGTACTTCTTTTAATATTTCCCCACATTTGTGGGATATATTGTATAGGAATTCGATAGTAGAGTGACAGAAGGTTTTCAAGTCACCCCACTTTGGCATCAAGGTTCCATTCGTGATGATGGCAGGTACGCCTCTCCTTGTTCTTATTTTTTTTCATTTGACCTGTGCAAATATGGATTGCCCCCCGTACCCATAGAGTTTATAAGAACTTTGATGTACAATCTTGTTCATGTCAGGTCTGATTATGTAGAAACTGTGCCAACTGCTCGCTGGGAATACAGTACCCGCCCAATTTATGGATGGGGTGATGTTGGGTCTAAGCAGAAGTCTACTGCAGGCTGGTTAGCAGCTTTTCCTGTATTTGAACCCCATTGGCAAATATGCATGTCTGGTGGATTGTCAACAGGCATTTGCTTATCTCCTTTAACTCCTCGCAAATATTTCCTGTACCATTTAGCTATTTTATTTTGGACAATCATGTGTTTCTTTCTTTTGAATATCTGATACTCCAAAATTTTCTCTTTTCAGAAACCTTTATGCACTTTTCAGTGCATTGTCTCATGTTTCGTTAAATCTCAGGTTGGATAGAGTGGGACGGTGAAAGATTTGAGTTTGAAAATGCCCCTTCTTATTCTGAAAAGAATTGGGGTGGAGCATTCCCAAGAAAATGGTTCTGGGTAGGCTTTTATCCATTCGTCACTATCGTATTATAGTAAAGGTTAAGCTCATTCTTCATTGTACTATTGGTTTGGCATCCACTGATTTATTTGGATGGATTGATGCCACACTGCAGGTTCAGTGTAATGTTTTTGAAGGCGCTACTGGAGAAGTTGCTCTGACATCAGGCGGTGGTTTGAGGCAACTACCTGGATTAACAGAATCTTTTGAAAACGCTGCTTTGGTACTTTTCCAGTGGAGATTGCTCTGAAAATGTTGCTTTGCTTTCCCCAGTTTGCTTCTGCTCACTTTATATTTTGCTAAGTTATCTTTGAGAGGAAATTTTAAATGAGATTCATAGAGGAGGGGTAAGTAAGGGTTGTGCAGTTTCTTTGCCATTCAGGATCGTGTTATGTTTTTGCTGGTCTCTCTAAAATTTCTTCATTAAACATGCTATAAGGAAAATGGATGAAGATGAAATAAAGTCTCGTCTTTCTTTGCATTCGACAATTGTTCATGATAAATTAAGAATTGGATATATCCATGAAATTTCCAAATTGGAGCTAACCTTGTCCTTTATTGCTAACAAATAGTACCTGCATTTTTACCCCTTTAATATGTTCATGCATTTATGATGCAGATCGGAGTTCACTTTGGTGGAAAGTTTTATGAATTTGTACCATGGAATGGTGTTGTTAGTTGGGAAATTGCTCCTTGGGGTTACTGGTCAATTACTGCAGAGAATGAAACACACATGGTAATTGAACGTCTCTTTCATCTTGCCCCTGCCTCAGATGTGATAGTATACACCTGGAAATGAAATCTCTATAGCTGTATTAAGTGGTGGGTGGTCTTTAATATTTTGGTAATATTAGTGGAAATGAAATCTCTACCATAACACTAACAGAAGGTTCAATCTGGTTCTAGCCTTTTTGATAATATTAGTGAAAATCGTTGTAGTCACCCAACACACTTTTCTTGTTAATGAGCAGGTTGAATTAGAGGCAACAACAGAGGATCCTGGTACAACTTTGCGTGCTCCAACATCAGAAGCTGGACTTGCTCCAGCTTGTAAAGATTCTTGCTTCGGTGATCTAAAATTAAAAATGTGGGAACGAAGATATGATGGTAACAAGGGGAAGGTACACAGTTTTCACTCATATACATACATATTATATACACGTGTATTTATTGGTCTCACTCTCCTTTTCTTCAATTACTCTTTTCTTTTCTGTGTCCTAGGCTTGCAATATGTTTTTGACAGGCCATACAACTCTAAAATGACTAGTTATTTGACATTTGCATTTTTTTTTTTTGTCAGTAAAAGCTCGGAATTTTATTTTAGTTTGCCGTGGGAAACGAAAACTATGCTAATAGACCATTTATAACACACTTATTTCCCTGGTTTGCCACTCTGGACAAGACATGGATAATAAGCAACAGTTTTCTTGATGACCTGAGTTAGAACATATAAATTTTTAGCTGAAAGGGCTTCTATGCCCAACACGAGCCCAAAATCTTTTAAGCAGGCACGGCACGAGTATTCTTCATAGACCGAGTCATAACACCCATCATTAGGTAACCATTTGCTCTTCCAACTTTTCATATAGATTAAACAAGAAAATTAAAGAACATTAAACAAGCCATAACCAGTGACCATGGATTAGTTAATCATTTCATTGTAGTTAGGATTGAATATCCTTTGGCCAAACAGTCACACTTTCTTCTATCACTCTTTCCCATTGGAAGGACTTGTGCCGATTTTTAGTAAAAAATGCATGCTAAAGTTAGCCTGGATTATTGGACGATGTGATGGGAAATTGTCTCAATTGATCTATTGGTTCTGTTATGGGAATTTATTTGTCAATGTGACTATGGGGTTGGGGATGGTTCATGAGTCCAACGACTGCTATGTTTATGTGATAAAATTTTTGCCGCACCCTTTTTTTTCTCACAATAATTATGTTTCTGGCTTACATGATACTGTAGTTTGATATAAATGTTAATGATTGGATGAGCCTTTTGATTTTGTCTATTTTGTAGGTGATATTGGATGTTACAAGTAACATGGCTGCAGTAGAAGTTGGAGGAGGACCATGGTTCAGTACTTGGAAGGTCAAAGCTACTACACCCGAGCACCTTAGCCGGGCTCTCAGAGTTCCCGTTGATGTGGAAGGGATGTACGATCTGGTTCCATTATTCAAACCCGCTGGTCTGTAGCCCATTGAACGGTGCTTTGTTGACGTTCAGACTTGTTCACCGTTGTCTTTTTCCATCAGAAGAGTGAAAACAACCCTGCAGATGAGCTTAACATTTTTGAAACCCAGTTCGGAGTCATAACAATGAGATCGTGTCGGTTTCTACACATTTTCAGTTCCTAAGGAACGAAACCAATGTTGGTTAATGGTTATCCTAAGTTTATAAATCTTTGGTTCAAACCTCCAAGGAACTAACTCTTGGTTTTGAAATAATGTGCTCTTGATGCTGCTCTCACTCGCTCATCATAAGCTAGTGGTAGCCTTTGTAGCTGTATTGGTACGTGTCGCGAGCGGCCTTGTGTCACTTGTTGTAGCGGCCGGCCTATTCGTCGCGTGTTGTTACCAAATCTGTATAAATTGTATCAGGTGGTTAGGGACGAGTACATGCATTAGAGTTTGCATTTGAAATTTCTTTGGGAGGATGGGGCAGGTGGTATGGTACTACAAGGAAACATTATCTGATTAACAAGTATATGTTCATGCATGCCCTCAAATCAGGCCCATTTCTCAAACAATGCGTTATTCGTTTGAGATACAATTACTATAATTTACCTAGTATAAGTAACTTCTCACTTGAGATTTGAAAAGAGTACTACTACGACCTACACTTATACATATATTTCTTTTTGCTCCAAACTAATTACAAATTTTTGTTCATGAAAGTTCTATGATACACATAATCTAGACGGGGTGAATAGATTCCAACTTAAAAACTCAAATCAAATTCAATTAAATTTTTACATACACATCACATACCAAACTATCATACATATAAGCAGTTAAAAAGATGAACAAAATATGCACGTAGGATATAACGAGGCAAAACCCATCATTGGAAAAATCTTCAGGTTCCAAAGCCAAGAAAAACATAAAAAATGATTACAAAAAGACTTATAAAGCTCATTAACCAAACACATATACTAGTAGGCAGTTTTATTTCCATGCTTTGCTACTCAGTCTCTCTTCAACCTTTGATTGGAAGTGGCACAACTAACACGATCAGTCTTCGAATAAAAGTGGCACGACACTAACGCGATCCATCAATTATTTTATCTCAAACTTTATACGATGCTAACGCGATCATGCAAAATGAATATATGATGAAATGATTTATGAATCAATTACGAAAATCACTAGACACATTTCCATAATTGATTTCCAATTAAAGCTTTAAATGAAAACATCATGAAAAATATTATTTTCTCTTAAAACCACTGTTCTAAAAATCTCTGCCTAGGCGCTAGACGGTTGGTCGCTACCCTGATTAATGTCTAGGTGTTTGAAAATTAAGAAAATGCGCCTAGACCACCTAGACCGGCCTAGGCACCTGCATAAGTTGCGACTCACTTAAACAGAAAATAGATAACTTTCATTTTGTATTTTATTTTATTTTTCAATAAATTGTAAGACTTGTTGAATACTTAAATGAATACACATTTTATGCATGTTCCCCATGTTTTCATTATGTTTCAATACTTCCTAATATAGCTATCATTCTATTTTGTAGTTTATATTGAAATTATATATATTTTAAGTATAAGCAGACACTTATATACACGAAATATAATAGATTTACTTAAATCCGTCTTGTCCGCCTAGCTGCCTAAGCACTAGGCTCCAGCTAGTTGCCCGACTAGTGCCTAGTATCTTTTAGAACTTTGCTTATAACCACATGCTATAAAATAATAATAATAATAATAATAATAATAATAATAATAATAATAATAATAATAAATAAAGAAAAAAAAAGGCCTACAGGTTTCTGACAGACAATCCAATACACACCAATTTGTTTTTCTTTCAAAACCCAGAAGCTTCTGCATATTTTCCTTTTTTTGTTGTTGTTTTCTCTCTAAAACATGAGCTGCAGCCTTTTTTTCAAAACCAATTAAGCAGCAGTCGCATCAGCCATTTTAAAGAGGTCTAATCTTATGACTAAAAATAGGCAACCAACAACTCATTAAAAACGTGGTCTAATCTTGTGTAAACTGATAAGGGGGAAAACTATTAGGCATTGTCCGCGGCACAAAACAAATGCTAGAATATGCAACACAATTAGGGTTTGTTTGGTATTCTGTTAAAAAAATTTAATCATTTCTCAAAACATTTATTAAGAACATCTCTTGAAAACAATTTTCTTTAAGACTTAAAAATTTGTTTTGTATGAGATTTAAAATTGTTTCTAAATCTTACAACTTAAACTAGATAAAGAGATCCAAAAAGGTAGGGTTGTAGGAGGGTAAGAAATAGGAGAGTGGAGAAAGAAAAAAAGAATCAGAGGAGAGAGAAGAAAAAAAAAAGAGGATTGGAGGAGATAAAAAGAAGGATTCAAGATTGATCTTAGCATCTACAACCAACGTAAGGTATTTCTTTCTAGTAATGTCAAGGACGACAAAATCAAACTTTGCCAAGTTTTTTATTTTCTTTTTTGAAAGGAAAATGAGACATGTAAGAACTTGCAATAATATGGATTTCAAGGGAATGTAATGTTAAAACTTATGATTCTTACAAAATTCAATTTTAAACTTAAGGCTAAAATGATAAGCACTCCAAACTTCAAGTTTGAGGTCAACTTAAATTAAGACATAATTAAAAATTGTTATTAGTTAATAGGGAGAAGGGCGATTGTATTGCACTAACAGAAATACTAAGTTAGTAGTTCAGGTGGGCGATTATACCGCGTCATTCAAGTTAGCAATAAAATTAACATAAACAAATACTAGGTTAGTAGTTAGGAGCTGCATTAAATAAGAAAAAAAAAATATAAGCGGTTATTAACATGAGGACTAAGAGAAGGTATGGAACTAACAGTTCATCATTGTGGTGGCTAGGGATCACAAAATAGGTGATGAAGAGAAGGAAGTGAAACAATAAAATCCTTATGAGAAATATTTTGCAGTGAAGGAAATAAAAAATTGTTAGGTTTAGAGCTTCTTATTTATAACGTGTTATAGATAGGTAAAATAGAGGATGAAAATTTGCTAGATAATGAAATGGAACCGGATCAATATATTACTCTGTTTTCTTTCTGTTTTGATATTTTTGTTGTGTATAGTACAATGATGCGAATTCACCTCCTCATGTAGAGGTTTATCATCCGACAACTTACAAAGCAAACTAGCCTTATTTACTTTGACAAAAAAAAAAAAAAAAAACTTAAACCTTATTTATAAAGTCTGTGTGTGAACAGTAAAGACTTCAATTATCAGGCTTCAAAGTCTTCATGTGAACAGTATAAAAAATACTAGTGCTCTTACCACATTTTCTTTATCATATTTGTATTACATCTCTAATAGAAATGAGACTCACGCGTGCTGGTTGACCATACTTCTATTAAAGAGATATTACAAATATAATATGAATAAAAATGTGTTAATTGTAACATTACTCGAACATTAATATTTCAATTATAAGTTTCAAATTCTTCATGTGGGCCAACCACCACACTTACAACACTTCTTAACGTATGTGTACGTTAAGACATTTTCATCTATAAATTCTCTAATTCTCTCTTTCTTAATCCACATCTCTCTCTCCCCCTCTGTGTCTCTAAGATGGGAGCTTCATCAGTAGTAGTAGCTTTTGTTTGGCCTTTGAAGGTTGTTTATGCTCTGACGCTGATCAGCTTCTTCATGTTTAACAGACAACTACACGCAGATGCTGCATTGTCCGCAGAGACACAAAAGTTGATCGACGAGGCGAACTAGAGTGGTCCTTAGCTTGGTCATTCCAAAACCTTCCGAAATGAACCCTCTTCTTCAATCTCCAAACTTCACCTCAAATAACTCTGTCATAGATATTTCTGGTAACTCAAACCTTTCCAAAAACAAAATGAAGCAAATAAGTAGTGTGTGTGTGTCTATATATATATATATATATATATATAGAGAGAGAGAGAGAGAGAGAGAGAGAGAGAGAGAGAGAGAGAGAGAGAGAGAGAGAGAGAGAGAGAGAGAGAGAGAGAGAGAGAGAGAGAAATGAGGATTAGTTGTGGGATCCACACAACATCGAATTTTAAAGATCCAAACCTTTTATTTTTCAAGTTGCATCTCATAAATCATCCTTGCAAAAGCCAAATCGGAAATATTTAAGACATCTAATTAAGTTCAAAAAAATTAACGAATACTTTGTTATATAAGAAATAATGAAATTTTATCTTGATAATTAAATGGGCAAATGATTTTGGATTGAATTGAATTTTTGCAAAGATGATTTATGAATTCAGACTTATAAACTAGATAATTTGGATCGTTGAGTTTCAATATGAAATGGGTCCCACACCTAGTCCCCATTTTTTGAAAAAAATGGAGATCCCTTTGCATAAAGAGCTTTTATATATGTGTGTGTGTGTATGTGTATATATATATCTAATATATGTATATAACTATCTTATATACTTTGTCTTTGTGGTTTTCAAAGGAAGGAGATTTGGGTTCGGAAGCATTGCTAACAAGTAAGGTTTAAAATATCGATGAAATATCGGTAGTCCAAAAACACGGAAATTTCGATGGAAATATCGAGATATTATCGATATCGATAAAAATTGAATAAAAACCACGGAAATTGTAAGAAAAACTTGGAAATTTTTATTGAAACTTTACAGGATGTTTATTTAGTCAATTATCTATTAGTTTATCACAAAAAAATTGGAAGCAAAAGCATTGCATGATGGATTTAACTGATTTAAGTTGATTATATAGCGAGCTGGCAAACATTGTGAGTGTAGAAAATATGTAGTAATTAATGAAAGATGTTTGTACCATACTTGACCAATCTCGAAACTATTGAGCACCGATCAACGTTATACCGTCAAGGACTCAGAAGAGTTTCCCTCCAACCAGGAGGCCAATCACAGCGCGACACATGTCGACATCAGAAGCCAATCATAGCGCGACACGTGTCAACATCAGAAGCCAATCACAACACGACACGTGTCAATGTCAGAATGAAACTAGAAACTCTCTTCTATAAATAGAGATCATTCTCTCAAAATATTTCCTAATGTCATTTGTACTAAATCATTTACTAGTACTCACTAAAGGAGAGCTTGAATCTATGTACTTATGTAAACCCTTCACAATTAATGAGAACTCTTCTACTCCGTAAACGTAGCCAATATGGGTGAACCACGTACATCTTGTGTTTGCTTCCCTGTCTCTATCTATTTACATACTTATCCACATTAGTGACTGGAGCAATCTAGCGAAGGTCACAAATTTAACATTTTCTGTTGTACCAAAGTCCTCACCGATATTGTGCATCAACAAAAGAAGTTTAAACACACCATAATCATTTATATATAATGAATTAGTACAATATTTTACACTTTATACATTGCATGGTAAGATATATGAGTGACTTAGTACCACATAGAGTTCCTATCAAGGTCTAAAATATCGATGATATCGGAAATATCGGTAGTCCGAAAACACGGAAATTTCGATGAAAATATCGGGATAATATCGATATTTTAGACCTTGCTAACAAGAACATCATATTAGTTATGATAGGACTCTCACTGGTACATACACGTACATATTATCATATTTCTTTGATTTTCTAATTCAGTTTGGTTTTTTGCAACTAGTATTTCAATAGACTGCATATCACATCACATCACAATACGGTGGTATTATATTATAACATGTAAATTACTAACTCCAAGTGATGGTATGATCTTCACACTCATTAAATTTCTTGATGTATTGTCTTTTCTCGTTTGTGTTATCATTTGTTGTGTTTATGTGTTATTTATTTATTTATTTATTGTTTTTTTTTTCTTCAGATTAATGCTAGAATTACTGCTCAGCTGTCAGTGGCGGAGCCACTAAAGGACAAGGGTAGTCATGGGCCTATCCTTTTTTTTTTCTTTCCCTTTTCTATGTATAAGATATAGCATAACCTCCTTTTATTTCTGGTAAGTTTAGTTGCAATCTTGAAATTCATGGATTTGGGATTCTCTTATTCTAGTTATAATGATATAGCTTCTTCAACTTGTTAATTACTTCACGGTCATATTTGGGCGGAAGAGATTAATTTAGGTCGAAGTTTTTGACCGTGGTAATTGAATCTAATTGTCAGGATTTATCACTTACTCTAAGAATGTTGGCTGATATTTTTCTTTGTTGCCTTGAACTTCTAGTCCATCTGCTCTTAAATATTAGTTGGATTATGAGACTATATGGTTGATGCGGTATGATATTTTTCTGAGTTGAGATAAATAAATCAAAATACAACCAATCTATCTCGTATTTTAGGCATTAAAAAATAAAGTTTCATATTTGTGAAAGGTCCCCTATGATGTAAGATCTTGGCTCCGCCACTGTCAGCTGTTGTTAAGCCTCTTCGACATAGAAGGAGTGATGCATTATGGTATAACTGGTAATGCAAATCCATCCCTAAACATTGCTGAGGTGGAGGGGCGAAAAACAGAAGGTGTGAGTGGGCAAAAACAAAGGTTTATGAAACAGTGGGCAAAAACAAAGGTTTATGAAACACATTTATTTTCTGAACATACTAACCCCTCGCCGTAAAACAAGTATAGTTTCCAGAAAATTATACTACGTATAAGTATGGAATCAAAGGTAAATAATTCAAGAAACACACAAATCATAATATCTCAACCGTGACATAAGGAAATCAAGTGCTCATCAATCTATGCTAACACACGAGTTCATACAGAGAAATTTTGACATGAACAAGATTGAGTATAATCATAATATACGTTATAGTACTACAATCACGTGTAGATTGGCGCTAGGCGCATCACATATGAGTCCTAGTTGCCTATTGCAATCATCTGGTTCGCTGAAATCTAGAAAAGTTGGCTGGATTTTTTTTTGTAAAAACTTTAAAACTTCATATCTTCCTCATTTCTCGACCATTTTCGATGTACTTTATATGGAAAAGAAGCTTGGGAAGAGAAGAACAAGTTTGTACCCTTTGAAAGTCCAAAAGGTGGACGAAAGTGGACCAAAAATGCCTCGAAGATCTCAGCCCTAATTCCAATGTCCAAAAGCCGCGTGTCCACACGTTGGCTTGACTTTAAACTTAGGCTAGAGGCCTTTGGGAGTTGTGTAGTTGATTTTAAACCTTCCAAAACCTTGTAACTCGAAATGAAAGTCATCAGATAACCTACACCCGAGTTGGAAGTCCGAGTTTGAAGCTCAAAACTCGTTTATTTTTTAATCAGCTCATACGAATGGACTCGTGGAGATGAGAGGAGTACGATGGTGGTGATTTGAAGTTCGATCTATGATGTTTGATGATGGTGTTTGTGTTGCAGAGAGAAGAAAGAGAGACACGATGTGAGAGAGAGAAGGAGAAGAAAAGGAGAAGAAGAGAGAAGGAGAGAGTTTCTGATTGGACAAGAGAGATAAAGTTTCTGATTGGGTGAGAAAAGTAAGGAAAGAAAATTGATTGGTTGGTGAGATAAGGTCACCAATAAGGGATCGATTTTTAAAGTGGGAAAGGGTCCAATTTACACAAATTAAAACTACAAAATATCTAGCTCACCCTATCTAAAACATTGTTCACTAACACTGATTAATTCACACACACGTGTACAATTTTACCTGTTATTAACGTACTTTAACTAAGTGTAACTTCTTCGTTACAAATTCGATTCGGGTCTAACTTGCGCTCACGCATTCGTAACAACGAGTACTATTTAATTATGATAATAGGAAAAATGAATTAAAAGCCAAATAACAACGTCCACGCCAGGTTCCACTTGGCAAACAGGGGCATAAACGTCATTTTACACATTCGGGAAGGAAATTACATGGAAAATTAGGGACGGGTCATCACATATCAACTTATCAGCTTCAAAGTGATCACACTTGGAACTGTTTTTTATGCCACTTTGGGAATTTGAATAAAATTGGGGGGCTTTCGTAAAAATGGAATCCCTTAATCTGGTGTTATTGCATCTCTTGTTTAGGAATTTGAGTAAAATTGAGGGGCTTTCATGAAAATGGAATCCCTCCATCTAAATAAAATTGAGGGGCTTTCGTGAAAAAGGAATCCCTGAATTTGGTGATATTGCATCTTCTTCGTGTTTCATGTTATGTTTGTTTAGAGTAAATTGTAGCAATGGTTCCTTAACTTTAACTTAATTGGAGCAATGGTCCCTCAACAAAAAATCCATTAACATTGGTCCCTTATCTCATCAAAACGTATAGCTATGGTCCCTCAACTAAAAATTCATTACCATTGATCCCTTAACTTTAATCTAACTAGAGAAATGGTCCCTAAACTTTAACTCAATTAGAGTAATGGTCCCTCAACTTTAACTCAATTGTAGCAATGGTCCTTTCAACATAACACATTTTGAGAAAATTCTGACGAAGTTGACAAAAATGACCATAACTACTCGTTTTGATGAATTGAGGGACCCCAATTGTAGCAATGGTCCTTCCAACATAACTTGTTTTGACAAAATGACGAAAATGACCATAGTTACACATTTTGATGAGTTGAGGGACCAACAATAATATATTTTTAGTTGAGAGACCATTGCTCTAATTTGATTAAAGTTGATGGACTATTACTACAATTTACTTGTCTTTTTATTTTTTAATATCAGTTGAATGATTCAAATCATGTGGTATTACTGTTTTCTTTGGAGTAAACTTGATATAATAAGTTCAATTTTGTGAGTCATTATTAGAAAAATTCCACTTTATCAGTTGGAATGGAAATAGGTCACCTCATTTTTAGTTATATCAAATTTACCCCATTTTCACCTTTTTTTTCTTTTTTCTTTCCAAACATTAAAGAATAAAAATCTCCTAAATCATAGGATGAATCGTCTGCATCCTCTGTTATTAATTAATTAGTTTGATATTTAGTTCCAACAAAAACAAAAATAAAATTTGGTAACTTAATTACTTTTCGTTTCTTTGACCAAAAGAAGGGACTTTTACTATTTACCATTTTTTATGGATAATTTTAAAAAGATTAAATTCGAAGATAAAATTTGTAAACTAAATGATATGAATAAGATTTATCAAAAACTTAATAATAAATAAATCATCATTTTTTATGTTCTTTATATTTTTTAATTTTATCTACAAATATAAACTTTTTAACATTACTTTTTTTTATTCAGAGTTAAATCTCCATAACGATTTTTAATTAGGAACTTTAACGAAAAGCTCATGTTACTGTTTACTTTAACGAAAAACCACATTTTTATATTAAAAAGTAAATCATAATACAATTTACTTTACTCTTTATTTTATCCTTATTATTAAAATTCAAAATTTTCAAAATATTCTCATTAATTTTGATCTTTTAATTTGGAAGACTTTGAAAATGATTTTACCGCCATCGTAGCCTGCGCTTTTTTATAAATTCAGAGAGTTGTTCGGGCCGGCGAAAGCTTCCCAAATACTTTCTAGAATTCAATGACCACCCCAAACTTCCATAAATTCCAAATTCCACCCCTCATTTTAAGATCCAGAATTTCCTTATTCGCCCAACTCTTTTTCACTTTTAATTTTTAGATCCCCGTCTCCCTGATCTGTGGCCGCCATCCGAGTCCTGCTCGTTTCTTCCTTCGACCTCTCTCCATAAAAATCCTCAAATCGCATTCGACCGGATCGTCGTCTCTGCTATTCGATCTTAACCTCGCCCTAAAAACCCTAGCTTTCTCTCTCTTCGTCGACGAAGTCAATCGGGTCCAGAGAGATTAGGGTTTTTATGGAGAGGGTCGTCGCAGAGAAGTACAAATTAGGTCGCAAAATTGGGAGCGGCTCGTTCGGTGAATTGTATCTTGGTTTGTGAATCATTCATTTAGCTATCTTTACCCCCCTTTTCTCTCTAATTTTTATTATTTTCAATAGTCCTGATTAATTTTTGTAATTTTTTTTTTGTTTTTTGGTTTGTCAGCAACGCATATAGAGACTGGCGAGAATTTGGCGGCCAAGATTGTAAGTTTGGATTGGATCCTTTTCATTTTTTGTAATTTGATCGAATGGTTTGAGTGTTTGTTTCGGGGGGAATAATTTCCGGGAAAAAAATTGAGCCTGCATTTTTTGTGAATTAATATCCTGCGTTTGAGCTGATCAAGTTATGGTTCTTTGGATTGAAAGTGGAATCTTGTGTCAGAATTAGGTTGTGTGTGTTTAGGATCGTGTTATAGATCTCGAAAGTTTGAAGAATTTCATTTTCTGGTTTGAGTGCATTTTCGAGTCAGAAGTTCTATTGTGGCAATGAACGTTGGGATTAGAATGGATGTGGGTTTCAATTGGGGAACCGTATTGTTCTGGTATTCCCTGTTCTCATTTCAGGTAGACGAATAGTATGATGTTCGAGTAATTGGTTGTAATTGTTGTGGCAGGAAAATAACAAGACAAAACATCCGCAACTTTTGTACGAGGCAAAGCTTTATAAAATTCTGCAGGGAGGAAGTAAGGATTCAATAATAGTGTTTCCCTTGAACAACGTGTTCTCAAAAACTATCACCTTGAATCTTTTTTTTTTTTTCACTACATATAATGACTTGAGTTTATGAACCTTCAGGTGGTATTGCAAGCATAAGATGGGCGGGATTTGATAAGGACGATAATGTTCTCGTCATCGACTTGCTGGGACCGAGTCTTGAAGACCTCTTTGTGTACTGTGGGAGGAGGTTTTCACTGAAGACAGTCTTAATGTTGGCAGATCAGATGGTAATCTTGAATATTTTCTTTGATTGCTTGTACTTTGTTAAGCTTATAGTTAGTTATTGCTATAAAGGGATTTTGTTTGCCTTATGGATCGCTTACAGAAATTTTTGTCATATTATTTCGTAAGTTGCAATCAAAAGGGACTCACTTTTTAAGACCACACTTACTTTATGGTTTTTTACTGGATTATCAGATTACTAAGTGCTAAATTGTTTGCGTAGTGGTAAATATGATTCCTTTGTTCATTCAATTGCAGATTACCAGAATAGAATATGTACATTCTAAAGGGTTTCTTCATAGAGACATCAAACCAGACAACTTCCTAATGGGCCTTGGCAGGAAAGCAAATCAAGTAATGTTAATGCATTCCTCTTCAACAACTAAGTTGCAGGAACAATAAAGCCTTTATGATCTCTGTGTTGTTTAACCATTGTTAAATACACATGAATTAGGTTTACGTTATTGATTTTGGACTTGCAAAAAGATTTCGGGACCAAAATACACACCGGCATATTCCGTACAGGTAAATTTGCATAATTTTGTCCATGCTTAAATCTAGTAGGGCTTTTGTGTCTTGAATGAGCTCTTCCTGTTCAACAGTATTTTCGCATTTCAGTATGTGTTGTTTATCTTTTCTTGGTCAAACTCATACAGAGAGAACAGAAGCTTAACAGGAACTGCACGCTATGCTAGTTGCAATACCCATTTGGGAATAGGTAAGGACAGTTACTGTTTATTTAATTCTGTTCTAAATGCTTTGGCTATCTTTTTCCTCATTTGTTGGGTACATTGTTCTAGATCAGAGTCGCCGGGATGATTTGGAGTCACTTGGATATGTTCTTCTGTACTTCTTAAGAGGAAGGTGCGCCATAAAGTTGAACCACTTTTCTAAATGAGAATTTTATATCTTGAATTATTTACCACTCCAGTTAGGATTCTTATGCTGATTTACTTTCATTGGTGAAACACATTGCAACTGTCACTTTGATGACAAGCACTCTTTGCACAATGTTTTGACCAGTTAACTGGGTACTCAACTATTTTTTGGCCTGGCAGACTAATTGATTTCTGCATTTAGCCTTCCTTGGCAGGGTCTAAAAGCTGCAACAAAGAAGCAAAAATATGATAAGATTTGTGAGAAGAAGTTATCAACTCCCATTGAGGTATGTGCCACTGTCCATTAGATGATACGTTTGCATCTTGTGAATAGGAGGATCATACTTAAAACTCAATCCAAAATGGCTGACTTGTTGAATGCTGTTTCTGTTTGATCACGTCTCCTAAAATTTTGTATCAGGCATTTGTATTTGTTCTTCCCATTTTTGTCTCTCTTGAAATTTGTATTCTCAGTGTAAAATGAACTGATGTCACATTTGTTTTCCAGGCCCTATGTAAGTCCCATCCTGTGGAGTTTGCCTCGTACTTCCATTATTGCCACTCTTTAACATTTGATCAACGCCCGGATTATGCATTCTTGAAGCGCTTGTTTCGTGACTTGTTTAGCCGTGAAGGTATGATATTACACCATATTCTATATCCTACAACATGTAAATAGTTGTAAAAAATGCAACCCGCATTATCTAGAATGCCGATGCTTTGTACAGATGAGCATTTGCTTCATGGAAAACTGATTTTTCAGTCCCTCCCTGTTTAGAATTATTAAATGTGTTGCTCTAGGTTTATTTTTGAACTGGCGGTCTTTGTTTATTGATGTTTATAAATTGTTCCCATATCTCACAGGATACGAGTTTGACTATATATTTGACTGGACAATTCTAAAATATCAGCAGGCACAGCAGACAAGGACTCAGGGTCAATCATCTGTTAGTATTTTCAAGACTTTCTTTTCTTTTTTTTTTTTTAAACTTTCTTCTATTAACTGCTGCTAGAATTGCATGCACAGGACCATGTTCTGTTCCGTGTGCGTATCTAATTTTCCTTCAAGTATTGATGTATTCATGCTTACATGTTTAACCTTGTTTCTTCTAAATTCATCTCAGAAACCGCAGCCACCTGTAGTAGTCCACGGTCGAGAAGTTCCTAGTGGTCAAGCAGTACCAATGAGGCTTAAAGGTAAAGGTCCAGTACCCCAGTTTTCACTTGAGGGAAAGCTTTGGGTATACTAGAGCCTTGTTACTTACATTACTCGAGGAGTCTGTTTATACACAAAATGTTGGTTTATCAAGTATTTCTCATGTCTAAGGTTTTATTTATGGGTTTCAGGCGATGTTTCTAGATCAGCTGAGCTCACAGAACGAGAGCGGCCAAGCAATCATGCGCATCCAGATGTTCATATGCAATATAGATCCTCAACAACCCAGAATTCGGGTGCTAATAATCCTGTTGAGAAACACGTATGTAACTTGTAATTAAACCATTAATGTTTGTTTTTGCATGTATCTGCTCTGCTTCTTCAGTCACATCGCATATCTATTCCTGTTTGCATGGAAGATGTTCTCATGTATTTCATGTTATGCTGTACTGGGTTGTAATTGTTGCAGAATGTGAGCAATGCACCTATGCCACCTACTGTATTTACTCTCAGAAGACATTTTCAAAAACCAGAGGGGCCGGCTGAAAATGCAAACTTAGGCCGTAGAGTTGGGAATCAAAATGGTGCTTCAAGCAGTTGGATGCCGTCAGTAAACCAAATTTCTTCAGCAAAGTAATAGGTATGGAGTTTTCATCGTGCAAAATTATCTTTTGTATGATTTGCATTTGTTCTGTGTATCAAATGGAGGATAATCTCTCCAAAACAGCATAAATAATATTCAAGCTCTTCACCCTTGTTTTCTTTCTTCAGCTACAGATCTGAATGAGATTGCCCAGAGCATGCATCTTTATGTAGCAAATGCTGTGAAGTTTGAGTTGCTTGTTTTTTCCCAAGTCAGATTTCATAACGCATGTGAAAACTTTGCCTGGCAAAATCTGGACACACAGGATGTGCTTGGACTTCAGACCTCTGAAGCTTGGAGTTTCCGCGTGCATAGGTGGAAAAAATGACTAAGCCCATATCGTGTTTTGTGGATGATGTGTAAAGTGTATTTTCCATTATTCTGATAATAGATGATAGATCATACAATCCTTTCCGGCATTATAAGGTTGTTTTGACCATGTATTTCATTCGATTCAGGATTGAGTTGCTTTCTGTTCTTAAATCTTTTTCGGATCAAAGCCCTGGATATGTTCGCCAGGTCCTACAGAATCTGGAAAAAGAGTACACTAGTAGTTCAGGTATCGACTACACTGACCTTTTCTCGACGGAAATGTCCCTTTTCGAGTTGCTATGTTTCATTTGCTACATAAAATGCTCATTAATGATATTTTTCTTTGCTTCAGATCTTGAATGGGAGAACTTCATTGGGCGTCTTGATAGAGATCCCTCTTTCTATCGCTCGTTAAATTCTTCGAGCTTTATATGTAGAAGCTTTAAGCAGTGCATAATTTGAAGCAGGCCGAACTTGATCAATGATTTTTTTGTTTCTATATTATTGAAAAATTTATTTTTCCAGCCGTTGTAGAATACTCCTTTCGGCGTCTTGAGTTCTTTTAGTATAAAACTTGTGATTTTGAGCTCCTTTGGTATCTTTGTAGGTTGGAAAGCTGAAAGTTTTTTTTTTTTTTTTTTTTTTGAAGAAATTCTTCAATGTGACAGGAACACGAGTGGTACATCATGTGTTTTTATGTAAGTGGTGAGAAATTTTATTTTTTAAGTTATTAACATTTTAACACACATATCACACCATTTATATAGTGACACGTGATGTACCACTTTGTGTGCCGGTCACATTGAGAAATCTTTTTTTTTTGGGGTCTCCAAGGGAAATGTCAAATTACAAGAGCCAAATCACAATTGATGGCTGATGTGGTAATCTGAAGTCTTATGTCAAATTTTGTACTTCTCCAACAGAATTGTCAAATGTTATTTTATTATTTAAATAGAGCTTTAAATAGTTGTAATTATTAAAAAAATGTCAAAACAAAATTTTTATTGGTTGAAATGTTAATGGAATAAGGGACCAATCATTAAAATGAAATAAAAATAAATTTGACATTGATGTCAAATTTGACTTCAAAACATAGCTTCAAATCCAGTTAGCAAATAACACTTCGGTTGGAGAGAGTTTTGATGTCAAATATGCACAGTGACATGCCATCTAGAATTTTGACATCTTCTTTGGAGTAGATGCTCTTAAGATTTTTGGATTATGATAATTAATCACGAATTTTAAGATATGATTAGACTCCAAGCAACTCTGAAAAGTTGTATCATAAATTGGAGAAATTTTTCCTTATGCTCTTAACACAAGTAGTACGTCACATGTTATTATATAAGTTTTGTGATATTTTATTTTTTATGTTATTAAATTTTTAACATAAGAATCTCACTACTTGTATAGAGACAAGTCGTGTACCACCATGTTTCAGATACATTGAAAAATCTCCGTAAATTGTTGATACCATTCCTCTTGGTGCGTAGGTCTTGAAACTATTAAGTTTTGCCAACACTACTACCATGCTGAAGTTATAGGGTTGTTGGAGTGGGAGAAAAAGAAAACACGGTGTGATTGTAACATTGTGACTTTACTAATTCATGCCTTATGATGCGAATAAACATGTTGGTGTTTTGAAGTATCAAGCTAGTAAATAGAATACATTATAGCATGAGTAAATTGTAGCATTACCGAATAATTTATAGTAGAAAGAACCCATTACGCTACTTAGGCACAGTAAAACACTTTTTAGTTAATTAGCGATTGTTAGATTTCATGCTTTATATAATTTTGGTCAAATATTCCATAGATTTCATGCTTAATAAAACTAGGGAAATCAGTTGACTTAGGTGACAAAAGGAGCCCTAGCAATCATGAACAAGGCCGATGAAAATATGGATCTTTACCTATTTATGCATAATAAGGCACTGAGTGAGAAAAAAGGAAAAGGAACAATCAAAATGGAGACAAAAGATGAATATCGTTCAACTTTATTTGTATTCTTTCGCTTTGTACATTGAATTTGTAGGGTAACGATTCTACACTTTTATTTATTTTTGTCCCTCCTATTACGAGTGTTATTTGGAGTGCTTGAGAATGTTAAAATCGCTACTAAATTAGTAACATTTTTCGTAACAAATAAGAACATAGTTTGGCTTCTTTCAAATGAAGAATCATCCACCCCTAACGACAAATAAGAAGTTGATACATATACTAAAGCATTTAAGTAACACAAAAGGAAAAAAGTGTCAAACTGTTATTTGTTTGTAAAGAATAAATGTCTATTTTCTTTACATGTAAGAAGTCATTTATCGTAACTGTACATCAGAAACTGATACGTATATTGAAGTCACTCACTAATACAGAAATAAAATTTTATATACCTATCAAACTGTAATTTGTCTGTCTATACAAAAGAAATGCTTCTTCCTGATACGTGAGGAGTAAGAAAACAATAATATTCTTCCTCATCATCTCATTCAGTCACTCTTGCAACTTACTTTTGTAACCCATGTTAAATAGGTACTGCACAGTACACCCTCCTCATCATCTCATTCAGTCACTCTTGCTTTCTTAGCTTAACTGAGATGCTCTCAATACCAGAGCTTTGCCAATGAGCCTCCACCGAATGAAAGTATTTGGCTTCAAAAGTAAGAATTATTTATTTATTTATTTATTATTAATTTTAGGAAAAATTAGTATCTGGTCTCTAGTTATTAATGTTCATTAACTGAAACCTTATTAATTTTCAGATTTTGATCAAAGTTCCTAACATTAATGCAATAATAAATTTACATATCAGTTACATAATTTTTAAAATAAAAATTAATAATTGATTTAGGATTTTAATCTCACACCTTTATTGAACTCCTAACTAATTTTCAATTCAAAACATTTCCAAAAGACTTTTTAGCCAAAATGATCATTGAGATTTGTATAACTCCTCACTTTGGTCTTTGAAATCGATAGAGTTGGTCCCTGAGTTTGTCCATAATCAATCATTTTGGTCATTCCGTGGAAAATCTCCATAAAATAAGGATAAATGACAAAAATACCCTTAATTTTTGGCAAATCATTTTGGCTTATTGTTTATTAAATTGAGGGTAATTTTGTCATGTTGATCCTTATTTAACAAAATTTTTCACCGAATGACCAAAATGATTGATAGTGGACAATCTTAGGGACCATTTCTATTGATTTCAAATCTCAGGGACCAAAATGAGGAGTTATGCATATCTCAGGAACTATTTTGGCTAAAAAGCCTTTCCAAAAAAAAAAAAAAATAGAATAAGTTTGTATCCCTTAATTTTTATAAAAAGGTTTCCAATTTTTTAATCTTATACGTACCTATTCATGTAATTTTTCAATTTTTTAATTTTAAAATGTACGTAAATATACCAATTTGTTGTATGTAAAATGTACCCTTTTTTTTTATATAAAATCTATTCAATTTTTTTCTAATCCATTTTTAAACTTATAGGGTATGTTTGTTTGCCTTCACTAGCATTCCTTGGACTGGACTAGACTAAATGATAGTCCAGTCTGGTGTTTGTTATTTACATGGACAAGAGTTAATGAGACTAAAAGGACTCGCCCCGACTGAACGCCTTGCTAGCCGTTCTTAGTGAGAGCCCTCGATTTCGAGCGGACTTCTAGTCCCGTCTTCTTTCGCAGCTGATCCATCCGTCTTCTTCTCCTTCGCACCTTTGCCATCTCCCTTCTCCTTCACGACTTCGCACCCTCTCCCTTGGGCCTCACCTTCACCATCCCACCCAAAAGCTAAACCCAAAGCCCGAACAAAAACTGATAAAGAGTCTACCGATTCCCTCCGGCGGACACAGCCATGGTTATTGCTTCAACAGTAGCTCCCGCTCCTTCCTAGTTCATGCCCAAGAGGTGATTCGTTTTCTTAAACTTTTGTGTTTTTTTTTGGCTATGTTTTGGGGTTTGTTTGGTTGGTGAGAAAATATGGAATTCAAGAGAGAGTTTTGGCCTTTTTATATTTTTTTAGGGTTTTTGATGGTTTTTGTTACTTGGGTCTTGGAAATACACAGTATTTCTATGTGGGTTTAAGAGATTTTGGTGATTTCTTAGTTTTTCTCTACTTTTCCGGCAACCAACCCGGAAATTCGGTTTTTCTCCATTGTGGGCACTAATGTTCTTTCTGTGAAAATTTATGGATGGAAAGGGAAAATAGTGAGAATTGTTGGATGATTAATTAGTTAAACTATTTTGAAATTGAAAGGAGGAGATGATGTATCATGTAAATGAATGCTTTGGAGTTAAGAATATATTTATAAGTTTGAGCTTTCAGCTGAGTCAAGTATCATTTGAAGGTTTTGCAAGACTTTTGAGTCACTTTAGTATCTCGTTGTGCAATATAAATGTCTTTATGCTGTGATTGCAGGTTACTTGTTATCTTTTGCTTGATTAACTTGATAAATTATGTGGACCGAGGAACAATAGCAAGCAATGGTGTCAATGGGAGCCTCGAAACTTGTACAGATAGTGATATATGCATTGCTGGTAGTGGGATTCAGTAAGATACTAAGAACTATTTGATGGTTTCCTTGTTTCTCTGGCTTTTCATATTTGGTTGTGTTCATGCATTGCTTGATTCCATTTATTTGAGTGTGCTAAGTTTTCAGGTTTTTGCATATAATCATGTTCTAGATGTTATGGTACGGAAACATTATTGAGATTTCTGAAATAAACAAATGTTCATCCATATCAATTTGTTATGGATATAAAAGTTTCACTTGATTTCTAAGAGCACCGTATTTGAGATGTTGCCAAATTTGTTCTCCGATTAATATACTTAGCTATGGTGTGTGAAACATATCCACCAACTACAGTTTGTAGCAGTGTTGAGACTTTAAGGTTGAGGCAGTTAGGGGATATCTGCATTTTATCCATTTTAACCAGTTTATGTTCTGTTTACTACACGATGCTTACAACATGCAGTCTTTTGATCTGAGTATCTAACATCATGGTTAATCTTTCTCAGTCTGAGCTTCCACCTGGGGTGGAGTCTGCTCTACTACAACAAGTTTTGAGCCTAACACCGGAAAAACTGAGTTCATTGTCTCCGGAACAGCAACAAGAAGTAATAAAGCTCCAACAGATGCTTCGGTGAGATCAGATTCAGCCATCGTAGTAGAGTCATAAATGGCAGTTTTGATGCAACAAGTTGTTACATGTGCAGGCACCAACTTGCTTGCTAAAGCAACAAAAGGCGTGGTATTGATTCAATCGATTTTGATTGTTTGTAACAGTATGTTCACGTAAGGAGTCGATTAAGAGGATCTGCAGTGCAGGAGTACTATCGTATTCGTGTAGCCTACACAAGCTTGTGTTTTAGTCTAGTCAGTAAATTAGTTAAAATAGCAAAATTTTGTTTGTATCACAACATTTAAATTTACGTTCCCTCAGCTAAAATTTGTTGCTTCACTTTTGACAATCCTTTACTCCAAACATTATGTACTTTGCTCGAGGTATATTCATGATCTCTTCCTTTTGCATATTGTTATTGGTTTTCTTAAAACTAGTTGGAGCAAGTAATTTACGTGCTCAAATCCAAATGCAGCAATGATCAAGGCTCGGCTATCCATTTGTCATTGCGCCTCACGCATCATTGTGGTCTTGGGATTGAATGCAATCAAACCAAAGGTGAATAATTAAGAAAAGCATTCTAAACCCCGTCAATTGTTAGGAAAACACCTTTGTTATATTGATGTTTGGAGCAATATTACTCTTGAATCATGTATGTTTCTTTCGTTGGCAAGAAATTTGGTTTTTGTATTTTTTATTGAGTCATACTCTCATCTAATATTATTAATTTTTATAATATCTTTAAATAAAAAGAAATTAAAATAGAACAATAATTTAGTCTCAGTCCAAGCAAACACCAAATTGGTGAAGTACTATTTTTATTATCCTGCTTCTTAGTCCGACACTACACCAAACGCTTCACTAAATTTGTCCAGTTTAGTCTAGTCTAAACCAGTCCAGTTGAGTCCCTGAAGCTAGTCCAGTCCGAGATAGTCCGGTGCAACAAACGCACCCATATGGATACATTCTTTTTCTTGATTTGAGAATGTATCCATGTCAAGTTTAATAAAAAAAATTTACTAATGTTATTAAGTCTAATATCTATTATTTTTATGTGGTTTTGAAGAATGTACCCATATTTTGGTACACTAAGTTTTTTGGTAATTTTGATGAATGTACTCATGTTTATATAAATACACACACAATATATATATTGGAGAGTATAATTTATATTTTAATAATTTTAATCCACAAATTATGGGTTTTTTATTTAAAATCTCATTAATAAAAACAACTATAAATTTCAATTTTTAATTTAAAAATATAGTAACCTACGTAGAAATACATTATCACATTAATTTCAGAGACTTCGATAAAAATTTAAAAACTAATAAGGTTTCAATCAAAGAATATTGATAGTTAGGGACCACATTCAAGTGTTCCTTAATTTTATGTAAATAATGACTGGTGTAAGCCAACTCTTTGTGTGTTATGGTGTTCGTGAGCTCTTGCGGTTTGAAATGCTTGACAAACGGACTACTGTATGGCGGGCTGGAGAACATAGACGAAAATGGCGGTATAGTGAGCGGGACAGGGGGGCCATCTAGATCTGCCCCGCCGGCGAAACCCCGACCCAGTCAATGGAGTTTCTGGCCAGATCGTGGAGTCTGTCAGCCATGGAGGTCTCCCAGTAGTGGACAAGGAATTCAAAATTTCAACCTAGGAAACAAGCACAAATAAGCGTATTTTGACACGAGATCAAATGTACGTAATCTGCCAGGTTCGCATTCATATGAAATCAAATGTAAGGTATGTAACAAAACCTTCTCTTAAGCAACAAAATACAACACCGGAATCATAAGAATTACTTATAAAAGACTTACAGTATGTAAGTTCAACCACAAAGTTGGATTCTTCTGGCCCATATCCTAGAAAAACATTTAAAAATCGCTCCTCAGGTACGTCACGTTTTCTTAACAGCTTCATCCCCAAACATTCAGTGTAGAATCAGCATACCGAAAGAATACTTAGCTACCTCTGCGAACTACGCATTATGGAAGCAATATTTCTTTTACTCAATAGACACGTACTTTATAGTCTTGTCCAAGTCCCCAACACGATATACAGCATGAAGCATTCTTCTTAAGTTATTTTTTACCCACTCCAATGCATTTCCTTGGCAATAGCGGTGCCTGCTTGTGCCAAATTCGCAACTAGGGCAGCCTCTAAAGGGTTTCCCTCTCCTCTTAGCAGCTCAGATGCTTTTGCACCTAACAGTTTTGGCTGAGGTAGAGCTGGAGAACCACCCCAATTCACAAGGGAAAGGCATGTTATAACCAATCGATATATTTTGTTATCAAAATCTAAAATTAGCTACACTGAGTGCTCAGAAACTTTGTTAAAATTTTCGTAAGGGTGTAGCATTATATATAGCTGTTTTTGCTGAATTATGTAAAGTTTTTTTTTTTTGTTTTCCCCATATAGGAACTTAAGTAACTAAAGCTTTCTAATAATTTAAATTTCTTAATCTTCACAAAAACCGCATTACGGAGTTTCATATAACTACATTGAGTTTGCTTAACAGACTTAGAGTAGTCGATAAAGATGACATTTTTTTGGGTAAATTACACTTTCATACCTCAGGTTTTGAGTCTATTTCAATTCCTTACAACATCTTCAAAACATTTCATTTTCATACCTTAAGTACTATTTTATTTCAAAATAATATCTCCGTTACATTTTCCATCAATTGATCAATTAAATGCTGACGTGGCTGCTAAATGTCTGCTACGTTGAAACCAGTGCCTTTGCCTGTGCCCCCCCCCCCCCCCCCAGCGACCCTAACCCAGAACCCAAAAACTTGCAAGAAGAGGAGGGAGAAAAAAAAAGCCCCAGTTCGTCCCACCCGAGCCACCCCCTTTCTCCCATCCCCCATCACCCCTCCCAAAAATCCCCCATCACCCACCCCCAAAAATTCCACCCGAGATTAGGTGGATCTACCACAAAACCAGTCCAAAAATCATCTCAAACTCAAAGTATTTTCAAAACCCACCCATACTGAAAATCACGAGATCCTGACCCGCGGGGGGCGGGGAAGGGGAGAAGGTTGCGTGGCGCCGGGGGGGGGGGGGGAGGGAGAACTGGGTTTGGGGTTTTTTTTTCCTTCTTCTTCTTCCTGCTGCTGCTGCTGCATGTTTTTTTTTTCTTCTTCTTCCTCCCTCGTCTTCTTCTTCTTCTTGCTGCTGCTACTGCAGGTTTTTTTTTTTTCTTTCTTTTTTTTCTTCTTCTTCCTCCCTCATCATCTTCTTCTTCTTGCTGCTGCTGCAGGTTTTTTGGGTTCTAGGTTAGGGATAAGGATGTGGGTCGCTGGGGGGGATAGTGGGTTTCATTTTAATTTTTTTTTCTTTTTTTGAGAAAATTCAGGTTTTTAAAAAAAAAAATTAAAAAATTATTTTATTTGCCATGTGGCAGACATTTGGCAGCCACGTGGCATATATGTGGCAGTCACGTCATCATTTAACAGATCAATGGATGAAAAATGTAACGAATGTATTATTTTGAAATAAAATAGTACTTAAAGTATGAAAGTGAAATGTTTTGAAGATATTTGAATTGAAATAGATCCCAAACCTGAGGTATGAAAGTGTAATTTACCCTTTTTTTTTTTTTTTTTTTTTTTTTTTTTTTGTGAAGATAAAGAGGATATTTTTGGTTATCTTTCTTCTGCACCACCTGCCCCGTGTCTAGCTCACTCCGAGTAGTTGTTATGCACGTTGGAAAAGATTGTAATTGGGCCTTGCGGTGTTTTTCTATGACATGAATACTCATGGTCTTTTCCTTTTGCTGTATAAATTGTCTACTGATGTTCTAACTTCTAATAGATATGTTTCCTTCCAAGTTTTATGAACAAACTTACCATGCAATTATTTGAGTTACGTCGACATTTCCGAACTTTTAGAATTTGCTTATAGTATTATGCTTAACTATTCATTTCCTGCTAAATCTTCCTTGTATTTGGATACTCCAATCATGCTGACAACTGAACATCGAACATATTTTAAGTGGCCACCTTTGAATAAACTTAATTCACCTCCCCTGAGATTAAGAGTTGGGACCGCATACCTTTGCACTTCAACTCCAGGGAATTCATTATTTACCATTAATTCGTGTATCATTCAATAATGAATTTGACCAGTTCCCGTGAAGGAATTGGTTTCCCTTGTGATGTCGAGTGAGGCCACTTGTGAGGGGACGTATTGGAGAATAGGATTTCACATCGAGTAAATAACAAAATAATATACAATTAATATATGAGATTTTCCACTCCTAATAAGACCGATGTCTTTTGTGATAAAACCCAACACGTAACAATATATGGTTAAGTTGGAACAATATCGATAATGTTAATGATGGACCATGTCAGACTTAAAAAGTTTATCATTTGACACATTGAAGAATATTGTGTGAATAAATAGTTTGTTCTTTTTTTTTCATAATACAAGATCATTATTGAGTTAATTTGTGGAAAATTAAGAAACATATTAGTTTATGACTCGGATTTGCTGCAGCTAATTAGAGACAATTATGAATTATGAAGATGTAAATACCTTTATAACATGGACGTCGTACTCTCACCAAAATCTAAATCTGACTCTAAAACTCTTAAATAAAGGATTGTATTATCACACACCTATTTTTATTTCTCACACACCTTTTTTAATTTTCGGTTGCCGACTCAAATAAATTGAAGAAGATCAATGACAAAAGATTAATAAGGGGTGTGTGAGAGGTAAAAATGAGTGTGTGAATAACATTATCCATATAATATAGCACAGTTTAGTTCGTTCTCTATGAAGTTCCTTTCACCATATAATATAGGTAATGTTAGAGAACTAAATGCGTACACAAAATTTTGTAAGCTAAATAACATAGAAATTAATGATTAGATTATTACTTAAATGTTGATTAATGTACTTATTTATATCTGTTATTTCATGGTTCTAAAAATAATTAAAAACAAAAGTCAACGTATATAACACTTGTATTTTGGTAGGCAAAACAAAAGGAACAATAAATCAAATCCAATTCTCAACCGCATTGGAAGCCGGCCGCATGCATTGCATGGCATGGGCACATTGTTTCACATAATTGACATATTCTTGTCGACTCTCGTTTTTTCATCCAGTTTTATGTATAAAGTATGTATAGTTGATCATCCCACCATTGCAAATACATTATACAAAAGTTGGCATCGATGTGACCTGAATAATTTAATGCATTATACAAAGGTTGGACATGCACCTAAAGTTTGGTAAACGCTTTGCGTGTTTTTGGAACCTCAAAACTGCTAAAAATTGAAAATTTAGAAATGATTGACAATTTAAAATAATAATAATGCGATTAAAGAATTGCAACATGAACGCTTGAAAAAATGAAAAATAAATACTTATTTAGGTCCTGTTTGTATTGCTTTTTTCTCTCAAAGTTGTTTCACTTTAAAGTTAAACTATACAAATTGTTTGATAAAATTAAAATATCATGTTTATTTAAAAAGCATTGGCCTCCAGACAACAGTTTTTAAAAGCAGCATTTGTGTTGCTTTTAAAAGTAATTTTAATAAAAAAAAAATGGTTGAGTTTTTTTATGAATATTTTAAATTCCTATATAAAACCCTATTGGGGCTCAAAAATGTCACATACCAATCCAACCAAGTCTCAAGGTCCAATTGTCATGCAAAGCCTTCATTCAAGCCCAAACACATGCCAAGGTGCAGGGATGAAAATGAATATATTTACAAACATGCCACGTCGCGGTTATTAAGCCGGATATTTACACAAATCACTCCATGTTCATGCCTATTCATCACACCAAGCTTCCTCATGATCATCACTATTCATACTAAGCCCAAGTCACATATTCAGGGCTTGTCAAGTAGATTGTGGCGTGGATGGTTACGTAAGGTTATTAGGCTTACGCGGATCGGGGTTATGGAAAACTTTGGGCTGCTTGGGGGCCCAATGATCCAAGCCCATACCCTTTGCATTTCACGCAGGCAACATTGAGAGAGAACTAGCATAGTTTACATCTTTCCCTAGCAAGCAAACCCTCTTAGTTAGGACTAAACTAGATTCCTGCATTAAATGTATGCTAAACCCAGCAAGTCAGGCATTTAATGCTAACTTTCCTTTCCTAGCTTACACAGACAACGAACGTGCGCTACCAGAAGTAGCGCCTGCAGAAGGCTGACCTGGGAAAGTCACACCTTGGGAAGAAGCAGAATGCAGGTCTCAACAATGTAACTACATTACACCAAAAGGGAAATAGTAGAGGAGATAGGGAGAAAGGAAAGGGAAGACCAAGCCACAAAGGGAGATTCCTTTGAAGCCTAGAGGAGAGCCCTTCACTTGCAAAAGGAGGGGGAGAAGCCTTTAGAGAGGGTAGAACATAGGGGAGAGAACCACCCAGGAAATAAGCCTAGAGAGTTCCATCTAGCCCGGAAACATACTCCAAGCCTCAAGAATCATCATCCATGCAATCTTAGTAATTTCCATAGCCTTGCACTAAAGATCTCAGCCATTAGAAGCCTTGTTACCACCTTAGGAAAGCCCAAATCAACCGGCCAAGAATCTCATGCAACCATGCAAATCCCTTTTCTCATGTTAAACTGATAATCTTCTACGCTTCACTTGAGCTAGTCATTATCTTGATCAATCATGTTATCTTCGAGTCGTTGATGTTATCATGGTATTTCCTAAGACAAACTAACTCTTTTGAGATATTCCGTGGCTTGGTACAAATCCGAACCAAGGAAGACAAGAGGACATTCTCATAGCCCAAGTCCACCTCAACCCAAACGTCCCTAACATATCCTAATTAGTTTTTAAACACGACATTATTTATCATTCTACACACATTTTATCCCTTGAACTGCCACCACTGCCACCACAACCACAACCACCACCACCACCACCACCGCCACTATCTCCGCCCTTACCACGATTGTTATTTATGCACCCCAATCACTACACTCCACTATTGACACCACCATGATTGTAGCTGCCATAACTACCGCTATCTCCACCGGCACCAACACTACCACATTCACCACCACCACCTACAATTGCAACCACTAGCCTTACACCACCACTATCGTTTCTATCGCCACTGCAAACGATGCCTCCATAATAGACACTACTTTTTCTGCCATCATTGCTTCCTCTATACATCAGCTACCACACCCTACTATTGACATCACCACCATAACCCCGTCATTACCTTTTGCCATCACCACTACCACCACCACTGCTGCCGTCATCGTTGTCGTTGCCACAACCACTACCATGTCTAGTTTTGTCATTATATTAAATTATACCACTTACATTAAAATTGACCAAACGCTTTTACATTGTAATTACAAAAATACAGTTTATCAAACACCTTATTGCTTTATTTAATAACTGATTATTCTTAAAGCAAAACTAAAAACAGTTTCTTTTAATGAGAACAACAACCCTAAATCCGCCTTAGAGTGCTAATACCAATTGTTTTTTTTTTAAGTCAACCATCGCTTGTGTATGAGTAATTTGCATAATTATTGGGGGAGAATGGTGGAGTCACGATGAACTACAGACAAGATGGTGAGTTTCAGTTCCAATGCTCAATCAACCTTTTGGCTTTTGCAACACATCATGCAATTATATATTGACCAAAGAATAAAGCACGCGCAATAATATAATGCAAGAGGGCAAGGGCCAAATATTAAAGCAGGCGAATATTAATTCCCCAGAAAAAAAAGGATTAAATGATGGTGCTCCACTCAGCTAATAGCTATCACTCCCCAAAAATAAATTATAATCCTACTTGGAAAAAAAAATATATATATTGTCACAGCTGCACAGACAGCAGTGGTATTATAGTATAAAGTTTTGGAGAGGAATAAGTCTAAGTTTTCACTGGTAACAAACATACATATAATATATGTACAATATCAATTCATATTTAACCACAATATTATGGCGTGCTACGTGCGACTTATACGTTTCAAATGTATTTATATGCGTGAATTGACAAAAGGAAAGGTAAATGAATAATCTTAGATCATGCTAGAGAAAACCTCCACAAACCAATTAATTAAAACAGCTGAATTCACATAATAAAATCGGTTTTTAATTTCGATCTACATTCTATTGAATTTACATTAAGAATAGAGAAAATAATATTTAATAAACAAGTGATTGAATCACATTATTGCTAACCTATTGTGAGGCTAAGTCCACCCCCTCCCACTTAGTGTAGATAATATCGTTTGTTAAAAAAAAAATCATTTGACAACTAATTCAATCATATTATTATGCGCATGCGAAATACTTTTTTATAATCAGCATTACACACCTTTTAAGATATTTTGAACGTGTTTAAAAATAAAAAAATAATATTTAATGAACAACTAATTGAATCACATTATTGTTAGCCTATTGTGAGATATTAATTAAAAAAATTATACAAAAAGAATTAATTATTAAAACCACCCACAGCCAGATCTTCTCGTCGACCCGTCCCTTCCCTCCTTGTCCTTCACTTCTCTTCCTTGCACCCATCCTCCCTGCAGACCCACCCATTCCACTCCTTCTCCCTCTATTCTCTCCTCTGCACTCACCTTCCCCGCACACCCACCCATCTGCCCGCTCCTCTTCCACCCATCTGCCCACTTCCAATCACATTCCAATCAAACAAATAAGAAAGAAAGTATCTATTTTTCGTTTGTTTTAAGCTGACTTCCTGTTCAAATCAAACAATTAGACCAAATCAATATTTGTATTAGACCAACAACTAGATCTAACCATAATTCCTTCTAATTTCTGACAGTGGACATTTTTCAGTGAAATTTTGCACAATAATCCCCAAACACAATAATCCCCAAAAGAAGCTTGCACGCAATTAAACCTAATTCACGATGGGGTTCGCGGGGAGCTCTAGGTTTCTGACGGTGAGATTAGCAACTGTCCGAAACAACGCCGGATAAAGATTCGAAAAGGAGGTTAAGAAGAGGAAGAAGAAGACGAGGCGAGAGAAGTAGAAACCGAGGAAGAGGCTGATGAGGCAGCAGAGGCCGTGGAGTAGTAGCCTTAACACCGTCGCCGGCGAGTTGTCGTCTGATGTGGAGTCCAACGGTGCCGATCCCCTAAAGGTGTTGCTCCGTCAGGTGAGGTAGCTCTGGTGCAAAGCCGAGAGCTTCATAATCTCTCTCTCTGTCTCTCTCAAATCCTAGAGAGGGAAAGCCGAGCTAAGAATTGGAGAGGTGGGCTTGTTTGTTGTGTGGTCTCTGGAGCTAAGAATGGGAGGGAATGGGTGGGTTTGCAGGGAGGATGGGGGCAGGGAAGAGAAGGTAGGGGTTGGGAGCCCATTTTTTTTTAATTTGTTAATTTTTTTAAGGGAATTTTAACGAAAAGTACCTGGTACGGTTCACTTTAACGAAAAATCATATTTTTACACTAAAAAGTCAATCCTGGTACTATTCATTTTACATTTTATTTTGTCCTTATCATTAAAACTCAAAGTTTTCAAGCCCTTTTCATTAGTTTTCCTTTTTTTTAATATTCATGTGGGCCCTATATTGACACGCAGTCATTGTCCACGTGGACGCCACATCATCAGTTAACGGCAGAGTTAACAGTTTGACTAAAGGATGTATGAGACTGTCCCAAAATTAACACTTTAAGTATGACTCTGAGATAAAAAAAACTTCATATACCAAATGTTAAAAACCATGAAACTTGTTAGTAGTAAACTGAGATTTACCCAAAGTAAAAATAATCACTAAAGTTACCATGTAAATTTCCAATGGTACTGAATATGGCCATTGTTTTAGGAGGCAGATTCTCTGCCCTCCCACTTCCCGTGTCCTCACGTGCCCTCCTGTTTTGTGTAGTCACGGTTAAGTCACGTCAACATTTTATATTATTTTTTTATAGAAATAATAAGACAAAAAAGAATAGTAATATATAATGTTGACGTAGTTTAACCGTGACCACATAAACAAAAGGGCACGGGAAGTGGGAAAGTAGAGAATCTGCCTCCATTGTTTTATCCATTAATGTCAGCTTTCTGATGATGAGATCACGGAGGCTTGGTACATGGCACGATCAAAAGTCAAGCCCTAATTGTAAGATGTTCCAAATTCAAAATGTGAAAATCACATAGCAAGGAAAAAGACGGTATCAAACCGACCATAGAAACAGAATTTTTATTTCATTGACAAAGAATAAAAAAACATTATAAAATAATCAAGACGGCTATACGTTATCAAAGTACATATATATATAATCTTGCTATATTTTTTTTTACTGAGTTACAAAAAGTGCATTTATAAATAATTAATCCTAAAACAAATTAGAAAAACCTAAGACTTCAAATAACAACATACCCTAAACAACCATCCCCTTCCAAGATTTTTATTTTTTTAATATAAGAGGACGATGATCCTTGTTTACAAAATCATTTAAATACAAAGGTATTGTAACATCCCACATCGTCCAAGGGAATGAATCCTGTAAGCCTTATATGTATATTCCCATCTCTACCTAGCACGAGGCATTTTAGGAGCTCATTGGCTTCGGGTTCCATCGAAATTCTGAAGTTAAGCGAGTTCACGCGAGAGCAATCCTATGATGGGTGACCCACTGGGAAGTTCTCGTGCGAGTTCCCAGAAACAAAGCCGTAAGGGCGTAGTCAGGGCCCAAAGCGGACAATATCGTGCTACGGCCGAGTCGAGCCCGGGATGTGGTGGAGGCCCGAACCGGGATGTGACAGGTATCATTGTATTTGTATCTCCTTTCTGATCTTGATGCCAAACAAGGTAAAGTTACCATGTAAATTTCCAATAGTACTGAATATTAGACCAGCTATATTGTCATTTCTGGCTTGCTTGGTAATTCGACAATGTCTTAAAGCATTTCTACCCATGCTAAAGTGACATGGCTAGATTCCAAATCCAACCCAAAATACACGGAAAAGATCCTAGAGATCTCATGATTGTGACCGTTAATCGTACATCGTGCGGTCAGAAATAGTTAAGTACTATTTATATTTAATTTTAAATTTTGAAATGATTTCTCACCGCACGATATACGATGAACGGTTATGATCACGGAATCCCTAGAATCTTCAGAAAAAGGATCCAGCGAGGATCCTTTTCCAAAATACACGTCCAAGCATTTTGGCAAGCCATGATGGAGTCTTGGCAGCAATGATTTCGATTCTAGGTCTAAGTCCAAATCTATGGAGTTAATATTCATAATGGATGGCGCAGCATAACTATTGCGACATATGCTAAATTAGTCTCATCCGTTGAGTAATTGGTAAATAATAATTGTTATGACATTAACTATTCACAATGGTGGATAGTGGTAAAAAGAATAAAGACAATTTACTATTTAAGTGAATAGTAACTGCCGAGTCCACTCCTAAAGCCAAATCTATCAAATGGATGGAAATGCTCTAAAGCACTCAATAATTATATTATTGGACCCAGCTACACACACACACACACACACACACACACACACATACACATACATACATACATACATACATACATACATATCTATATAACCTGGTTCATCATTTTGATATCCTTATAAATAGTATATACATTTTCATAGTGCTTGCAGTTAGCAACTGCAAAGTGCAGAAGAGACCATAAAAGCCAAAGGATAAAATGGCGAAAATAGCCTTGGGAACCACCGGTGAGGCTGCTCTTCCAGAAGTCTGGAGAGCCCTTGTGGTTGAGTTTATCACTACCTTCCTCTTCGTCTTTGCTGGTGTTGGATCAGCCATGGCTACTGGTAATTTACAAATTAACACCCAATTAATTATATGCCATTGCTTTATCCTTTTTAGTCTTTCAATAACTATTTGGTCTCGCCACACGCAAATGTTCCACCTTACGAGAACATACTCTGATTTCAAATCTCATGTAAACCACATGAGTGGTTGATTAAGAGAAATTTTCAAATATCTGGTATTTAAGTTGGTGCTTTACGTGTCATAATACAATACAAGTAGAGGAAAATGAAAAAATATATTTTCTGTCAGTGGCGGAGCCAGGATTTCGGGTTAGGAGGGGCCTCTCACAAATATTAAAAGAAATTAAATCGATAGTAGTTACAAAACTATTAACCAAAACATCATAGTATGTATATGAAAAGTAACCAAAATTCAAAATAACATAGCATTGATAATATTACATATTCCCAATAATTAAAATAATTGTCCTCGACGAGTTTTCATATTTTGAAACCGTTGCATGATAGCCTCGTCCTCTATACTATTAAAAATATCATTTTCAATATAAGCAACCAAACAATCGTTCATCCACAAATCACCCATTCGATTGCGTAGGGTGTTCTTAACAATATTCATAGCAGAAAAGACTCGCTCTACACTTGCTGTTGTAACCGGTAAGATGAGTGCCAGTGTCAAAAGCAAGTACACTAACGGATAAGTATGATCTTTCTTGGTTCCAACCATCTTTTGTGCAAGATCACTAATTCCTTTCAAATCTGCAAACTCACTATTAGAGGTCATGTCCCAAATATAATTCTCAAGTTGTTCTTTGAGTAACTCAAGATCGTGCTCTGAAAAATCACTTGGATAAAATTGGGCAAGACGCATCAATTTTTCTTTGTCAAAGGCAGAGAAAGAATTACTTGGACTTAAACATGCCACACAAAGAAGTAGTTCAGTATTCTTCTCAGTAAATCGATCATTTAACTCAGTGAGTTGTTTATCTATGACATCGGTGAATAAATCAACCCGATAATGGTGCACGTTTGTGATGGGATGAGCTTTTCGGTTTGGTCGCTCTCCACTCGTAAAAATATCATCCATGCTAGGAATTTTAATACGATTCTTGTCACAAAAGGATGAAACTTCATCAAATAAGGATTCCCAACCACTTTCTCGCATCCTTTGCAATCTTCCTTTGCATATATTGACCAAGTTCATTGCATTCACAATATCTTGATCCTTCTTTTGCAATGCCTGCGATAAATCATTTGTGATCCCCAAAACCTTTTTCATCAAGTGTAGACCAAAAATAAAGTTGAAAGATCGAATAAAAGTCAATAGAACCTTTGCTTCAAATTTTTGTTCAGAACTTGTTCCATCTTTTCTTACAATCTCAAGCACTTCTATCGTTGATGAGAACATGTGAGCCAAGCTGATTAAACAATTATAGTGAGAGCTCCATCGCGTGTCACTACCCTGCTTAAGAGTAGTTTCTTGATTCAAACATTGTCCACTTGAAAGCTCGTTATTTTCTAGTGCTTCCAAAACTACATGAGCATGTTTCTCTCTAAGAATATCACGATGCTTAGAAGATGCCACCACAATATTCACCACAGAAGAAACCATAGTAAAGAGATCTCCAATTTCATAATTTTTTTTTGCCACTGCTACTAGAGCTAATTGAAGTTGATGAGCAAAACAATGAACATAAAAGGCAGACTCATTCTCATTTAAAATTAGTGCTTTAAGGCCATTGAACACACCTTGCATATTACTTGCCCCATCATAGCCTTGCCCACGCAATTTTGATATGCTCAATCCATGTCTAGAAAAGAAATCATCAATGGCTAACTTGAGTGAGGAAGCTTTAGTATCTGCAACATGCTCAATACCTACAAAGCGCAATACAATGGCCATTTGCTCATTTGAAGACTTGTCTCGTGATTCATCAACAAGAATGGAAAATAAAGAATCATTAATATCACTAGTGATTGCACTGATGATTTCATATGAAATAGCAATTGAGATGTCCTTCTGAATATCAGGTGATGTCAATTTCAAATTTTCAGGAGCATTTTCTAGCGTGACAGCCTTTATACCCTCATTATAATGACGTAGCCACCGTAGAATTTCAAGAAAGTTTCCTTGGTTGAGTGAATTTTCAGATTCATCATGCCCACGAAATGGAAGACCTTGTTGTAAGAGAATTCTACTAACACCAAATGATGTACCTAATCGAGTTCGATAATCAATTCGATCTTGGTCAGTTTGTTTTGAGATAACTGTTTCAATATGTTGTTTTTGGTTTAATAAGGCTTCACAGTTTCTCCAAGCATTATTATGAGAACTATTAGGTCCTCCAACATGAATTTCTAGTTTCTTCTTGCACTTCCAATTCTTGAATCCGACTCCAACAAAAGTATCCCCACCAGATTGATCTCCAATATCAGGTTTGAAGAGATAACAACATAAACAATAGGCAGCATCCTGTGATGTGCTATACTCCAACCAATTAGGAAATTGAGTAAACCAAGCAGGATTGAACCTTCTAGGCTTTGTCCCAAAATTTGTGTAGGAAAATGCATGGGTTTTTGGTTGACAAGGTTTATTTTGGAGATAGGCTCTTCGAACTTAGTCTCGAACATTAGGATGATAACTCAAAATCGGTCTACGCAATCCAGGATCATACTGGAGAGTTTCCGAGTTAATTTCCATAGAATCCACACAAGTTTGTTTTGAACTACTTTCATTGTTCTTTGGACTCTTTGGAGACGGTTCTAATATCTCAGGTTGTGTTTTTCTTTTGAAATATCTTTCCATAACTGAAAAGTAAAAAAACATAGATTGACTAACTTTAAATTAAAAGAAATATGAACATATATGCTAATTTTACAAACTAAAACAAATTAGGCAATAGTTAAGAGAAATTGCAAGACATCAATTTAATCATAATTTATAAACAAAAAATTGTAACAGGAATTGAGAGTAAAATACATACTTTGGGTTGTTGACCAATTAACTAAACTTCAATGTCTTTTTTATGGAATGATGGAATAATTGAATTCTTTAATCTGCAAAAAAAAATATTATTTGTTAAATTAATTTACAATTGTAGATGACAACATATATGAATTAGCAAATTGTAAAAAAAAAAATTGAAAATGACAACTATGAAGATTCGAAGTTCATACTCTTGAGGATCATGGAAATTGAAGACTGATAGATTGATAGACTGGTTGAAGATTGTGACATGCTATAGATGAGAGAAGCAGTGTACGGCTTGTGTACCACGGGAGGGATCAGACTGAGAGAAGCAATGTTCTGACTATTTTTTCAAACTAGCAGCAGAGCAACAGTCGGCTAGAATTAGAGAATAATAAAATACTAATTTTTAGTATTGGGAAAATGAATGGAAGATGAAGTGTTGGAAGTTGGAATAGGTTATAGGTAGGCTTTAGGGTTATTTAAAGAGGGCCGGATATTCTTAAAATATTTAAAGAGGGCTGGATAGTTTGTCTAGGAAATATGAATGATTTAACTGAAAATAATAAAATAATAAGTAGTACTAATTTTTAGTTATAAACAAAAGCCGGATGGGCCTAGGACTACTGTGGTCCTATGGTCCCTCCGCCCCTGAATTTTCTGTTCACTTACTATGGCACATGAAATACCAACTCGAATACTGGCTACTTGGAAAAATCTACTGTTGATTAATGAATCAAATTACAACGAAAAGTTCATCATCATATCATGGACAAAGATCCAAGATCACAATTTCTTTGTCGCCTACTACATGATTGCTAGTCATGTAATGTTTTTTAACAAGCACAGATAGATATATTTCATTAACATAAATCGAACAAATATAAGAGTTGATATATATATATATATATATATATATATATATATATATAGGCTCTTTATGGAAATGGCTTCTCATTTAAAAAAAGAAAAGAAAAGAGAATTAGGTTTGTTACCCCTTACTTTAAAGGTTTCCTATATATATATATATATATATTCTCCAGTAACAAATTTCTTGATCTGTAAAGAAATTCGCATAGTTATAGAAATAAAAACCCTTACATGACTACCATAATTTTGTTTATATTAAATATGCATAGTAACTGTCTGAGGAGAAATTTTTCCTGTCTGAGCTGTGTAATTTGGTGGGGCAGATAAGCTAGAAGGAGATGCACTAGTGGCGTTGTTTGCCGTAGCTGTGACACATGCACTAGTCGTGGCCGTGATGATATCTGGCGGTCACATATCTGGCGGCCACCTTAACCCTGCCGTCACGCTTGACCTCCTGTGTGGCGGTCACATTACCCTGTTTCGATCTGTACTCTATTGGATAGATCAATTGTTAGCAGCTGCCGCAGCTTGTTACCTTTTAGAGTACCTCAGTGGCGGATTGGTGAGTTTAGAATTTTTCATCCACTCTAAGTAGAAGTTAATTTTTAGTTATTCAAATCTAATCCAAGTTCAAATATCATTTATATTGTCATGTTACATATCACAAAATTTAATTGTTATTTTTCTTTGCAGACTACTCCAATTCATTCACTTGCAAGTGGGGTGGGCTACTTACAAGGTGTGATATGGGAGATTGTCCTCACATTCTCCTTGCTATTCACAGTCTAGGCTACAATAGTCGACAAGAGTGGATCTCTTTATGGATTGGGCCCTACGCTAACTGGGTTTGTTGTCGGGGGCCAATATCCTAGCTGGCGGAGCCTTCTCAGGAGCTTCAATGAATCCAGCTAGGTCCTTTGGTCCTGCTTTGGTAAGCTGGAACTGGACTGACCACTGGGTTTACTGGGTTGGTCCTCTCATTGGTGGTGGACTTGCTGGGTTCATTTACGAAAATTTCTTCATTATCGAACAAACTCATCTCCCAATTCCCACAGTGGAAGATGCTTTGTTAGGTTAATTTGCAACTCTGCTTCTTATGAACTCTTTTGGAGGTGCTTTTAAAATCACTAAAAGCGCTTTTGGTGAAAATATTTTTGGAACCAATCCTTAGTAAAAATGAAAGTAAATTCTAGAAAAAGCACTTAAAGTGCTTCCTAGAAGAAGCACATAACTGGTGCTTCTTGCAGAAAACACTTTAACTGCTTTTGGAACCAAAAAACATTTTCTCTAAAAGCGCTTTTAGTCATTTTAAAAGCCACATCCAAACAAACCTTATGTAACTGAAAAGTTCAACCCCAAAGCTATTATATATATTTTGATTTTTCCTATTCATGCCTGCATACGACTAATCGTAAGTTAACATTATTCTCAAGCTAATGTAGAAAAATTCAAATCTCTCTCTCCTTTCTTTTTGGACCAAGCTTAAGCTTCACAAACCCCCTTGTCCATTCTGGCCCTACCCATGGCACTGTGGAGTAGCGGGAAAAAAATAGAGTTGGGAATGTAACGATGAATGTTCATATCATAACATATTGTTGGAATCATTACGAATGGAATATAATTTAGGAAACTTTAACGAAAAACTCTCAATACTGTTTACTTTAACGAAAAATTACATTTTTATACTAAAAAGTCAATCATGGTACTATTCACTTTACCCTTAATTTTGTCCTTATCGTTAAAACTCAAAGTTTTCAAGCCCTGTTCATTAGTTTTCCTTTTAATTTAGGTACACAGAATTGTGACAATATTAATTGCATAAAGCATCATTCCTACTAAATGATCACACTAATAAATAATCAACATAATGGTCATAGAAACCGATACAAATAGGAATTACAATATCTTCGCTCAGAGTGGAAATCCAGAGTATACTATAATATTACATGGTCGTGTGATTGTTAATGAAGATTTCTCGGACCAGAGTGGGCACTATTCTGTATATGCTTTTACCAGTCTCTCTAAGAATTGGTTAAAATAACAAAGATCAAATACACAAAATGCATGGAAAATATGTTTACTCTAATCATTCTTAGTATAAAATAAATTGCATGCAGCTACAGATATTATAGATTATTATGATACTTCATGACCTACTGAAAATGTCTACCTTTGAAGCAGCTTTCTCTCAACCCATGAATTGGGGACAACACAGGGTTAGAAAAACTCCTGTCCCTATAGTTCAATCCCATTTTCTCTTCAGGTGACCCCTTTGCCCTCCACACCTTAAAACTCTGGTCCAAACTTGCACTATAAACCAAAAACCCCATTACAATTCTGTCCGTCTCTAAACAAGCAGCCAAACACCCGACAGGTCCTCTATGCCCATCCAATACAGCCAAACACTCAAGGAAGCAACTCCCCTCCCCTCTCCTCCAAATCCTAATTGTTGTATCCTCTGACCCACTAAATACCAACTTCTCGACAGCCACTAGGCATAGGACTGCAAAGTTGTGAGCTTGTAAAAACCCACAATGGTTAAATCTGTAGGTCAACTTCTCCTTCTCCCAAAAATTAATGGTTCCATCTGAAGACCCAGAGTACAGGAAGCAACTAGAGTTAAGTGATGAAGTACTTAGGGCTATGGCATTTACGGGGTAGTTTTGGAATTTCAGTGTCATGGTGAGAGTGTGAGAGTTTTCTCCCAAAACCCTCCAAATTTTTACAGACACATCAGAGGAGCAAGTGAAGACACACCCATCCTCTTGGTTCACCAAAATTGCATTGACATTGTGTTCATGGGCCACAAACGAATCGACACAGTTTTTGGTTAAAACTCTCCAGGCTTTAACTGTTGTGTCATATGAGCCAGTGTACAACAAACCTTCTGCATGGTAATATGCTAAGCATGAAACACAGTCTTTGTGTTTTAGGGTTTTTTTTGGATTTTGAAAATAAAGGAAATGATTTTTTTTTGGGGATGGAAGAAACCTTTTTGGATTTGAAATTATCTGTGGCTGTGAAGTTCCATATTCTGATTTTGTGGTCTTTATGTATGGTGAAAAGCATGTTATACTGTAAGCCAAAATGCTTCTTACTTCACCTTGCCTCCATGCACGGATTCTGGTACTCTTGGAGCCAGTAAAGACTACTCTATGCTGCCTTGAAATTGCAATGGAGTATATGGTGCCTTCGCGGTGGTGGAGGGAGGCAATGCAGTTGTAGAGAAGTGAAGGGGATGGAGTTTGGAGAGGGGAGAGGGTCCATGGGGACTCTGGGCTTGGGGGCATTAGGGCAAGCATTGTGGTGAGGGGGATGGAAGACATTGAAGGGCTGCTAATTAACAGGAGAAGTTTTTGAGAGTGACGGGAACCCGCACCTCAGCAGTGCAGGTGATGTTCCCTTCCAATCCAATAACGCCATCTGTCCCATTAAAGCCAAATAATTTTATCATTTATAGAATAGTCAATAAATGAATTTTTTATTTTAAAAAAAAAAAACTCATTCCCGAGGCCCTTCCCCAACCTTCTAATCATCCCCCAATTCCTCTCAGCCCCTGGCATCCACCATCGCCGCCCGGTTTTTTCTTGTAGCTGCCGGAGAACCGACGGCTTCCGCATGGTAAAGATGAGAATCTGGAATTTGGTTATGGGTGGCTGTCTGCTGCGACTGCAAGAGCCAAGAAATAAAAATTCAAACAAAAACAAGTTTCTCCGAATAGATGGAGAAGATGAAGATCTAGAAAATGCAGGGAAACAAAAACAAAGCATTATAATTTCATCCCCTGCCTTGTTCTTTTTTTCTTGCTCTCAGTTTACCGGGAAACAAACAGAAAGTTTTCTACTTTTCCTGGTGTTTGAATTTCTGAAAGACTGATAGAGGAGAAGAAAATAAGCATCGGGGTTCGAACTGGTAACAAAAAAACTCGAAAGATTGGTGGATTTTGACAGAGAGGGCCGTTTCTTTCAATGCTGAAAAAATTTAACGACAGTCAAGGGAAATTACCCAGAAAAAAAATAAATAAACAAACAAAAATGAGAAGAAAATTAAATCCCTCTCTCTTTGGTTTTCTCCCTGCTTTAATCCATCTCTCTTCTTCTTTTTTCTTTTGGGTCTTTTGATTTGATTCCTGGGCACCATTTTCTTTCCCTCTTTAGCCTTTCAATTTCCCTTCAAAGACAGAATCTTGATATGGTTGGGCCCAAAGAATCAAAGAATTGAACAACAAATGTGTTGTGGGAATTCTGAGTTTTGAATCTTTTTCAAATTTCAGAGACCCCTTTTGCTTTCAAACTTGTTATCTGATTCTGGGCAGCAGTGATCAGATTGGTTTTAGAGAGAGAGAGGAGAGAGATTGATATGCATCTTTTAGTATGGAAGCCAATATCTAATTGTGCACCTCTACCAATGGAGAAGAAGACCAGGAGGAGGAGAGACAACGGTTCTGGTTTGGCCGTCGACGCCAAGCGGAAGCTGTCGGTTCTCCGGCAGCTGCAAGAAAATACCGGGCGGCGATGGTGGCTGAGAGGAATTGGGGGGATGATTAGAAGGTTGGGGAAGGGCCTCGGGAATGAGTTTTTTATTTTTTTAAATAAAAAATTCATTTATTGATTATTCTATAAATGATAAAATTATTTGACTTTAATGGGACATATGGCATTATTGGATTGGAAGGGAACACCACCTGTATTGCTGAGGTGTGTGTTTCCGTCACTCTCAAAAATTTCTCAATTATCAGTTGGAGATCTTGGTCATACATGAATTGCTGATCATTAATGGAGAGGTCATTGGGGGTGTCTTCTATTGCATCAGTTTCTTCTACATCTTTGAAGCCAAAGAGAGACTTCTTGTTAAAGAATTCCATGGAATTAGGGTTTTTAGCAATTAGCAGGAGGGGTGGGGCTAGCTAGATATAAAAGTTAGAAGGGGCGATGTATTATATATACTTTCAGTTTTTCTTCTTTAATGCAATATATATAAATGACTATATATATGCTATACTTTGATTTGGAAAATCTGTTAGGTAGCATCCATTACATTTAGTTTTTTACTTTTCTTTAATGAATTTCCTCTTCCGAGTTCCAACCCCACCGTCCTTATCCTATTAACATTAATTTGGGTAATAGAAAAGGCTTGTATAAAATCAATTCAGACACATATTTAGAGCACCCCATCAATAAGCCGACATATTGCTGGTGGTTCGTTTTGATTTCTACATCAATAGTAGGTGAAGGTGGAATGGTGAAACAATATTGTAGCAAGATACAGTTGGGAGCATTTGATGAGAGGTAGCTCGGATTATTTGATTAACTTATACCTCCATCAACAACTAATTGTTTGTTGTCATTGACTCGTAAAAGAAAATCTTCATCATATTAACTTATGTCTTGTTGAGAGGAAAATCTTCATCAGATTAACTTATGTCTCGTTGAGAGAGAGAGAGAGAGAGAGAGAGAGAGAGAGAGAGAGAGAGAGAGAGGCTGATATCATTATAGGAAGAAGATGATTACAGTACTACAATTCAGAGAGAATTTCGACGCTGATACTATGTTAAAATAGAGAGAGACAACAAGGAGAGATTGAGGTATAGAGATAAACTGATGATTTCAGTATACATAGGAACATGATTACAGATGCAATTAAGTACAGAGGAATGTTTGCTTTTTAACCAGACTCCTTAATAAAAAGACTTAACCACTCTTATCTTTCACTAACACGATATATTAACAAACTAGACTTCCAGATTCTCTAATCAAATGAAACCTGTTAACTGTCACATATGCATGGGACTAGTACAAAGTTTATGTCCCCAACTGTGTAATTTTCTTTTTCTGATTCAATCCTTGCGAAGTTTCCTTAGACTAGAGAGTATATATATATGCATGAGACTTTGTGAAGCTAGACGCCATGCCTAATACTAATATTGACTAAGCATTGACACAAAAGTCCCATGGAAACCATATGGCGCCCCTTGTGGCAATCCTATATCGAACATTTTGCGGATTGTATCTTACTAAGTTGATTTCAATCCATTTGGGTGTGGGATTTAGAAATCCCTTGCCCAAATAGAGCCTTAAGTTATTAATTTGACTAAAAAAGACTGTAAACTAAAATGAGATATGAATTCGTTAGTACCCCAGATGGCGTAGAATGTGATTGATCCTCCATATATAATTTTACACATACAAATTTACCCATGCCTAGGGCAGATCCATACTTACTGAATTCACTCGCCCACTATGGATTGCGATTTGAGTCGCGCAACCCGTAACGCTATGCACACACCTCCCAGTTCGCCGGCGTTCGTGTCCTAGGTCGGCGATGACCAGATGCGAAGCAATAGATTGGAACACAATTTCATGGACAGGGGCAGGGGGAAAGGACTATTCTGCAACCGAGGCCTTCTCCAGATCAATAATTTTTATTTCCCCCATTTTTATTAAGGAAAACTAATGAAAAGGGCTTGAAAACTTTGAGTTTTAATGATAAGGACAAAATAAAGGGTAAAGTGAATAGTACCAGAATTGACTTTTTAGTGTAAAAATGTAGTTTTTCGTTAAAGTGAACAGTACCGGGTGCTTTTCGTTAAAGTTCCCTTTTTATTATCCAAATCTATTTAATTATTTGATGGCCTTTTTTTTAGGTGAGTGATTATGGAGAATATACAGTAAAAAAAAATTAAAAGATAGAGAATGAGCATTTTTATTCACCATCATAACTAGGTGTATGCTCACTATACACCTCATTATGTGTAACGTGTCTTTTCACCTTAGTTTATGGTGCTGAATAAAAATGCTCTCAGATAGAGAAGATAAAGACTAAAAACAATTTCAAGGATAAGCATAATAACATAATATTCATTATCATATGTATTTCTGTAACATCCCGTCGCTAAAAATGATGATTTTATAATTTTAATATGTGATTTTACGAAAATACCCTTTGAGGCGAAGATGTTTGACTTCTGTCGACCGTTCGAAGTCACAATTAATGTTTCCGATTAGATTTTGAAGCTACAGACATATAGGCGAAATCCGTTTGCGAGTCCGGATTATAACGGTATAATTACGGACGTTAGAAATTGTTTCACTAAACTTTAGATTTAAAGGAAAATTTAAATTCCACCATGTGGGAAGTGTAGCCAATTAGAAAATTAGGCAAGAATGAGTGGACCAATCAGACAAAAGGGGAAATGACCAATTAGAAGAAAGGGTGGACAACCAATCAAGAGAGGGGATCTCCCTCTTCCCCTCAGCCACACCCATGCCCATGACCAAAATCGGTTTCGACTCGGTTCTAATTGCGGGTAATTTCCACCAAGTAATCCAACGAAATTCACCCATGCTCTACCTGGAAATCATCCCTTAACCTCCATTCTTCCATTTTCACCCAAGATTAGGAGGAATTTGGTGGTAACTTGTTCTAAAAACCGGCGGTGGGTGTCGTGAGACATTGCTCGGGATTCACTAATTGTGAATCAATCTCCTTCAATTACCACTACCAAAAAACTTCCCTAGAACCCATGAAAAAAGCCCAGACAGTGGTGGAGGCATCGGAGCAAGTTTGGAGGTTGAATCGAACACACCCAAGTATAGGGTTTCCGACGGGTTTTAACAAAAGTGAAGTTCTTCCCGGCCTAATTGGCCTTGGTCACAGGTATGAAAGTTACTCTACGCATTGAGATTTTCATTCCTGTAAATTTTGGTAATTTTTGGAAATAGTTGGATTTTCCAGCGAGTCGGGGCGGCGCGTGCGGTGGTGCTTGGCCAAGGGGCCATCGATGTTATTCTTAGACTAAATTAGATGCATTGTGTTTAGTTTTGGTGATTGTATAACGTAGGTTGATCGTTTGGACCTAAATTCATTACGATACGTTAATAGATATTTATACGAATCGACGATCCAACCGTTGGATCATCACCTAACTTTGTTACATTATAGTACATAATATTTGAGGACCACAGAAACTTACGGATAGGGACTCCGATTCACGGATTTTCCTGAATTGGATTTGTAAGTTTATAAAATAAATGTTAACCACCACTTGGTTTTGGACAATTGGAGGAGATTTGACCGTTGGATCGTAATGAAATTTTAGTATGTTATTCTAGAAGCATAATTTGAATCTTTGGAAGTTGCGGATTGGAAATCTGATATGTGAATCTTCCGGATCGAGTTATATAAGGTTGTAGACCCTACCGTCGATCTTTGATAAACGGTTGACTTGTGGTCAATGGGTCCTGAACTATTTTAGAATGCCCTTAAGGATGCGTTTTATAAGAATTACGTATTCTATTGATAAGAGTTCTGAGATGTGATTCGATAATTGGTCACAGGCGCCAATCATTCGAGACACCTCGATGTGCGTGCTAGAGAATCATAGCGTGGACTCCAGGTGAGTGGATCTTTTCCTTTTTATCGTATGTATATAATTGATAGTTCCACAAACGCTTCTAAATTGATTTATGCATGTCACTTGCAAATAATTATTGTGAACTACGAATAGATTGATCCCTGTTTAGGATACGTAGACAGTCTAACGAGACGTTAGATGCAACCATATAATAAATGAGACTAAATAATTGAGACAATAGCCTTGTTTGGGGAACTGAGCATTGTGAGGGACATTGGTGGAAAATGTGAGATTTAACTTTATGATTTGGTGGTTAAATGTTGTTCATAAATCAATGGGTGAAGAATCAAGAAATTGAAGTAAGGAAACATAAGTAATGGTAGTTAATTAAACTAGTGTCTAATTGAGCTTATCACCGATGATTACTTTCGAAAGTAAATAGTTCGGGAGTGGGGCGTTACAGTTTATGCATTTTATGCCATTTGTATATATGTTTATATATCTGGAAATATTATGACATAGTTGAATTTCAGATTTACATCATGGCATATTCATATGAATATTACCTGAACCTACTTATTATGAATGCTTTGAAGTGCCAAACGACGCTGCGGACGCCCAAGTAAGCTTTATGTGAGTACATGTTGATGATAGTGATGGTAGTGAGCATGATTGTGTTGAGATATATTAGAGCTCATAAACCTGCACCCTGGTGTTAGTGCTCCTGCCCGTGGCCAGGGCATAGTCCTTCACGTGATGTTCACCTCCCGCACCTTACTCTCACCTTGGATCCAAGGTAGGTGCACAGTCCTGTCATACAGACCACTATAGGTGGTTCCGACTCGTAGGTGACCTGCAATTATTCGCACAGTCTTCACGTGATCGTAACACTTGAGCGTACTTACTTACACCCAGTCCTGTCGTACAGACCACTATATGTGGTTCCAACTCGTGTGCAGGGTTAGTGCCGTACAGGTCACTTTAGGTGACTCCGGCTAGATTGATTTATGAGCTATAAATAAAGTCGTACAGGTCACTATAGGTGACTCCGACTTATATGCTAGCAATGATTGATGAGATATATGATGAGCTATGGATAAGTCGTACAGGTTACTATAGGTGACTCCGACTTATATGCCAGCAATGATTGATGAAAAATGTGATGAGATATAGATAAGTCGTACAGGTCACCATAAGTGATTCCGACTTGCATGCTAGTATGGTTTATTAAGCACATGATTATTTATATTGCTAATGAGATGCTGGGTAGTGGTATACTTCTGGGTTTACTGTTAGTATACTTTTGATTTCATACTTCTATGTAGTATGATTTGCTGGAAACTATACAGGTTTTACGGCGAGGGGTTACTACCTTTGATAATGGAAATGATTTTGAAAATCCTTGTCTTGACCACTCACACTTTTTATTTTTGCACCCCTCCAGGTTCTAGTAGCAAGGTTCTGCATCGACGAGGACTTGTGGTACTCCCAGTTCAGGTGGCTCCTTATGATGGTATAATTATTATCTTTGCTCACTGTACTTGCCTTATGCTCTGTATCACGTGTGAAAGTGTGAAATGGGTCCACACCCGCGCACCGCGTATTTGTGTACATAGGGACTTTTAAGTTTAAATTTATTCATATTTTTACACATTATCACATTCTATGGCTTCGTCACTTTCCACGTGTCGACCATCACAGCTCGATTCGGAATCCTAGTGGACTTTCCGGGTCGGGGTGAGTCAATTTCGATCATTTTACACAACCACAACACTTTTATTTAAACATTTATCAAATACTTGTACATTGTTTTTTGTGTTATAAGCACTCTTACAACTAGAGTTTACCAAACAGGCAACTGTTTTATTTTACAAAGGTTTATTCTCCCAGCACAATACAAAGGTTTATTGTCACAGCACACCAAAGACAATTTTTTTAAGCATAACAGTACCAAACTAGTCCTAAGTGGGGGTTGAGATTGGCATGAAGGCTCCATGAAATCCATATGGAACTCTACAAGGCAATGTAATTTTGGCAATAGGCTCACTGAAAAACTTCTTTGTATCGATCACATAAGCCTAAAACAAATCGTTAAGTTATACTAATTGATTAGCACTTCAACGCATATAAATGTGAATCAATCTAAATAAAGTAACGAAATTTCTCAAAAGACTTCAAATATTATTATAGAATATAGACTGATCGACTTACTTGAGATATGTTGGTATCTTCATTGTGAACAAAAGTGATAACCCATCCATCATCTTCTTCAAGACCCCTTTGTTTTGGGACAAAAGAAGCTCCAGTGCAAAAGCTATTCTCCTCAAACATGTGAGTTTCCACCTTTATTCTAATTGGCCTTCACTTGTCTAGTAATCCAAGAAATAAAGGAATAAAGAATGTAAGTCACATATTCATACATAAAATTGTAGGAGAAGAATTATAATGAAAACCTGTATAGGCCTATTTTATTATACCAAAGAAACATCAGCTGGTTCTTCAAAGTGTAGCTTGGCTAGACCATTATATTTGAGCACGCCTGAAAGACATATAGCCATAGAATAGACATTAATGGTCTGAGAAAAGCAATTTAGAGAGTACAATGAATTTAGGGATGTTTTGGATGCGGTTCCTAATCCTTAACATTCTTTGATTAAAACCTTAATAGTATTCAAAGTTTGATCAAGATCCCTTGACTTTGTACACCTCATTATATTATTATTAATATTTTTATTTTTATAGTTTTGACATTACTTGTTTGATATTTTATGAGATTTATAATCCTATAAATTTAAAATCTCCCATTATAATACTATTAGAAACGGTTACAATAAAAAAATTCAAACATTTTGAATGAATAAATGGATAAAAACTATGTAAAAATAAGAAATAATAAATGGCAAAAGAATGCATCCATAGTGTTAAAAAAATTGGTACATTTTACAAAAAAACATTTCACATATAACAAAGTGGTACATTTCACATATAACAAAGTGGTACATTAATAAAGAAGAATGGGTACATTAGAAATAAATTATGGTACAGATAAAAGATTAAAAATTGTGAATACAAATGAATTTTTAAAAATATAGGTGCTAAAAGAAATTAATACATGGGTACAAAATAAAACTAAAAAGAAAATACTCCAAATTTAAAAAAAAAAAATGTTGCAAATTAAAAGTGGGTACAAACTAAAAATATAAATATATGATACAAAGTTTAGGCATAAAAACATAAATATACCATCTATAATTTTTCTATATTGATTAAATATATAATGTCACATGACGGTATACACATGGGTACAAAGACAAATAAAATTTTAAAAAATATGGGCACAAAAGGAAACTAATATATGGGTACAAATTAAAAATGAAAAGAAAATTGGTACAAATTAAAAAATATTTGCAAATTAAAAATATGTACAAACTAAAAATAAAAATATATGATAAAAAATTTAGCCATAAATATAAATATGTTGTAAACATTCCTAGTTTAAGTATGATTGTGTAAATCCTAGATAAGATTTGATTCTAGTTATCCTTTCCTATTACAACTTGTATTACTTGGAGGAGAAGGAATATCTTCTCTCCCTTTACTACTATAAATAAAGGCACAATGTAGGAGGGATAACAACACACACATTCCCCTACAATTCTACAAACACACATCTCTCTCCTCTCTCTCTCTGCCGCCGACCCTAGTCCATCTGTCAGATAAAATAGACCACAACACGTTATCAGCACGCTCCTACCGCTGCGCTTAGGAATCTGACGTTGGAGATTTTTTCTGCATCAAACCAGTTCATCCATATCATCACGCAATCAGGTTCTTTCCAAACAACGGCTTTTAACTCGATATTTTGCAAGCCCTGATAGCATGAACATTCACCATGATGCATGACCCAACTTTACGTTTAACGTATTTTAGATTCTACATAAATTGTGCATGCTTCATAATCAAAATTGCTACAATTATGTGAATTTGATATTTGTCATGAATTGAATCCTACATATGTACATGCATTGAAACTATTATTTGCATATGCATCAACGTAAATATGTGATTCATTAAAATTATACATGCATATAATATAATTGAATACAAAAAAAAAAACAAAAAAAAAAAAAAAAAAAAAAAAATTTAGGGCTGCACACAGCAGCCCATTCCCCTCTTCTCACCCCGTGGGCCTGTAATCCCACCCGAGGGTTCTTGGCCTATATTTTTAGGCCCCGAGATTTTATTATTTAATTTTTTTTAAAATAATATGGGTTTTTATATTTTCACCCACATTTTAATTTGGCCCCGAAGACCAAAAATAAATTAATTCACTTATCATTATACAATATTTCTGCATATATTCTTTGCATATTTGTTTGCATATATATTTGTGTTTGCCTGCAGGAATATATGAACCTGAAGTTCATAATTACTTTGAAACCCGAAGTTTCTTATACACATGCCTTGTTTGAAAACCCGAAGTTTTCACTTAAATATATCACCCATGAAAACCCGAAGTTTTTCATGCAAAATTAAACCAATACATGTCTATTAGAACCTGTATGTTCTACTCCTATGTGAATGGATTGATTTTTCTCCATTACACTAACCACATCTTGTTCATCCATTTTGTGATAGGAACATGTCGAATTTGAACAAACTCGACTTCACCGCTTTGGAAGTTTCTGGAAGGAACTACCTCAAGTGGGTTCAAGATGTGAAGCTCCACCTCACTGCAAAGAACTTGCGTCCTGCTATTGAAGAAGCAACGGATGCACCTGTTGGCGAAGCTGAAAAAGCCACTGCTATGATCTTCATCCGAAGACATATCCATGACGCTCTACAAACTGAGTACCTTGCTGAGGAGGATCCACGTGCATTATGGGTCGCTTTGGCTGATCGTTTCGATCACCAAAAGGACATATTCTTGCCTGAAGCAAGACACGACTGGCAGCACTTGCGCTTCCAAGACTTTAAGTCTGTGAATGAATATAATTCTGAAGTTTGTCGAATCCGATCACTTCTCAAGTTTTGCAATGAAACTTTGACTGAAGAGGATCTCCTGGAGAAGACCTACTCGACCTTTTCTGCTTCTAATATTGTCCTACAGCAACAATATAGAGCTCAGAAGTTCACTAAGTTCTCGGATTTGATCTCTGTTTTACTTCTTGCTGAAAAGCAGAACCAGCTGTTGATGAAGAATCATCAAGCTCGACCTACTGGGGCTACTGTTGTGCCTGAAGCACATTATAGCACTAATCAGCACCCAAAACACCAAAAGAGGCGTGGTAAGGGCGGCCAGAAGCCATCCCACCAAGGTCAACAGAGCCAAGGCCCATCCAAGGGAGGAAACAAAGCCCAGAAGCGCCCAAACCTCGCTCCCAAGGCCCCGAACTTCAAGAATAAGGGCAAAGCACCTGCCACAATGAATGACGATATGTGCTATCGTTGTGGTTCCAAGGACCATTGGTCCTGTATTTGCCGTGCTCCCAAGAAGGTTGTGGATGCATATCATTCTCGTCGTACGAAGTTTGAATCAAACTTCCTGCAAGTGGACGAACCGGAGACTACAAAGATGGAGGTTTCTGATTTTCAGGAGGATACCACTCCTATGAAAGATTAGAATCTTAGACATAGACTTATTTTTCAGTTAAAATAAGACAATTGGGGCCGAATTCCACCTTGTGGCCGAACCCCTCCTTGTTTTTGGTTGATTTTGAACAATTTTCCTTTATGTTTTGGATTATTAGTTGGCGATTTATTTTGGATATTAAGTTTTTTCCTTGAATAAATGAAATTATTTTGAATTGATACTTGTTTTTATAAACTTTTATGCATGTGACCGATTCAAATTAATTTTTCATTTTAGGTATGACTAGTGGGAAAGTTAGTTGTCTGGCAGATAGTGCAACCACGCATACTGTTTTGCGTGAACGCATCTATTTCACTAACTTCATACCTAAGAATGCACCTCTGACAACCCTCTCAGGCCCATCCAACCTGATCGAAGGATACGGTCAGGCACGTATAATGTTGTCCAATGGTACAATCTTGACCATTGCTGAGGCACTCTATTCTCCACGTTCCGGAAGAACGTTACTAAGTTTCAAGGACATTAGAGATAACAATTACCACGCTGAAACCCACGTAGAAAACGAAGTTGAATTTCTGTGCGTAACTTCCTACGAATATGGCCAGAAGCGTATTCTAGAGAAGATGGAGCGTAACCCGAGTGGTCTGTATACTACGACCATACGCCCCATAGAATGCCACTATGTGGCCGGCCCTACCACAGGGACCGCGCACGAAATTACACTTTGGCATGATCGTTTGGGACATCCTGGACGAATAGCGATGCGCCGTATCCTCAAAACTTCACACGGGCATCCACTAACCCGAAGCTTAGGTTCGATCCATGAAATTGCATGTCAAACATGTTCTATGGGAAAGCTTATTACTAAGCCTTCTTATGACAAGATTCGTTCGAATCCTCCCATTTTTCTACAACGGATTTAGGAGGACATTTGTGGACCGATTCAACCTCCCTGCGGACCATTTAGATATTTTATGGTTTTGGTTGACGCTTCTACACGTTGGTCACACGTGTGCTTGTTGTCCACAAGGAACGCTGCATTCTCCAAACTGTTGGCTCAGGTTATCAAGCTCAGGGCTCACCACCCTGATTATCCGATCAAATCTATTCGATTGGATAATGCTGGAGAATTCACATCTAAAACTTTTGATGACTATTGCATGTCGGTTGGGGTTGAAGTTGAACATCCTGTACCCCATGTTCACACCCAGAACGGCCTGGCAGAGGCTTTCATTAAGCGTTTACAAATGATTGCTCGATCGTTGGTCATACGTACCAAGCTCCCGATCGCTGCTTGGGGCCATGCAATATTGCACGCAGCAAAGTTGGTCCGCCTGAGGCCTGTTGCGACACAACCATTTAGTGCCCTTCAGTTGGTCATCGGATGCGAACCCGACATATCGCATCTGCGCGTTTTTGGTTGTGCGGTCTATGTGCCGATCTTGCCGCCCTTACGTACAAAAATGAGGCCTCAGCGAAGGATGGGAATCTATGTCGGATATGATTCTCCTTCGATTATTCGTTACTTAGAACCTTTGACAGGCGATCTGTTTACCGCTCGTTTCGCGGATTGTCACTTCTATGAGACAGTCTTCCCGTCGTTAGGGGGAGATAAGAACGTCAACGTTCCTAATGAACGACGTGAATTATCGTGGACGACTCCCACTTTGTCTCATTTAGATCCCCGCACCGCTCAGTCTGAAGCTGAAGTGCAGCGCATATTAGATCTCCAGAGCATAGCTCAGAGCATGCCAGATGCTTTCACCGATCTAGCGCGCGTGACAAGATCACATATTCCAGCTGCGAATACGCCTGCAAAGATGGATGTACCAAATGTACGACGGACTACCCTCTTGGAAGCCCGGGACGCCAATTCTGGTGATCCACGTACATTAGCGGCTAGCCAATCATCTGCCCCTACACAAAAGTGTGGCAGACCCTTTGGTTCAAAGGATTCACACCCCCGGAAGAGGAAAACCACGGCACAAGGTCCTGAAGAGCCTACCGTGAATCCGACTATCGCTTACTCATTTTACCCAACTCATGAGGAAATTCTAGATTATGGACGCGTCCTTGAAGAGACGAATCCTCCTCCCGAGAATCGTGAGATTTCGGTCTATTATGCTAGCTTAGATGATGTGTGGCGTAGAAATGAGATGATTGTCGATGATGCATTAGCATTTGCAGTAGCTACTGAGATCATGTTGAGCGATGACATTGAACCGCGTTCCGTTGATGAATGTCGACGTAGAGCTGATTGGTCAAACTAGAAACAAGCAATCCAAGTCGAACTTGATTCACTTGCGAAACGTAAGGTGTTTGGACCTGTAGTTCCTACTCTTCCACATGTGAAGCCCGTTGGCTACAAGTGGGTTTTCGTTCGGAAGCGTAATGAGAAGAACGAAATTGTGCGTTACAAAGCTCGTCTTGTAGCACAAGGTTTCTCACAACGTCCCGGGATTGACTATGACGAAACTTACTCACCCGTTATGGATGTGATTACTTTTCGATACCTTATCAGTTTGGTAGTTTCCGAAAAACTGGATATGCAGCTGATGGACGTAGTAACCGCGTATCTCTATGGGGATCTTGATACGGAAATTTATATGAAAGTTCCCGAAGGACTTACATTGACTGGTTCAAATATTTCCAAACCCCGGAACACACTCTCAATTCGGCTTAGGCGTTCACTATACGGTTTGAAACAATCCGGAAGAATGTGGTATAACCGTTTAAGTGAGTATTTGACTAGTCAGGGATATGTGAATAACGAACTATGCCCTTGTGTGTTCATTAAGAAGTCACATTCCGGATTTGCGATTGTTGCAGTATATGTCGATGATATGAATCTCATCGGAACTCCTGAAGAGCTCGCGAGAACTGCTTCGCACCTGAAGTCGGAATTTGAGATGAAAGATCTAGGTAAGACTCGATACTGTCTCGGTCTCGAGATAGAGCATTGTTCGGATGGAATCCTAGTACATCAATCGAACTACACCCAGAAGGTGTTGCGCCGTTTTAATGAGGATAAAGCGAAGCCTTCGAGTACTCCTATGATCATTCGTACGCTAGATGCAAAGCGAGATCCCTTCCGTCCGAAGGAGGATGATGAAGAGATTTTGGAGCCTGAAGTTCCTTATCTAAGTGCGATAGGCGCTTTATTGTACTTAGCTCAATGCACTAGACCCGACATCTCCTTCGCTGTTAATCTTTTGGCAAAATACAGCAATGCACCAACACGCAGACATTGGACTGGCGTGAAAGACATCTTCCGTTACCTTAAGGGTACTACGGATTTGGGCTTATTCTATCCCTACGAATTCTCGAGTGATGCCGCACCCTATGCTCATCGGGTTGATTCTCGCCTTGTTGGTTATGCCGACGCTGGATACTTATCTGATCCGCACAAGGCGCGTTCTCAAACGGGTTATGTCTTTACCGTTGGAGGCACCGCAATATCTTGGAGGTCAACTAAACAGACCTTAGTTGCCACTTCGTCTAACCATGCTGAAATTCTCGCCTTACATGAAGCAACTCGGGAATGCTTTTGGTTGAGAGCAGTAGTGGGCCATATTCGAAGCTCCTGTGATCTTCATCCCGCCGTTAATGCCCCGACGACGATTTTTGAAGACAACGCAGCTTGCATCGAACAGCTCAAGAAGGGTTACATCAAAGGAGACAACACCAAGCATATTGCGCCGAAGTTCTTCTTTACACATCAACAACAAGAGCATCAGAAGATTGAAGTCACGCAAATCCGATCACAAGACAATCTGGCCGACCTCTTCACCAAATCACTACCGAAGGCGACGTTTCAGAAGCTTGTTCATGGAATTGGTATGCGTAAACTTTCTGAGTTGTAACTTTGCTATTTCTCTTTGGAATTATGTCAAACTCAGGGGGAGTATCTTCTGGATACTTGCTTGATCTTAATGTACTCTTTTTCCCTATGATTAGGAGCATTTTTCCCACTGGGTTTTTGCTACCTAACTAGGTTTTAACGAGGCACCCACCTTGGGTTGGTCATATCCCTGATGACGTCCTGTAGACGTTTCTTTTGACTTTGCATTTCTCACGCATTTTTCCTTAGACTATGGATTTTGTCCCTACTTGGGTTTTTGCCATAGCCTTAGGGTTTTTTAGTGAGACTTACTACTTATGCAAGTTCCTACCTTATTGAGAATAAGCGTTGTTCCTTGGAATCATTGCCGACGAGTCGACTTCCTCAACTTCTGCATGATGTTGAATCTACCTTGAGTATTTACCCACTCAAGGGGGAGTGTTGTAAACATTCCTAGTTTAAGTATGATTGTGTAAATCCTAGATAAGATTTGATTCTAGTTATCCTTTCCTATTACAACTTGTATTACTTGGAGGAGAAGGAATATCTTCTCTCCCTTTACTACTATAAATAAAGGCACAATGTAGGAGGGATAACAACACACACATTCTCCTACAATTCTACAAACACACATCTCTCTCCTCTCTCTCTCTGCCGCCGGCCCTAGTCCATCTGTCAGATAAAATAGACCACAACAAAATATACTAATTGTGACATTTTTAACATTAAAGGAATATATTTAAAAATAAAAATATTTTATTATTCAAATAATTAATGATGTTATTAATACCCAATGACCTTGATCAAAAATTGAGAATGAATAGGATTTTAATCAATGAGGTAACAAAAAGAAGGATGTGAACCTAATTTTCCCATGAATTTATTTTTGGGAAAGATTGACCCTAATTACCTGAGGCAGAGCTTGCGGCAGAATCAACCACTTGGGCGTAGCCATATCTATTTCTGATACCGGAAAAAGCTCCGTTGATCATGGGAAAATCCATGCAAAACCTTTTTCGAGTGAGATATCTTTCACTGACTTCCCCACTTTGCATGTTTAATCTCCATTCATAAGCATGAGAAAATAAGTTTTCATAGTCGACTGGTGAGATATTATCATGATCATTTTCTTTACTTGGACTTGTAGGCTTAAATTTTCTTGGCGGCCACCCAAATTGATTCAATGCCTTGTCCGGTCCTGGTATAACTGAGTCCAGAGCTTTACGACCCCACACTACAACCTGCTCATCCCACAAACAAAAATTAGATTCCAGATGCGGTTTGGTTTGCAAATTAAAAAGAAGTCTACTGATTATTAGGGGCGATCCTATAGAAGTCTACTGTCTATTATGGCAATGTTTTATACAAATAGCAATTATTGGATTATTATTCCTCCAAGAAGATAGTGAATTTTCTAATAAAATTGCTAATTCGTTTAAGTTACCTCTTCACCATCTTCAAAACTATTGATGATGTGAGATGTGCAACTGGGTTCAACTTTAAACCAGCGGATTGAATCTGCATCGCCGTAGCGTGGCATCACACCGATTCGTGCATATCCTTCATGATTGTACTCTAATAATCTGCATATCAAAACCAGCACATCAAACAATATATATAAAACATTGCATGCATGTTTTCATGGGGATATAATCAAAATGTGTAGAGTGGAACTATGAAGGAAGCATCACTTACCGGCCTCCGTTAATGAGTCTGTTTATGTCGAAAGTTACACCAAAATCCATGATGATATTATACCTGCAAGAAAAGTATGCATGATTTTCAGTTGATTAAGTGGCAAAAGTTTGGCTTATAGATTAACCAAAAATAACCACTTGCTTTAATACCTCTCTGTGACCCCTAATTCATGGAAAAAGATGCTCTTGTTGGGTTTGAGATCCACTTTGTGAATTAGTTCCTTTCCATCAGCTGAGCAAGGGGAAAATATATCACATCGGAATTTCTGAATGTCTTGTTATTTTTGAAGTCCTAGATTATTTCTAAATGATATTCATGAATGTGGAATGCTATTGGTACACACTTATTCACACTCTCTAATGCAGATGAGTCTCACATATTGTGACAGGTCTGTCTATGTTAGAGAGTTTAAGCAAGACAATACCTGAAATTATTCCAATTTCAACATATGGTTTTACTGCGTCAACTCCAAAAATGACCAGCTCCTCTGAGCCTGGAGCTCTCTGGAACAAAAGCGAGAGATTAGTGTATAATTTAAAGTGAAAATTAAGGGCTATATATAGCCCACACGCACACACACACACATACACACACCTTAGGGTGGGTGGTAAAAGGTCTGTTCCAGGCTCCAGAGACATCCCAATTGTCCAAAGTTTCTAATGTGATGATGTCAATCTCTTGAGGTATGTGATTTTCTGTTATGGAGTAGAACTTCCCCGAATGCTCGAAAACATTGGTGTTGCTCAAATACTTGTTCGCTTTACCAAACCTCAACTGGAAGAAACATCACAAACTAATAAGAACAAACTTATAACTATCAGGGTTCTATATATACATACTTTTAAGTTGATAGATGGGAAAAAGCCTAATATGAAAGAGCTATAGAAGGTACTGGTTTTGAAATGAACTACGTCAATAAGTTAACATGCCTACCAAATTGAGGAGGAAAGCGGACAAAATAGCCCGCGAGTCGCCGCTAAAGGTGGGGAGAAAAGACGGCTTGTTTCGCTGTTTTTCGAGCTTGAACGTGTCGGTTTCAACTTGTCTGTTGTTGTACCGGACAGTCCAGCCTCCATCACTAACGTCGCCGTCCCTACTGAAATATAACGCATGGAGCATGCCTTCTCCTTCAACCCATACGTGACTTGACCTTCCAAACACTGATCTTGTCGATTTCAATCCTCCAAATAGAGGGTTTGGCCCTACATAATATAAATTGAAAATCAGACCGAAAAACAAATATGTAAATTGAAAAAATATAACGCCATGCATGGACATGCACAAAAATAATTTAAACAGTTGAGTGGTCACGAATTAGTCCCGATCCATATAAATTGGAAAAATATAACGCCATGCATGGACATGCACAAAAATAATTTAAACAGTTGAGTGGTCACCCAATTAGCCCCGATCCCCAGTTGTTTAGTGCTGGAGTGGTACGGGAGCGTCTAGCAATAAAATTCCTTTCTGATTTCGTAAATCATATTTTAGCAAAGTTCCTTCTTCTAGCAAAAATACAATTTGGACCAGTATTCTGTTGAACTGATGATTAACTCAATTAAGTACAAGTCCAAATAAAGAAAATGTTCCAAGAAAAAAACTCATATTTGACAACTTAGTTGGATTAGTATAATATAATACGTATAGTAACTTAATTAGTTTGCCGAGTGTGTGGGACCATAACTTTTGGATCCCTGACACATGGCACTCCAGGTGGCAAGAATGACCGGAATGACCATCGCCCATGATTCTCGGACTATAAAGCTAGTAAGATTTCCTAGTCACAATAGGAGTAAGGTACTATGATGGAGGGACATATTCCGGAATTTGTAGTCAGACTGTTAGACAGCATCAGTCGGACTAGACTAAGTTCGTAACCTATATTACTTGGCTCCCATGCAAGTAAGGAAACCCTAATTCATGCCAAATTAAGATATCTTAAGGATTAAGCAACGTAATCATAATCCTAGGAGGATTGGATATCTATCCTAGATTCCCTCCTAGATAGTCTCACGATTTAATAGGATTACTTCTCAAGATCTCTATAAATACCCTAGTTTGGGTATTTATCAGGGGGACAATTCTTTGATCTCCAAGGATCTCTCTTACACGCCTAAGCCGTCTCCTTCGTCAATGGTTCATGATGTTGCATGCATCACACCGTTCCTTCTGTATAACTACACCCATGATGTGATTTTTCAATCCCAGAGATATGTAGCTAGTCGGATTCGGATCTAATTACACCTCCCAATCAACTTCATTCATCCATTGCCGGAGTTCATGTGTAATTTCGACTGAAATTCATCATTCGAAACCATATTACATCCCTAATATGATGAAATAGGACGAATTGAGACATTACATAATTATCTTGAATACATTAATTATTTTTGTTTTGATCTCCTAGAAGGGATAAAAGAAACATCTTGTTCTTTCTTAAACAATTTATGGTATCTAGTATACCTGTTAGTAGGATTCGAACCCATATGAAGTTTTGACCATCTGTTAGAAAAAAAAAAAAAGGAATCTTGTAGCATTCCCAATAAAATTTTCGATTTCTTCCAGAGGCATATGCTTATTTATTTGCTTATCAGGTTTTGTAAATAGCCGAAACATTACACTATGTTTGGATGAAGAAATTTAAGATTACTAAGAAATTTTAAAATGACAGAAATTGAAATGAAGGGATTCTATTTTCTAGAATTTGTAAATTTTATTGTTTGGTTAACTTAAAAGAACAATGGAATTGAAAACGGAATTTGTTAATTTTAAACTCCCAATCATAGAAATTGGGAAATGACACATATTTACATAGAATTTAACCTTGGAAATTGGAGGCCCCAAATTCCAAGTTTTTTTTCCATGCGGAAATTCTAAATTTTTATGTTATAAATCCAAACAAGAGAATTGATGTATGTCAATTTATAAATTCTGACTTTTATCCAAATTCCAAATTTATTTCTCTCATCCAAACATAGTGTAAAGAGTATTAAGAAGGGCATTATAGAATCGAGTCAATCCTAATATGAATGAGGGGGAAATCAAACTGTATTATTCATTATCATAGAGATGCAAATAGGAACTGTATTCCTCCATTCTAATCGGAACCATTTTTGCTATACATAATGCGTGAATTGGAACCTTTCTTTTAAAATGGGATACTGTCCGTAAAAGTGCGCAAATTTGATTCTAACAATTGGTGTTTTCAATGAGAGAAGAATCATATTTCCCCGAGCAATGGCCTCTTATACTACGAACAACGAAGAAAGCTAGAAGATTATTGAAGGAAGCTGTGATTGATGCTCCACGTACGGATCAACTTTGTAAATTCCTTAAAACGCATACCACGTTAAGAGCCAGATCAACTCGGTAGGACCACTGACTATGGCTGATTTAGAGTGATTACTTTGAATCGATAAAGATGGGGAAAAAGTTTGTTCTGATGCTACGAAGTCAAAAGTCTCAGACCACCTAATCTCGCAGTAAGATTTTCTCTCATTCTATTTTCCTTTTTTTCTCTCCCCTCCTCTCACACTTCCATTTTTGTCTTTCTATTTATGAAAAATTAATATAAGATATTGACATGATTTAATCATAACCGTTTAAAATAAGAGAAGATAAAAGGGAAGAGAGATTGGGAGGGGAGAGAATCTACTCCCCTAATCTCACCATCTCCACTTCATGACGAAACCTAGATTAGATAAAAGGGGAGAGTTTTGTCTCTATAGTATTATTTAATTGTTTTAATTGTCTAAGCAATGCCTAATTTAATGAGTTGTACTTTTTGTATGCCCATTCATCTTGTGATTCCAAGATGGATTGTTCCAGGATTAATACTTCGCGAATTTTACAGTCATAAAGATTGGACGCAGATAGAGTGAAGAAGCGTTGATACGATCCATGGTTTAACTCCACTCACCATGGTATTCCGTCCAAACAATTGCTTGAGACGACACGGGTAACCTAAGGGTTCTAGCCAGCACTAAGTCTACTCTGACGAGCTAAAACTAAAGTCACTCGCAAAACACAGGCGTGACAGCTCCACGCATGTCCTCTTCCACTACTAGCTCATAATGAAAAGGGACAGTAGACATACTATGTGGAGTAAGAAGTAAATTTGTGAGATATGCGTAACACCTGTCAACGCTCTCACACATAAATTTAGAACAACTCCTACACCACATGGCTGGACTCGGATTCTCCCACATAAAAAAATCCGAATGACATTGTTACTTCGAATTACTCTGGAAAACATAATCCTTAAAACAATGAGTAGAACGCAACTATCCATCAGCATGGGCAGAATTTCGTCATAGGTTAATATTTCCCTTTGAGAAATCCGAAAAAAAAAACATAGTAAAATGTTCTATCAATTACAAGAAAATATTGTATTGATCTAAAATCCTTAATTAACAAATTATACATAAATATTAGGCAAGTACTGACCATTTCTTATGTAGACACCCTCTGGAAAATCATCTGGGATTTTCCCTCTGATGCTGCTGGTGACATCAACTTCTCCTCCCAACTCATCGACCGGCTTGAAGTTGCTCTACATTAATCAACACAGAAAGTTACAAGTTAATTAATTTGAAATTTCTTACAACATTAATTTGTGAGAAACTAGCTATTGTAGTGCCTGAAAGTGAGTAAGCTGGCTACCTGAGATGGAAGATACTCTTGATCGACGAATTCAAACATTGAATCTACCAAGAAGTCCAGCACTTTGTCAGAAGCGTTCTTGAAAGTTTTGGAGACATCTATTTGCATGGGAATGACTTGTTCCATTTTTCCCATCATAAATGGCTGAATCTTGTTCTACATATAGTTGATCAAGTCGGGTATAAGAACCGTTTACTGAAAATTATACCCTTCAAATTTAATTTTCTTTAACTAGCTAAACCCCCATGATAGTTCTAACAAAAACTCAATGACTAAGCTACAACTAAAGCAATATCCATAATTAAGCTTGACTTAACAAAAACTCAATGACTAGGCTGCAACTAAAACAATATCCATAATTAAGTTTGACCTTGCATTCTTTCTTTTTTATATATGAAATCTTAATCACATAATTTCACAAATTTAATTGAGTTCAAATACCACGCATATGAAACAAAATTCTCATTTGTTAAATAAAACTGAGTTTACAATATGAAATATGAAAAAAATAATAAAGATGTCTAAAAGACCCCTAATATCAAAACGTGTCTGAGGTTCTAAAAGTCGCTAGACGCCTAGGCGTCTTGGCAGGGCCTAGGCAGGTAGGGTCATGTGCCTGGGCATCTAGGCAGGGGCTTATGCAGTTTTTTTCTTTAATTTTAATTAAACTTATTATATAACATATAAACAAATGTCTACTTATGCTTAACAAATACATAATTGTATTGAAGTTTATAAATTGCAATATAAAATGACATATACATTATAAAGCATTAGAACATGAAAACATGGGAAACAAGCATATCATGAGCGCTTTTCCAAGTATATTCAACTAGTCTTTACAATTTATTGAAAAAATAAGATGCAAAATGAAAATTATCTATTATCCGTCTAACAAAGAGTCAAGAGCTCAGCGGGTGATTGTGGGGTCCAGGCTGGCTAGTGGGTGCCTAGGCAGGTCTAAGGGTCATTTCTTAATTTTCAATTGCCTAGGAATTAATCGGGATGATGGCCAGTTGACTAGCACCTAGGCGGCACTAGGCGGAGATTTTTAGAATAGTGAATGTGCCTAATATATGTAATAGTACATGCAAACTAATTTACCTGCAAATAGAAGAATGTTGTTAGACTGAACACACCATATAATAATAACAAAACGTGCCTAATATATGTAATAATACATGCAAAATAATTTACTTAAAATATAGTAAATTATTTGCACACAGATATACATAATAATATCAAAACGTGCCTAAATATATAATATAGAAAACTTCATTTTAATCATTGGCAAAGATGAATTTTAGAATAAAACCATAAGTAAGATCAAAATCTAATTTTAATACCTTGATACATTAATGACCTCATTTTTTTATTATATTTTGATTTTTTAATTATTTCTCTTTTTCTTACTAATTTTTAATGTATTAATTTTATTTCATTATAATTATAATTTTCATTTCATTTATCGTAATATAGTTTGTTGTAAACATTTAGATAAACTAATTTTTGTTATACAATATATTTTGATGTACTTTGTCTTCTTCATTTAGGTACATTAAATTCATTATAATACATTTCGGTGCATACATGTAGGTACACACATTTCAGTACAAACATTTAGGTACATTAAATCAATATAATACATTTCGGTACTAACATTTTGGTGCATATATTTCGGTGCACATATTCAGGTACATTAATTTAATATAATACATTTCGATGCATATACTTCAGTACATACATTTTGGTACTAACATTTAAATACATTAGTTCAATATAATATATTTCAGTACTCACATTTTGGTACTAACATTTAGGTACATTAATTGAGTCTTTCAAGTTTGAAGAATGTTAAATAAAATTAATAAATTAAAAAACTCTTTTTTGGTCAAAAAATAAATTAAAATTTGTATGTTAATAAATTTAAATATTTAATGGGAGATATTAAATAAAATGCACATTAATTATTTTGAATTAAGGACACATCAAAGGATTATTATCAATATGTAATCTAACACCAGGTTTATTTTAAATTTCAATCTTCTTGAATGATTAAAGTTAAAAAATGGGGTTTTCTAATTTTCATCCTTGAAGAAGGTTGACATTTAAAATAAACCTGGTGTTAGGTTACATATTGATTATAATCCCTTGATGTGTCCTTAATTCAAAATAATTAATGTGTATTTCCTTCAATGTCACCAATGAAATATTTAAATTTATTAATATACACATTTTAATTTATTTTTTGACCAAACAAAAGTTTTTTTTAATTTATTAATTTTATTTAACATTTTTCAAACTGAAAAAAGAAACTCAATTAATTTACCTAAATGTTAGTACCGAAATGTATGTCCCGAAATGTATATGCCCAAATGTATGCACTGAAATGTATTATATTAAACTAATATACCTAAATGTGTGTACCAAAATGTATATACCTAAATGTAAGCACCAAAATTTATTATATTAAACTAATGTACCTAAATATGTGTACTGAAATGTATTATATTGAATTAATGTACATAAATCTTTATATCAAAATGTATGTACTGAAATGTGTGTACATAAATGTATGCACCGAAATATATTATAATGCACTTAATGTACCTAAATGAAGAAGACAAAATATATCGAAATATATTGTAAAGCAAAAGTTAGTTTACAATTGTAATGAAATAAAATTAGTACATTAAAATTACAATTGTAATGAAATAAAATCTTTATATCTAAATGTTTACACAAAATATATTATGATGAATGAAATGAAAATTACAATTGTAATGAAATAAAATTAGTACATTAAAATTAGGAAGAAAAAGATAAATAATTAAAACATCAAAATATAATTAATAAATGAGGTGATTAATGTATAAGGGACTAAAATTAGATTTGGATCTTACTCATTAGTCTAAAAGTCATCTTTGCTAAGGATTAAAATGAAGTTTTCTATAAAAGAAATGAAATAGTTGATCCTAAGAAATACTTTGTTGAAATTTTGGGTTCTATTTGGATGTTTAAAACGATATGGGTTTTTGTGAAAGAAATAAGTGTTGCAAGGACTTCTCTAAAGAACCCAAATGTTTATAAGACACACACACACACATATGCATTTGAACTATTGAATGAGATCAAGTACACTAGTCACCATGAAAGCTGAGGAGAGGGTGCTCTTCAAGTGATACAGATTTTCAGAGGCAGAAGGCTTCTTCTTAAGAGAAGAGCAGTTCAGTTGAAATGGAATACATGAAGCCATATCTCTCTTTCTGCGTCCTTATCTCAAAGAGCCACGGCTTACAACTATATATACATGCATACATACATCTATAATATATCGAATAGATTCCATAATGTCCTTGGTTTGGTCCTATTAGCAAGTACATACAAAGCTAACAGTACATGCATAGCAAACAACTTGAAAATCTTAAATTTACATGATACACGACGTCTGAGCCTCAATACAAAATGCTACGATCTCAATATGATTTTACTCGATAGGGTGTAACTGGAGAGGGTATGACTGGAGGAATAATAAATTAATAATCGTAAGGATAAGTATGAAGAAAGTATCTTATTGGACATTAATCTGTGTCATAGCATTGGATTAATTAATTGTTTAAGTAAAAAAACATGAAGATTCGTTTGAGCTTAAAAGCATCTTTCCGTGTCTAATGCTTCTGGATTAGTGGTTGAAAGCTTTGGAGTATGCTATAGAATTAAATAAGCCCACTGGTCAACATGGGTGGGCTTTCTTCACACAAAAATTATGAGGGACCCTTAACGGTTTTCCAAATTTTTTCTTAACAATAAACAACCTAATAGCTTATTAATGAAGATGACTATAACATTAACAAACAGAATTTTTTTTTTTAATATGATAAGGAAAAAAAAATGCAAGTGGTCCTTTACCACAATTGTGAAAATGTGTTGAGTCCTTACATGACAGCGTGGGTTTGAACCCTGTCGATGACTAATCTAATATCTAATATAACAAAATCTATCATTTGTGAAAAAAATAAAAAAACAAAGAAAAAAAAAACTAAAAAACACTAATGCGAGGACCCGCTAGACCTGACATTTTTGTCATACCCGATATCTTAACGGATCGTGTCATGTAACACTCGTTAAAATGAATAGGTAATATGAGCTGACCCGAACTCGACTTGTTAATATTAACGGATACTATGAATCGATCCGTTACACGTTAAAAAAATATATTTTAAACCAATAAATAATCAAATTAAAAACATAATACTAAATTATTATGTACATACTACATTGTCACATAAATATTACTTCAAAAACACATTTGTCTTTCAAGTATTAGGCAATCTCCAACCGAAAGGGGGGCAAATGGCCATGTTTACCCCTATAGCCTTGCAAGTTTTTTTTTTGTTTTTTTTTTCAAGAATAGTGCAAAGCCATATTTTATACCATCTTCAACCGAGGGGCCAAATGACCATAGGCCAAAACATAGCCCGTTTGACAAAAAACCCATCTCCAACTGAAGGGGCTATTTATCCCCCCCCCTTTAATAATTTACTATTTTAATTGAATTAATATGGTTAATTGAATTAAACTACCATATTAAAATAATATTTTCGGACATATTTTAAGTGTCACTTGTCGCTAAATGAATAAGCTTTCGGATTTCTTATCTTTATATAATGAAAAGGATGTGAAAATTTGAAATAAAATGAGAAAGATAGTATGGAATGGTGGAAAGGAGGTGAGAAATAGTGTAGAAATAGCTTAGGTATTTAGAGAAGAAAAAAAATTAATTTTTTTTTTAAATTTTGTCTCAAAAAAATATTCAAATCCAACAGTAACCTGACGTCAGCTAGCATAGGTTTTAGCTGGTGCAAACAGGCTGGCTGGCTGGCTCATTTTGGCCAGCCCGTTGGACTGGTGGATGAATTATGGTCTTGTGGGGCCCACAAGCCATTTGGCCTAGCTCTCGGTTGGAGACGGTACCCATGTCAAAACGGGTTATATTTTGGCCTATGACCCTTTGGCCGGGTCGGCTGAAGATGGCCTTACCTACCCCAAAATAAGAGCCTAATGAAAAATAAAGGGAGTTATGTTTCAAGGTTGTGGCACCTTGCACCTTTTTTTTTTATTACAATAAAACCCTTCAATTTTCATCAATTACTTGAGAAAATGGTATTTGAATTTTGGCTTGATATATTATCTTCAAGAGTTAGATCATGTTTTCGGTAATGCTTTTCACATTAGCAATCTCTTCCACATAAACTAAGATGATAAAACATTTATTTTTAATGTGTTTTTAATCTCACTTTTAAGAGGATTAAACATTTATGAGTATGAATGTATAAGAAAGAGTAAAAAACTTTATTAGGTCATTGACTCTAAAATTAAAAGTCCGTCATTTTGTCTTGTGCAGTATGGAACTTTACTAACACGTAAAGGAAATGAATTTAATCCACGGGACATCCACTAATCGTTTTCTCGGGAATCGTAAATCCTGAGCTTTGAAAAAGAAATCAGTAGCCCGGTTTGTTCAGTTAACTTATTTAGCCTCCAAGGGAGGTCATAATCTCATCTATTTAGTACCACGGAGAAAGAGAGTGATGTAGAACGTGTAAAGATATGAACATGAGTATACATGAGTATACGGTGAACAAGTGTCAGTTATTTGGTCCAATTAGTATAAGAAAGCCTTATAGGAAGATGAATGTGAGTTCTTGTTGATAGAGGAATCTGTCATGGAGAAGAACCAACATACACGAGGAAACATGAGTTGTTTCCTAATCGGATTGTAATAGGAAATCCTCATTGGTTTAGGAGAGGTATATGTATGTATATATATGCTGTAATCTCTGCTCTCAAGGACGCGCTCAGTCAAGAACTAAGTCCTATTCTTAGTTAGAGCATTAAGAGTTCTACCAGAGAGGAGAAGAGTTGCAGCATACAGAATTTGGACAGCTGTTGCAATGGCATATTCGAATGGAGGTTCATCAGGTTAGTGTGAATACATCAGTTCATATTTCAAAGGTTTTATGCTTTCTTGATTGTGTTTTATGTGGCTTAAATCTTGATCTTGGCTAATTGATTCTAACATGTGGTATCAGAGCTTAGATTTAAGTTCTTAAAATCAATCAAGCACGGGTCAATGAAAATCGCCATTATCAGGTTTCGAAACCGGTTCTAAATATCAAAACCATATTTTTTTTTTTTTTCTAAACGGTGCGTTTTTGATAAAATTAGGTTAGATTAATATGACTATTGGTATTCGAAATCGGCGCGGTTTTTCTTTTGGGGTTTTTTCTGGGTTTTGTTCTTCTGCAAAAGAGGACTTTAACTCGTCCCTCTTATTTTGACTCGTTCACTTGCAATCCGAGTAATCCAAATCTTGTTATTGAGTGTTCAATACCTGTCCAAAATTGTTTCCGCTGCTAGGTATTGATGGGTGTCTCTTAAAAGGTATGTGATCTTCAAAACTCGGATCAGAAAAATGAATATCATGAATCTTGCATAGAGATTTGTATAATGATTTTTTGATGAACATGAAAGCAGTCATTCTTAGCATATGATTTAGTTTCTTAAAATAATGCATCTTAATGGTCTGTATAATGAAAGAAGCCATTCGTAAGATGATTGTATCTGGTTAAATCTATGAAAATTTATTGTCACTATTAAGATCATAAACTGAGATGTATAGAACAAATCAGTGTGATGGTTGATTCTGATTATATGGTGATCAGTTCATGATCTATTCTGAAATCAATAATCCTATATGCGCCTATCAACTGGTTGTTGTTAAGATTGTATATATGGATATTGGTTATAAAGCTTTGATGTGCAATAGACTGTGAAACGAAATCAGAACTTTGAATGTTCATATGGTGATTTCAGGTTCATCGATGTCTGCAATATCAATGAAGACCTTAAACTTAGCAAATATTCTGATCCTTACTGGTGGTAGCAATTACAAGAAGTGGAGGAGGGATATCAACTTGCTATTGACTCTAAATGAGTTTGATATAGCAATTGAAAATCCCAAGCCTGTAATTAGTGATCAAAGCACCAGAGCTGAGAAGTCAGATTTTGAGAGGTGGTCAAGAGCTAATAAGGTAGCACTTTCCATCATAGAAGCTGGAATGACTGACACTATCAGGGGGAAATTAAGAAACCAGAGCTTGCTGTGGATTATTTGGCTGCAATTGAAAAGAAATTCAAGGAGTCCGAGAAGGCAGAAGTAAGCCAGTATATGTCTGTGTTGACTCAATACAAGATTGAAGATACTGGTTCAATAAGGGATCATATAATGAAAATGTCAGATGCTGCCGAGAAGCTAAACTCCATGGAGATAAACATTGGAGAGAAGCAGCTTGTGTTCATGATTTTTCAAGCCCTCCCTACCAAGTATAGTCAGTTAAAAGTCTCTTACAACACTCAGGACAAGAACTGGGGCATAGATGAATTGATTGCACAATGTGTGCAAGAGGAAACTCGGCAAAAGCAAGAGAAAGGCAAAGAGATCGAAGAAGCAAATTATGTGCAACCTGGACGAGAGAAGAGAGCATTCAATAAAGGCAGCTCTTCAGGTCCTGGTAAGAATTCTAAATTCACTAAGAATTCTAACAAATTCAATATAGCTGCTAAAGTAAATGACTCCCCTAGAAAATCTATCAAATTTAAAGCTAAACCTAAAGATGTGTCTAAACTTAAGTGTTTTTGGTGCAAGACTAAAGGGCATTTAAAAGTTGATTGTGAAATTTTTAAAGATTTTGTGAAGAGCAAAGAAAAAGAACAAGTACTTGTCTGTGTTGAGTCAAATCTTTGTGAAGTACCTGTTGATTCTTGGTGGTTTGACACTGGATGCTCGGTTCACATAACTAATTCTTTGAAAGGTTTTCAAAAACAAAAGGAGATTGGAAATACTATGTATCATGTCTATGTGGGGGAAGGGACTAAGGTTGCAGTGCATTCCATTGGAGTAGTAAATTTAAAACTAAATTCTGGTTTTGTGTTACAACTAAAGGATGTGCTCTATGTGCCTAAAATGAGAAGAAACTTGCTCTCTGCTTCCAAAATAATAAAAGATGGTTATGCATTCTCTGCTGATGATGTATGCTTGAAAATTTTTAAGAAAAACAGTTTTCATAAAATTTTGGGTATTGCCCTCTTGTCTGAAAATCTCTGGAGACTAGAGTGTATGGTTGAGTTTGTTGATCAGTCCGTTTTTAATGTCAATTCAAAAAGGATGTTAGAACATGATTCATCTTATATTCTTTGGCATAAGAGGTTAGGGCACATCTCTAAAGAAAGGATTCTTCAACTTTGCAAAGCTGAACTAATTCCCAAACTAGATTCTGCCACTGTGACAGAATGTGTTGATTGTTTGAAAGGAAAAATGACCAACTTTAGAAAACTAGATGCCAAAAGAAGCAAAGGGTTACTTGAAATCATTCACACTGACATCTGTGGTCCTTTTCCAGTCAAAACCATATGTGGAAACAAGTATTTTATTAACTTTATCGATGACTTCTCTAGACTGGGATATACTTTTCTAATTAAAGAAAAATCTGATGCCCTTAAATGTTTTATTGTTTACAAAACTGAGGTTGAAAAACAGTTAGGTAAAGTTATTAAAATTGTTAGATCGGATAGGAGAGGAGAATACTTTGGCAGGTACACTGAATCAGGACAGCAAAAGGGACCATTTGCACTATATTTAGAGCAAAACGGCATTGTAGCTCAGTATACAACACCGGGGACACCTCAACAAAATGGAGTCTCGGAACGAAGGAATCGAACTCTTATAGGTATGGTGAGGAGCATGATGTCAAGATCCAAATTGCCTGGTTTCTTGTGGGGAGAAGCCTTGAAGACAGCAAATCATATTTTAAACAGAGTACCGAGCAAATCTGTTATCTCAACACCTTTTGAGTTATGGCATGGCAGAACACCTAATTTTGAATACTTTCACGTTTGGGGTTGCAAATCAGAAGCAAGGTTCTATAATCCTAATGAAAGAAAATTAGATTCAAGGACTCAATCTTGTTACTTCATTGGGTATCCTGAAAAGTCAAAGGGCTACAAATTCTATATTCCTCAACATCACACTCGGATCCAAGAAACGCATAATGCAGTATTCTTAGAGGATCAAGATGTTACAGATCTGTCGCGGGAAAATTTCATTTTTGAAGAGATGGATCAGCTACATGACATCCCAGAAGCCCTCAATTACTCTCAGGTTCCATTATTCAGTCAGCCATCAATTAATGAAAGAGAAGAAACACTTGCAAATTCGGATTCTCCCACTGACCACACTATGGAAATCGATGATCAACTTCCTGCACCCGCACCTGCACCTGCACCTGCCCCTGCACCTGCTTCAAATTCTGACCAACTAGTGTTAAATGAACCCAGAAAGTCCACAAGAGTCAGGAAATCAACTGCTACGAGTGATTATGTTTACTTGCAAGAAGCAGATTTTGACATTGGTGATTTGGATGACCCTATCTCTTACTTTCAGGCAATTGAAAGTTCACAGTCAACACTATGGTAGAATGCTATGAAAGAAGAACTAGATTCCATGTATAAAAATAATGTATGGACACTTGTGGAGTCTAGCCCTCAAATCAAGCCTATAGGTTGTAAGTGGGTGTACAAGACCAAAAGAGATGCTCTTGGTAAAATTGAGAGACACAAAGCACGATTAGTTGCAAAGGGCTTCACTCAACGAGAAGGTATTGATTACAACGATACTTTTTCCCCAGTCTCTTCTAAAGATTCAATGCGAGTTGTCATGGCATTGGTTGCACATTTTGACTTAGAGCTGCATCAAATGGATGTCAAAACAGCCTTTCTCAATGGCGACTTAGAGGAATGCATCTATATGAAACAACCAACTGGATTTGTTGAAAGGGGGAAGGAAAACATGGTTTGCCAGCTCAATAAGTCCATCTATGGGTTAAAACAGGCCTCTAGACAATGGTATTTAAAATTTGATCAGATTGTCTCTTCTCAGGGATTTGAAGAAAACAAATTGGACGATTGCATTTATCTTAAATTTTCTGGTTCTCAGTTCATTTTTTTGGTACTTTACGTTGATGACATTCTTCTAGCAAGTTCTTGTCCACAGTTATTACAAAGAACTAAGAGGATGCTCAGTGAAAGTTTTGATATGAAGGATCTAGGAGAGGCACACTATGTGTTGGGGATTGAGATTGTACGCAATAGACAGAAAAGACTACTTGGCTTATCGCAAAAGGGTTACATTGATAGAGTATTACACCGGTTCAATATGGAGAATTGTAGTTGTGGACAAGTTCCAGTTAATAAAGGGGATAAGTTCTCCAAGAGTCAGTGTCCGAGGACTGACTTGGAGACAGAGAAAATGCAGGGTAAGCCTTATGCTTCTCTGGTGGGAAGTCTCATGTATGCAACTATATGTACACGGCCTGACCTTGCTTTTATAACTGGAATGTTGGGAAGGTTTCAATCAAATCCAGGTGAAGCACATTGGATATCTGCCAAAAAGGTTCTAAGATATTTACAAAGAACCAAGAATTTCATGTTGGTTTATGGAAATGGCGAATCTTTGGAACTTGAAGGATATACTGACTCTGATTTGGCTGGTGATATAGATGAAAGAAAATCGACCGGTGGCTATATCTTCATGTTAAATGGTGGTGCAGTTTCTTGGAAGAGTGCTAAGCAAACTGTGATAGCCACATCCACTATGGAGGCTGAGTTCGTAGCTTGTTTTGAAGGGATGAAACAAGCTGTGTGGTTGAAGAATTTTCTGACTGATTTAAAAATTGTAAAATCGATTCAGAAACCAGTAAGGATGTTTTGTGATAACAATTCTGCTGTGTTCTTTGCCAAGAATAATAGAAGAACTTCTGCCTCAAGGTTAATGGATGTAAAATTTCTTAAAGTAAGAGAGGAAGTGAAGAAGGGGATGATTGAAGTTCAGCACATCAGCACTGTTTTGATGGTTGCAGATCCTCTGACTAAAGCACTGCCTATTGGAGAATTTCAGAAACATGTATCTCGGATGGGAGTGTTAGAAACTCTAGATCAGTGGGAGTAATTGATCTGTTTCAGAAAGTTTGAAGGTTGCTGCTATGTGAGTAATTCAATTTGGGACCTTGTTTACATTTTAGTCTGAGCTAGCTTACTTAGTTATGTTTAGTTTGTTAGTTTGTTTTATATTATAATAAGAGTCTTTGCTTCGAAACCTAAGGCTTCTGTTTTGGAGTATTGTGGTTTTGATAATAGACTTGTTGGATTCATATGGTACTTTGCAAGGACAATTTGTTTGTTTTAAAAGTTTATATGTTTCATGAATTTTATTCAGTTAATGAAATGCTGTTTTTCATTGAAGATTGATATAGATTGTGATCTTTTGAAAAGTGGGAGCATGTTCTGGATTAGTGTTGTTAATCATGTGTCATAATTGCAGATTGGATACATGTGAGTCTTGAATCAATGATTGTTTTGGTAGTAATCTGAGATTCTTGGCTTCTGTATTTTGAAATGCAATGGGACGTTGGTCATGATGATAAAATCTTGAATAAGGCTATGTGATCACTTCTTATAATTGGTAAAGGCTGTGCTTGTTCATGTCTCATGTTCAAGTGGGAGAATGTAAAGATATGAACATGAGTATACATGAGTATACGGTGAACAAGTGTCAGTTATTTGGTCCAATTAGTATAAGAAAGCCTTATAGGAAGATGAATGTGAGTTCTTGTTGATAGAGGAATCTGTCATGGAGAAGAACCAACATACACGAGGAAACATGAGTTGTTTCCTAATCGGATTGTAATAGGAAATCCTCATTGGTTTAGGAGAGGTATATGTATGTATATATATGCTGTAATCTCTGCTCTCAAGGACGCGCTCAGTCAAGAACTAAGTCCTATTCTTAGTTAGAGCATTAAGAGTTCTACCAGAGAGGAGAAGAGTTGCAGCATACAGAATTTGGACAGCTGCTGCAATGGCATATTCGAATGGAGGTTCATCAGGTTAGTGTGAATACATCAGTTCATATTTCAAAGGTTTTATGCTTTCTTGATTGTGTTTTATGTGGCTTAAATCTTGATCTTGGCTAATTGATTCTAACAGAACGAGTAACCAGAAATTAGGATTTTGAGCTAGATGACATAAAAGAGATAGGCCTAAGAGAATTTAGATGAATCTGACAGAGAAGAAAAGAAGATACGCAGGGAGAAAATCCTGCATCATGAAGGCACACACACAGAGAAAGAATAAACTTGCAAAACGGAAGTTCAACAAATGTCAAAATGGAGCTCCTACATACCTATTAAACCTGTTAAAATTCTAATGTAACATAAATGTAAACCCTTTGAGGATGCAACACTATTATCACTGACAACCTACATACCGTAGAAACTGAAGAATTATTTGGTGACTTAGTTACCAGATACATAAAGTCAAACAAAATCAGCATTTAGTGTAGGTATTCAACACTATATGTACTTGATCGTGCCTACCAGGGTAATGTACATTCAATTACTTATTTTCCTTCCTTAAATTTGGCACTATTCATCTTATCGGTTGGAGAAACTACATATATAAATGGTCTACACAACTTAGAAATTAGCAGATGCTTTTCCAAGCACAGGCTTAAAAAGCGAAAGCAGAGGTACACTTTTTAAAAACTCTTTGTTGCACACTTATTCCTATAGCAAATGTCTCTGCAAGGATTGATGTTCTTAAAATCGTCCATGTCGAACATCATGTTTGTAACGACCAGTCTAATGTCACCTTCTTGAAGCAAGGCAGATCCTTTGGTTCGAAGGACAAGATTCCAAAAAAAAGAGCAACGGCACATGAAGACACATCCCGAGTGTTGGTCTTTCTGTCGCTACCTCATCCGTCCCACAACTTGACATTGTCTTGGATCACGGAAGTGTCTTGGACACAATACCTAAGAATCCCGATTCCGAGAACTTTGAGATCTATGCCAACTACACTTGTTTGGAAGACATGTGGAAACATAACGAGATCATCGTTGATAACGTATTTGCTTATGCGGTGGCCACCAAAATAGTAATGAGCGATGACATTGGACAACGATCTGTTGAAGCACAATGCTAATCCGACTAGCCAAAATGGGAAGAGGCAATCCATGTTCAAATTGATTCCTTAGCAAAACGTTGCATGTTTAGACTAGTCGTTCCAACACCCTTAGACGTAAAACCCGTAGGCCTCAAATGGGTATCTGTTAGGAATCATAATGAGAATAATGAGGTTGTAAGGTATAAGGCCCGCCTCGTGGTGCAAAGTTTCTCACAACGCCCTAGAATTGATTACGAGAAGACGTATTTTTCCTGTAATAGATGTTATTACGTGCCATTACTTAATTAGTTTAGTAGTTTCCAAAAGATTGAGTATACAACTTATGGACGTGGTCTCTATGTATCTATATAGGGATCTAGATACCGAGATTTATATGAAAGTCCTAGTAGGACTAGTAATACCATAATCAATGTATGCTCGACCATGGAACACGTTTTCAATTAGGTTGAAGCGTTCGCTATATGGTTTGAAACAATATGGACGGATTTGGTACAAACGCCTAAGTGAGTACTTGATCGGAATGAGATATGTAAAGAACGAAATTATGCCCATGTGTGTTCATCTCGTAATCTGACGGTCGTCCAATCTTTGAATCATAAGAAAGACCATTTTTGTCCTATGGAAGATGACGAAGAGATCCTGGGATAAAAAATCCCTATCTTAGTGTGATTGGAGCTTTCTTATGTTGGAGTTATACCCTAAAAGCCAATTTATGTAATATTGGATATTATGTAAGAACTCCAAATTAAATAATTACTATTGGTAATTTTATTCATTCATGAGTTTGTCTTTATATTGTAGTGTTAATATGTTATGAATGAGTCCATGAGATTTAATCGAAATACACTAAGAGGGATCCCGAGCATTTTTTTTGAAAAATTCAACTTTGGTAAACTAACAGTGAACAGTTAATTTTAACGAAATATTCCATCAGTGATGGAATATTCTGTTAAATTTAACTGAAAGTTAATGGAATATACCTTAAAATATTCCTTCCAAATTTTGAAGTGGATTCAGATCAGATCCAGATGGATTCAGGTCGGGTCGATATGGTTCGAGGTCACTGGTTTTTATAGATTTCGCCAGATTTTTGGGGAAAAATTCAAACGTTCTGTTTTTTCAAATTCAATTTCAATTGTTTCCAAATTCCATCTTTGAGCAAACTAGAAGGAACTAAGGTTTATTACATTAATTATAATTAGCTTAATGATTATCGTTGTAATTTCCCATATAGGAGAGGATCATCCAGAATTGTACTGCGGGCAAAATAGGTTGGGCGGCTACAGCCCTGTTATATATATGTATATATATATATATATATATATATATATATAGATATTATGTTTATGGTTTTCTCGTTAACTGCTTTTACATACCATGATGAGATAGCCATTTTTAGCTTACAATTAGATTTCATACACTTTACATTTATTATATTTATTGTGAACATAAACCTAAGGCCTAACATCTTTATATCATATATGCTCATTATTACATGATTGCACTGGTGCCTTTTATTGTACTAGTTCGAGCGCAAGATGTGCTCACGTGTAGTTCACATTTGTTTTGGATACATAGTACGTGCCAGCTTGTTCCCCCTTAGGAAGTGGTACAAATACCTTAGGGTGTTGACATACATGTATGTGAGGGGACTAGCACAACTTTACATGGTGTAGTACTAGAATGTGAAACTTTTACACTGAGCCTGTTCACATAGTTACTTTCTACATGACTTGTGTGCCTTCATTAGCTAATGAGCATGGATTTTTCTATGACTGTGATTTGAGATATTTCATAGTAGCACCCTATATCCTTTTAACTCATTTGTGTTGCAGGGTTCCTACTATCTGTTATTATATTATTACTTTAAGGAACTATGTACTTGTTTTATATCGAGGGGTTACATGTTTTTGATAAGGTTTTCAAAAAACTTTATTTTATAGGCCCACTTAGTCTTGTTTTTCTCCCTTTCAGGACATAGAAATTGAGCTCGTGGGAGAACGAGGATTCAGTGGAAATAGCTGACAATAATACAGTCAAAGTGGATTATCTCTGTAATAATAATCATCTTTTATGGTACTGATAGGATTTTGCCCTCCTACGCAAAAAGGGTTGAAAACACCTAAAGTACTTGCAAGAGAAACAAGATTATTGTAATAAAGTTGACTCAAGTAAGGTTGTTCTCCACATGGATTAATTTAAATAGATTCACACGAATCAATTCTCAACTAATTACTTAGAACAAAGTTTGGAAAAAGGTGGTTTAATGACCTAAATTAAGAAAAACGAATGTAATTAAAAAGGTTAACTAAAATCTTCAATTTTAAAGAAGGAAGAAGGAAACAATTTTTTAGAATTCAAAGTGAGAAAGTACTAGGGTTCCGTCATCACTCTAACAATCCTATGTAGTTCTTCTATTTACTTATGAATTTCACATGCATATTTTGAAAGTTAGGTTTTCCTAAAGTATATCCTACTTGGAACCTCCAACATAGAACGTATATTTAACAAGCAACCCGCCTGTGGTGTCTAGATCGAATGTGAATATGCAAGACTCATTAAGTTTTGTGAAAACCTTTTGAAAAACCATATAACCCTTAAGACATGTCGTCTATCCTAAGAAGTTACACATATTAACCACAAGAAGCCTTAGTTAATTTTAGGGACAGTCATCTGCCAAAATTGCATCAAATCACTTTTCTAAATATCCTAATGGTCGCGAATCACTAAGACAAATAAATAGTTTAAACCGGTGATTAACAATTCAAAACTTGCATGCATAAATTCATAAGCAATTAAAAAAGAGACATATTCTTGCTAAGGATCATAGCCTCACCCTAGCAAAGAGGATTAGTTAAGCATATTCATAATAAAAATCACAAAGTCTTTATTGAAAAAGAATGAAAACACCTTGAAAGTACAAGTCTTGAAATCTCTAAGCTTTGCCCCAAAATCTTCTCTCCAAAAATCACATCCAAAAAAGAAAAATCTAGGGCCAAAAAGCTTATTTATACTACTCTAATTAAATCCTCCTAGTAAAAGGTCTTATAATAAGACTCGGAAACCAAATAAATTGAAATAAATTAGGAAACATAATCCTAAATTGACTTGGTAAATTCGCCGAAAAACGTAGCTTTCTAGCACTGCGCATTGCTTTTTTATTCCATCACCAGAAAATAACCGCTTGGTAGAAATTGCTGAAATTTTGACACGAACACGCCAAGAGACACACGAACGTCTTGATATTGAATGACTCCAAAATCCATTTGTTTGATCATGTTTCGCTCCAGGAGAAGTTGAATGTCCTATATTGAAAATATAAAGCAAAGTATCAAAATTCTACCAAAATAATTACCAAAACATACTAAGAATGGATGAAATATATAATATGAAATTAGCTCATCAAAATACCCCAAACTTAGCTTTTTACTTGTCCTCAAGCAAAATAAAACTAGAAAACAAAAATAAAAGCTAACGAACTAAAAACTAAAATGAAATTTAACGAAATGACTAAAATTTTCACCTTCAATGTTGCAATCCATAGAACACGTTAAAAATTAGAACATCTTTCCAACAGTTCCAACTAATCCCACCATAGAGTCTAAGACATTTAGAATCAATTAGAAAAGAATTCACAAACGTCCTTTAGTGTAAAGTGAACCAGCGTAGTTAAGGATACTTGACTAAAACTCTTACTTCTCATCCTTTTTATTCAACAATTCACACATACTAACTTGAAACATAACTATCATATTGTTTCTTCTTCTTTTCGATTTCTTTTTCTTTTCGATTTCTTTTTCTTTTCTTTTTTTCCTTTTTCAGTAACAGTAGTGGTCGTGCAATGTCGATTCACTTAAGTTTTCGATCCAACCCATGTAGCGAGCTTTAAGTCCATGACCCCCAAACCACAGGGGCTTTAGGGCACTAGGTGTAGAACACCCCTAAGGACTTACTAACTCGAGCTGAAAAGGCTACGAAACCAACTAACCACCCTGCCCCATGCCAAACTCTACCATTTGACGCGAGAATCACTGCTGATTAGGCAGGACTGGCCTGGTTACTAAGTAAAGGCTTTGGTGGGACAATTATTACTTTATTTGTAACAAGAACTAAACTTTACTTTATTTAGAACAAAAATTAAAAATTAACTTAGACGAAACGTAATTGTTTCAATCTCATTCCCCACAAACCGTGTTGATGTGAATGTGCAAAGTTTCAAAGTATAACTTATGAATTAGTGTCTAAGCAACGATAAATATAAAATACTCTAATGTGGGATTAACCTTCACCATGTCCATTTGTTCTAACATTTAAAATAGACTATGGACATTAACTTAAAAAGAATGAAAATTTTTAACTTGACACAAAAATTAAAATCCTAAAATTTTACTTTTCCATCCCCAAACTTAAATCACACATTGTCCTCAAAGTGTGGAAAATAAATAGAAACTGAATAACAAAAAGAAAAATTGTAAAAGAGAAAACGAAAGCCTAAGATAAAAAAACTAGAAGAAAGGAAAAGCGTAAAAGTAACAAATAAATTAAAATAAATAAATAATAAAACAAAAAGAGAAGAGGAAAAAAAAAGGAAAGGGATCACCTGGATTCGAAAGCAGGACCTGGAGCCATGAGAGAGGCGCTGGGGTTGAAACCATGACCTGCTAGAAGCCCATGCACGTAGCACGTGCACCTCACACACACACCAAAACCCTAGCACCGGCGTGTGAAAAACTTTGGATTCCCTATGTCTCACTTCTAAGAGCAGTTCCACCCCTAACACAAATGCGTAAGCACTCAACGCATTTATCCATTCAGTGAACAGTGATAGAACCCAATGAACAGTAATAGGACAAATGCATCTCTACTCCTAAAACTAAATAGCCTAGTCAATTTTATTAAATATTATTAATTTTTATTATAAAATAATAATTTGATTTATTAAAATATTATCAATTTTTTTAAACCCCATTTAATCCACCGCTCCCCCTCAAAACCTCACCATGTCGTGCCACTCCCTAAGTACCAACCAACCACCTCAACAAGGTGTTCGTGGCCGTCGGATTTCCGAAGTGGGACCCGGACAAGATCCGGATGGCGTTGGAGCACACGAACTCGCTGCTGTGGATGGAGTACAGGAAGACAAAGTGGTTGGTGGGGTTCACGAGGTCGACGGGAGACGACCTCCAGTTCAAAAAAAATTTGAACTTCCCTTTGATGCCACACTGGCGTCAACATGGCGTCATACGGGCCGGTCCATGCCTCTGTCTATTTTGGGCTAGCCTAGAGACCAGCTTGGGTTGGGTGCCAGGCCATTATTTTGGCTGGGTGCCAGCCTATCAGTTCCCATGTGGAACTGCTCTAAGAGCAAGTCCACCGGGGCTTGCTTTGCCCAGGACCCAACACAAAAAACAGATTGGCCCTCAGTCAATTTGCTCCAGCCCACAAAGTTGCCTGGCACCCAACCCATGCCAGGCAACAGACCAGCCTAATTTTGACAGACCCAAGAGCCGGCCTATTTGGCTGGCGCGTGCACGACACTCGCGCCCAGGGCGAGTAGCTGACAAGCTTGCAGAGGGCTGTCAGCCCACTTGTGCTCCGGAGTGACGCGGCATGCTTATAGCCATTGGATTTCCAACGACTAGTTTTTCTAGACCGTTGGATTTCCAACGGTAAAAAAAATTTAAATTTGACTTTTAAAATGGACTGTTCGATCATAGATCAACGGTCCACGTTAATTAACTAAATTAAAATTTATTAAAAAATATAGAAAAATTATTAAAAAATACAGAAAATTAAAATTTTTTTTCTATAAATACCTAACCCTCATCTTCCACCTTACACCACATTTCAATATTTTCTACACTTTCTACCAAAGCTTTCATATACTTTTTGTGTGAAAAAAAATACCAAAAAACTTGTGGTTGAAGAATAAAGAGTATTTGATGAGTTTATGTAGTTTCATTTTAGTGTGTTTTTTTTATAGTTTATTTGATGAGTTTATGTAATTTTATTTTAGTGTGTTTTTTTTTAAAGTTTATTTGATGAGTATGTAATTTTATTTTAGTGTGTATTTTTTTTTAAGTTTATTTGAAATTTTATCCGAAATTGGTTAAAAATCTTTTTCGAAATAAACTAAAAAAAAAAAAAACATACCAAATAAATGCGCTGGGTGCCAGCGCATTTTTTTAGGGGTGGAGATGCTTTAGCCTATTACTGTTCACTCCAGTCTATCATTGTTCACTTGAGTGGATAAATGCGCTGGATGTTGGCGCAAAGTCCTTAGGGGTGGACTTGCTCTAACCTTGAGCTCAGAGGCAAACGACTCTCCCTCTCTCTATTTCAAAACAGCCTTCTTTCTCATTTCTGATTATATGTAGAAATCCGAGGCCTTTCTCTCTCTCCCTCTCTCTCTCTATACATTTTAGAAACCCTAAGCCTCCGTATATCTAGAATATAAGAAAAGCCTCATTTCTCTTAGCCATTTCTCTTTCGAATAGCAGAAACCCAGCCGCACCTCAATACTCTTTCTTCTCGACATAACCCAAACCAACGAGGCCCTACCATGGAAATGGTGGCACATTGAAGCTCCAATCTGCCCATAGAGGTAAACATCGCCCCAAACATTCTTGAATAGGTCTCCATTTGGTGATATTGAGACAAAAAAAAAAAAAAAAAAAACTAAAAAACTAACACAAGTTTGTCTGATTTGTGTACAAGGTTTTGGATCTGCGGAAGAAATAATGGGAAAATGAAGAACAACTCTCGAACATCTCAGATCCGAAACAAAAAAGGTAAAATTTCTAGACCCCACAGCTGATCTAAAACTACATGTCTTAGATAAAATTTACCCTGCATGTGCTTGTCTGGAGTCGAAAAATCTGTCTCTTGATACATGTACAATGGCTGCAGATTCCTCCAAAAAGAATGTAGAGGTTCAACAGTCACGGTGCTCGTCCCCAACCGTCCAATCTCAGCTGATCTACAAGAAAGGTAATAGATGTTTTTTTTATTTTTGTGTGGTTCCCTTTACTGGTGTGAGCTCAGCATGCACTAGATCTGTCCATATATGAATGTGAGTCCTTTATTTCTGGTTGTGAGCAGAATAATGGTTGATCTGAGCATTCACAATGGGAATGACAAAGAATGGTTTGTGTAAAGCACAGTTCCAAGCAAACAAAAGGTAAGAACGCTTGTTTGTACATGCTTTAGGTTTTAGCTTCAAAAATATTGCTACGGAGCACTGCATGTCTCATATTTCTACATTGTTCAGGTAGGACACTTGGACCTAGGATATATCCGGGAGAAAGGAATGTGACAGATCCAAAGGCAAACAAAGTAGCAACTGATACATCCTCGGATCTGAAAGGTATCCACTCATCTATGCTGGATTTTGCTGGATTTGTAAACTTTTGTAAATGAGTGTGGCATGCATGTATTATCTGGATCAACCCTGAACGTATATGTGGACCATTTGGACTTGAACCGTGCGGTGGACAGATAAATAACCAACCCCCAAACTCAAATAGTGGCATACATGGCATCTTCGACTGTAAAAGTTAGAGATCTTCGTATATTCATTTTGATGGTTTGCGTGCATATCCATTTGCGAGCCGAGGGACAAAAGAACAACAGCCGACCTGGAATGGACAAAAACAGCAAAAGCTTTCGAGGGCCCAGATCTGTGCATCTGGGAGGTAAAATTCCATATCCTTGCAAGTTTATTTATTGAAGATTTGGTAAGAAGAGCTATACTCAATTCTGTGGTGTATGGACCTCTGAGTGTAACTGTGTTCATCCATGCATCGCAAAACTAAGATGCATAAAATAACTGCTCAAAATTATGCTTGGGTACTGGATTTGCAACAACTACCCCAAAACTTGCATCTTTAAATTAGCTCCAATTAATTGCTTTAAATTCCAGCATAGTATGTGTGGTTGATGTGAATGTAGACTTGCTACTGGGTGCATGATTCCAGTATAGGATAATCTGCCGCTAGTTTCCTTTTGCAACCTATTAACCAATATTCGCGAAAATTAAAACAGAGCTAAAATAAACTAGGTAAATAAAGAAAGCAACATATTTTTGGATTTTTCAAAGTTTTTGTTATTATTATTATTATTATTATTTTGTTGTTTGTTTGTCTGTTTGTTTTTAATTGAAAAACTTAGGTATGGATCTAGAAATTTAAACTAATAATGAAATTGAAAATCAAACAAAAAATAAAATAAGGAAAGAAGTTAGAAAAATTGGGTTGCCTCCTAATAAGCACTTTATTTTAAGTCTGTAGCTAGACATTGCAGAAGCCTGGTGGTTAGATCTAGACCCGGTAGTTTCTGGCACGACACGAAAACAACACGAAAATAACGGATTTCGGGTCAACACAATAACTTATTGGGTCATTATCGGGTTACCCGTTAAGAACCCGTTAATAACGGGTTCTTAATGGGTATACACACAGGTAACACGTGGGTAACCCGTTTCGACCCGTTAAGAAAAAATTTATTTTGATAATTTTAAAGTTTAATTACTAAAAGATTTATTATAAAATACAATAGCCATGTTAATATATACAATATATTCTATATTAAATATATAGTTTTGTATTATTATCCTATATAAGTTTAAAAAAAAAAGTTTTCGTCATTATTTATTTTTATTATGAGAGTTCTTTATTATCATTACTAAGATAAATTTTACTTAACATGTTGTTGTCCAAAATTAAAATAAACTAAGGGGTGTGATATCCACACACCCCATTTTACTTCTCACACACCCTTCTAATTTTCGGCCGTCGGATCGGATGAATTGAAGAAGATCAATGGATAGAAATTAATAAGGGTGTGTGAGAAGTAATTTGGGGTGTGTGGATAGCACACCCTTAAACTAATATAGTATTTGTATAGGCAAGAACTAAGAAGACATACATTCAAGTATGAAAAATGTGAAAGAATATATGAACACTTGTGATTCATCATTATTCCTCCACGATTAGATAATGGTTACACTTATATTATCGTTTAAAATTTTAAAATCATCCAAACCTTCATGAATAATGTTTTTTATTTGAGGGAAAAATTTATAAAATTAATAATTATTATTGTATAAGTGTAAAAAATGTAAAAAAAAATATACAACCACTCATAGTAACAAACTTTACAACTTTCATGAAGGGGTCAGCTTCGAAATCCAACACTATAAATCATAAACCTTAAATTTATATTTAACCGTCGATTGCCATTTATACTTTATTCTTCTTACTGAATTTCATTTTTGAAAATATGATCATCTGGCGGATGTAAGAAGATGAACGGTTCAGATCTTTGATATCACGTTTCGATATTTACGGTTCACTGAAATATGAGTCGATGTCATATAGTTTGTAGAAACGTTATAAACATCAAGCAATATTTTCACTAACCGTAAAACTCTGAATATAATATCAACGATCCAAACCGTTCATCTTCCTGCATCATCTAATAGATCAAGTTTTCAAAAAAGAAAATCTAAAAGAAACAAAATTTGATGAGAACAATGAAGTGTAAATGTAAACAACAATCAACGGTTCAATTTTGATCTATGATTTATATGATTATAATGGCGAATTTAAAAGTTAAGCTCTTCATAAAAGTTGTAAAGTTTGTCATTACGAGCGTTTCTATATTTTTTTCTATATTTTTTTACACTTCTACATTAATTAAAAAACTATTAAAGACTTTAGGTAAGTAAAAATATACTTAAAAGAAATGAGTTTTTATGTTTTGGATGTGACGATATTGTATGTATATACTTATTTAGTATTATGTTTTTCATTTGATTATTTATTGGTTTAAAATCTATTTTCCTTAATGGGTAACGGGTCGGGTCATATTACTTGTTAATATATCGGGTCGATTTCGGGTCGGGTCATTTTACCCGTTTATTTTAACAGGTGTTACACGACACGACCCGTTAAAATATCGGGTATGACAAGAACACGAAAAACACAACACGAATGTCAGGTCTAGTTAGATCACTGGTTCCTTCAAAGTCAATGACTCGATTGCACTGTCAAAATGTGACTCCAAGTATGGTTTCAGCACGTGACCATTCACCTTGAATGTGTTGCCATTAATCTCGCTTGTAATGTCAACTACCCCATTCAGATAAATCTTAGTAACCAAGTAAGGCCCATTCCAACAAGATTTCAATTTCCCTGGAAATAACTCTATTCTAGAACTGAATAACAACATTTTCTGCCCTGGCTAGAAATCTTTTATGAGAATTTGTTTGTCATGGAATGCTTTTGTATTGTCCTTGTATATGCGTGCATTTTCATAAGCCTCACGAAGAATTTCATCAAGCTCATTAAGTTGTAGCTTACGCTTTTCCCCTACTGAATCGTAAGCAAAATTTAACTCTTTAATAGCCCAAAACGCCTTATGCTCTAGCTCCATAAGTAAATGACAAGCCTTGCCGTCCACAAGTCGAAATGGGGACATCCCAATTGGTGTTTTAAATGTTGTTTTGTATGCCTAAAGTGCATTGTTTAATTTCAAACTCCAATCTTTGTGAGTGGAGCCAACTGTTTTTTCCAAAATACGCTTAATTTCTCTATTTGAAACTTCAACCTACCCTGATGCTTATGAATGATAAGGAGTGGCAACATGATGATTTATCCCATATTTTGCAAGTAACGTAGCAAATGGTTTATTAATAAAATGCTTTCCCTCATCACTAAGGCCTAGTTTGGTACTGAGATGATTATGAAAAAAAAGGTGGTATAAAAAAAAGCTAGGAGCTTTTTTGTGTTTGGTAAACATTCAGCTTCAGCTTTTTTTCACAATTTTGGGTGAAAAAGGCCAAAAACAAGAAGCTACAAAACCCAGCTTTGAAAAACCAGCTTTTTTCACATCTGTTTCACATTTTTACAAAAAAGTTTACCAAACACTCTACAACTTTTTTTCACAGCCGCTTATTCTCACAACACAGCAGAAGCAGTTTTTTTTTTCAAAGCACAGTAATACCAAACCAGCCCTAAGTATAACTCACGGGATTCTAAACCGTGGAAGAATGACCCACTGGAGGAATTTCAGAACCACTGATCCCTGATTAGTCAGTGCTGCAATTGCCTCGACCCACTTAGAAACATACTCAACCGCCACCAAAATATATTGATTGCCATGTGACGATGGGAATGATCCCATAAAATCAATACCCCATACATTGAATAATTCAACAACCAAAATACCATGTTATGGCATCTCATTCCATTTGGATTGATTTCCCACTCATTGACAACAATCATAAGATTTACATCAATTATTAGCATCCTTAAAAAGTGAAAGCCAAAACAGCCCACTTTGTAGAATTTTAGCTGCTGTCCTTGTATGCCCAAAATGTCCACCACAAAGCATAATGATGTATAAACTTTAAAACGCTGTTCTGGAATACATCTGCGAATAATCTGATTTGGGTAGTATTTGTATAGATACGGATCATCCCAAAAATAAAATTTTGCATTTGCCAAAAGTTTCTTTTCTACTGATAACTAAAATTTGGATGAATAACTCCCCTAACCAAATAATTAACCAGATCTGCAAACCATGGTTTATTGTGCTGGACAGCCAACAATTGTTCATCAAGAAAACTTTCATTGAGAGGCACTGTGTTCTCTTGTCCAATAGCATGAGTAATTAATCTTGATAAATGATCAGCCACCACCTTTTCACTGCTCTTTTTGTCCCTAATTTACAAATCAAACTCTTGAAGTAAAAGAATCCATAGAATTAGTCGAGGCTTTGCATCCTTTTTAGATAATAGATACTTCAATGATGCATGATCTTTGTAGACAATTACCTTAACTCCAATTGAATAAGAACGAAAATTTTCTAATTCAAAAACTACTGCCAACAATTCTTTTTCAATGGTTGCATATTTTAGTTGTGCATCATTGAGAGTTTTGCTGGCATAAGAAATGACTTGAGGAAGCTTGTCTTTTTGTTGTCCAAGAATTGCCCCAACTGCATAATCTAATGCATCACACATTAATTCAAATAGTAAGTTCTAGTCCATAGCTGCAATTATCTGTGTTGAAGTGAGTAATGTTTTCAACTTGTTAAAGGCCTCCAAGCATGCATCATAAAAAACAAACTGTGCATCCTTAGCCAATAAGTTCCACAAGGTTCGGCTAATCTTAGAAAAATCCTTGATAAACCCTCTATAAAATCCAGCATGTCCAAGAAAAGAACGAATGCTTTTCACAATGGTAAGAGGTGGCAACTTAGCAATAACATCAATCTTAGCTTTATCAACTTCAATACCTTTGCTAGATACTAAGTGCCCTAAAACAATGCCTTGTTTAATCATAGAACAACACTTCTCCCAATTCAAAACCAAATTAGTTTCTTTGCAACATTCAAAAACCAAATATAAATTATGCAAACAATGATCAAAAGAATCCCCAAAAATAGAAAAATCATCCATAAATACCTTAACAACTTGTGCAACCAAACCTGAGAATATGCTCATCATGCAGTTTTGGAATATTGCTGGTGCATTGCATAATCCAAAAGGCATTTTTTTGTAAGCAAATGTACCAAAAAGTCAGGTGAATGTGGTCTTTTGCTGATCTTCTGGTGCAATTGGAATTTGATTGTATCTTGAATACCCATCTCAAAAACAATAGAAAGCTTGACTCGCCAATCTCTCCAACATTTGATTAGTAAATGGTAATGGAAAGTGATCCTTTATAGTATTTGTATTGATCTTCCTGTGGTCAACGCACATTCGCCACCTAATAGTTAAACGTGTAGGTACAAGTTCATTGTTGTCAATTTTCACAACTATAATTTCAGTGCGTTTAGGTACCACTTGAGTTGGACTAACCCATTTACTATATGAAATGGGATAAATCATTCCAACGTCTAAAATGTTCATAACCTCATTGCGAACAACTTCCTTCATAATCGGATTCAACCGGCATTGAGTAGGCCTGGCAAACGGGTCGTGTCAGTCGTGTTCGTGTCGTTTTCGTGTAACACCTGTTATCTTAACGGGTCGTGTCGTGTCACACCCGTTATCTTAACGGGTCCTTAACAGGTCGTGTCACTTTACCCAACGGGTAAAGTGACCCGACCCGTTATGACCCGTTATGACCCGTTAAGAAAAATATATATTTTTTCTTAAATTTGCACATACCACACATTGCCACATAAATATTACTTCAAAACATTAAAACACATTTGTCGTTTAAGTACTACATCTACACTCGAAAATAAGAGCCTAATAAAAAAATAATACATACACTACTAATCTATTACAAATTTTAAATGTGCAAGGATATGCAAAATGAAACAGTTTTTGTTTCCAAGGTTGTGAAATCTTTCTCAAAAGTTTAAACCTCAATTTACAAAATCCTCGATTTACATCGATCATCATGAAATTGCATTGGAACTTTGGCTTGATCTATTGCCTTCAAGAGTTATGTTGATGATGTTTTCAGTAAGGTTTTCCACGTCATAACTATCTTCTGCATAAACTAAGCATAGAAAAATCAACCATTAAAAATCATTCAAATTATGAAAAGTTTACCGAAATAATTATGAAAAAAAATAAAACAATAGTATTATACCATACTTTTATTAAGTATAAACATAAGATTTTGTGGTATCCACTAGTGTAAATATTTTAAATTGAAGATCGAATTCAATCATTGTATTCATATAAGGTCAAGGAGTGTATTTGTAAAAAATTATCAAAATCGGAGTTAAATTAACCGTTAAATCGTGATTTTTCGTTTATAATCGTCGAAAAGTTTTGTCCCGTTACGTGCTCTCTGAATGTTTGTTTTTTGCAATTTTTGGCGTATGCGATCTCGAAATATATACAAACATGTTTGACGGTTAGATCTTTGAAACTAGTTTCGTATAATGAGTATCCCATCAAAACAATAGATTCACTAATACTTGAGAGTTTATTCATACTTTTATTAAGTATAACATAAGATTTTGTGGTTTCCACTAGTGTAAATATTTTAAATTGAAGATCGAATTCAATCATTGTATTCATATAGGGTCAAGCAGTGTAGTTGTAAAAAATCATCAAAATCGGAGTTAAAATGACCGTTAAATCGTGATTTTTCGTTTATAACCGTCGAAAAGTTTTGTCCCGTTACTTGATCTCTGAATGTTTGTTTTTTGCAATTTTTGGCGTATGCAATCTCGAAGTATATATAAACATGTTTGATGGTTGGATCTTTGAAACTAGTTTCGTAGAATGAATATCCCATCAAAACAATAGATTCACTAATACTTAATAGTTTATTCATACTTTTATTAAGTATAGTATAAGATTTTGTGGTATCCACTAGTGTAAATATTTTAAATTGAAGATCGAATTCAATCATTGTATTCATATAGGGTTAAGGAGTGTGGTTGTAAAAAACCATCAAAATCAGAGTTAAAATGACCGTTAAATCGTGATTTTTCGTTTATAATCGTCGAAACGTTTTGTCCCGTTACTTGATCTCTGAATGTTTGTTTTTTGTAATTTTTGACGTATGCGATCTTGAAGTATATACAAACATGTTTGACGGTTGGATCTTTGAAACTAGTTTCGTATAATGAGTATCCCATCAAAACAATAGATTCACTAATACGTAATAGTTTATTCATACTTTTATTAAGTATAATATAAGATTTTGTGGTTTCCACTAGTGTAAATATTTTAAATTGAAGATCGAATTCAATCATTGTATTCATATAAGGCCAAGAAGTGTAGCTGCAAAAAATCATCAAAATCAGAGTTAAAATGACCGTTAAATCGTGATTTTTCTTTTTATAACCGTCGAAAAGTTTTGTCCCGTTAATTGATCTCTGAATGTTTGTTTTTTGTAATTTTTGATGTATGCGATCTCGAAGTATATACAAACATGTTTGACGGTTGGATCTTTGAAACTAGTTTCGTAGAATGAGTATCTCATTAAAACAATAGATTCACTAATACTTAATAGTTTATTCATACTTTTATTAAGTATAACATAAGATTTTGTGGTATCCACTAGTGTAAATATTTTAAATTGAAGATCGAATTCAATCATTGTATTCATATAAGGTCAAAGAGTGTAGTTGTAAAAAATCATCAAAATCGGAGTTAAATTAACCGTTAAATCGTTATTTTTCGTTTATAACCGTCGAAAAGTTTTGTCCCATTACTTGTTCTCTGAATGTTTTTTTTTTTGCAATTTTTGGCGTATGCGATCTCGAAATATATACAAACATGTTTGACGGTTGGATCATTGAAACTAGTTTCGTAGAATGAGTATCCCATTAAAACAATAGATTCACTAATACTTAAGAGTTTATTCATACTTTTATTAAGTATAACATAAGATTTTGTGGTATCCACTAGTGTAAATATTTTAAATTGAAGATCGAATTCAATCATTGTATTCATATAAGGTCAAAGAGTGTAGTTGTAAAAAATCATCAAAATCGGAGTTAAATTAACCGTTAAATCGTGATTTTTCGTTTATAACCGTCGAAAAGTTTTGTCCCGTTACTTGTTCTCTGAATGTTTTTTTTTTTGCAATTTTTGGCGTATGCGATCTCGAAATATATACAAACATGTTTGACGGTTGGATCATTGAAACTAGTTTCGTAGAATGAGTATCCCATTAAAACAATAGATTCACTAATACTTAAGAGTTTATTCATACTTTTATTAAGTATAACATAAGATTTTGTGGTATCCACTATTTTAAATTGAAGATCGAATTTAATCATTGTATTCATATAAGGTCAAGGAGTGTAGTTGTAAAAAATCATCAAAATCGGAGTTAAATTAACCGTTAAATCGTGATTTTTCGTTTATAACCGTCGAAAAGTTTTGTCCCGTTACTTGCTCTCTGAATGTTTGTTTTTTGAAATTTTTGGTGTATGCGATCTCAAAATATATAAAAACATGTTTGACGGTTGGATCATTGAAACTAGTTTCGTAGAATGAGTATTACATCAAAACAATAGATTCACTAATACTTAAGAGTTTATTCATACTTTTATTAAGTATAACATAAGATTTTGTGGTATCCACTATTTTAAATTGAAGATCGAATTCAATCATTGTATTCATATAGGGTCAAGGAGTGTAGTTGTAAAAAATCATCAAAATCAGAGTTAAAATGACCGTTAAATCGTGATTTTTCGTTTATAACCGTCGAAAAGTTTTGTCCCGTTACTTGATCTCTGAGTGTTTTTTTTTTTGCAATTTTTGGCGTATGGGATCTCGAAGTATATATAAACATGTTTGACGGTTGGATCATTGAAACTAGTTTCGTAGAATGAGTATCCCATCAAAACAATAGATTCACTAATACTTAATAGTTTATTCATACTTTTATTAAGTATAATATAAGATTTTGTGGTATCCACTAGTGTGAATATTTTAAATTGAAGATCGAATTCAATCATTGTATTCATATAGGGTCAAGGAGTGTGGTTGTAAAAAATCATCAAAATCGGAGTTAAAATGACCGTTAAATCGTGATTTTTCTTTTTATAACCGTCGAAAAGTTTTGTCCCGTTAATTGATCTCTGAATGTTTGTTTTTTGTAATTTTTGACGTATGAGATCTCGAAGTATATACAAACATGTTTGACGGTTGGATCTTTGAAACTAGTTTCGTAGAATGAGTATCCCATCAAAACAATAGATTCACTAATACTTAATAGTTTATTCATACTTTTATTAAGTATAACATAATATTTTGTGGTATCCACTAGTGTAAATATTTTAAATTGAAGATCGAATTCATATAGGGTCAAGGAGTGTAGTTGTAAAAAATCATCAAAATCGGAGTTAAAATAACCGTTAAATCGTGATTTTTCATTTATAACCATCGAAAACTTTTGTCCCATTACTTGATCTCTGAATGTTTGTTTTTTGCAATTTTTGGCGTATGCGATCTCGAAGTATATACAAACATGTTTGACGGTTGGATCATTGAAACTAGTTTTGTAGAATGAGCATCCCATCAAAACAATAGATTCACTAATACTTAAGAGTTTATTCATACTTTTATTAAGTGTAACATAAGATTTTGTGGTATCCACTTGTGTAAATATTTTAAATTGAAGATCGAATTCAATCATTGTATTCATATAGGGTCAAGGAGTGTGGTTGTAAAAAATCATCAAAATCGGAGTTAAAATGACCATTAAATCGTGATTTTTCGTTTATAACCGTAAAAAAGTTTTGTCCCGTTACTTGCTCTCTGAATGTTTGTTTTTTGCAATTTTTGGCGTATGTGATCTCGAAGTATATACAAACATGTTTGACGGTTGGATCGTTGAAATTAGTTTCGTATAATTCGTATCCCATGAAGTTCAATTGTGTGTGTGTGTATATATATATTTATTTATTAAGTAGATTCAAATCTATTTATTTTGTATGTATAATTATTATAGTTTTTAGGGGTATAAAATTTAATATATATATATATATATAATTATTATAGTTAATATTTTGGGTATAATTATTATAGTATATATAATTATTATAATTATTATAGTTAATTTAATATATATCTATATAATTATTATAGTTTTTAGGGGTATAAAATTGTTAAATTAATATATATATATATATATATATAATTATTATAGTATTTTTTTAGGGTTATAAATTATTAAATTAATATTCTGCTTATCGTGTATCGTGTTACCCACGTGTATACCAGAACAAACCCGTTATCTTAACAGGTGCTTATTGTGTTACCCGATAACGACCCGTTTCGTTATCGTGTCGACCCGAACACCTGTTAATTTCGTGTCGTGTCGTGTCGGGTTATCGGGTCGTGTCAGGAATTGCCAGGCCTAGCATTGAGCATCAATGGTGGGTTTGACATCCTCCTCCATTAAAATTCTATGCATTCAAAGTGTTGGGCTGATCCCTTTAAAATCTACAATTGTCCACCCAATGGCATCTTAAAAATTTCTCAAAATGCATAGCAATTTGTCTTCCTCAATTAGAGATAAATATGCAGAAACAATAATTGGCATGGATGAATTAGCATCCAAATAAGTATATTTTAAGTGTTTGGGTAACGACTTCAATTCTAACTTAGGTGGCTATACTTTTGAAGGCTGTAATGGTGTTTTCGGTTCCCCGAAACTCTAAAAAACGTGTCTCCACTTTGGCTAGTGTAAGGGTACACTTTCCAAAGCTGTAACATACTCAAAAGCCTCTTCATCTTCAGTTTTTGTGTCTTCAAAACCATGTAAAATGTTTAACAATGGATTCGCTGTCAAACGAGGCACAATATCTACATGCATGATGCCTTCTAACATGACTCACATACAATCCTGCACATCACTGGGCCTCTCAGTTGCTACAAATAAATTGAAAACAACATGTTGTTCTTGTACTCTAAGTGTCAATGTTTTATTTCCACATCTATGAAAGTTCTAGCAGTTGCCATGAATGGGCGCCCCAAAATAAGTGTTCGCATATCTTCATTCATATCCAAAACCACAAAATCTACTAGAAGGTAGAGATTATCCACTTTGATAATAAGATATTCAATAATGCCCCTAGGATAAGTAACTGAACGATCCGCTAACTGTAAAATATTTGATGTTGGTTTGATTTCTCTTTGTCCTAGCCTCTTAAAAACAGAAAAAGACAATAAAATAATACTAACACCCAAATCAATTAAAGCATGTTTAAAATCTGAATTTCCAATTGTGTATGAAATTGTAAAACTCCCAGGATTTTTTTCCTTGATGGCAATTTTTGTAATAAAACTACACTACACTGTTCTATGATAATCACTTTTTCAAAATCCACAATCTTCTTTTTCTTTGTGCACACATCTTTAAAAAACTTGGCATGAGGGAATGTTCTTGATTGCATCAATTAATTGTAGATTAATCTGAACTTTAGCCAATGTCTTCATGAAATTTGTTAATTGTTGATCTTTGGCATGAGGCTTCAATCTTTCGGGATATGGCATTGGTGGCACATAAACACGGTCTGCAGTTTTTGCAGCAATTTTTGCACTGTTGGCAGATCTGTCTAAAGGCTGTGGAAATTTTGTAAAAAGTTCAGATTCTGTCGAAATATTAAAATTTGTCTTTGGTTGGGTAGTTGCTGCCCTTGAATTTTTTGCATTATTTTTTTCATTTGCTACATTTCTGTTGTGATAAGTTTTACCATAACACAATGTTCTAACAGCATTACAATCAGCGTTTCCTCGTGGGTTTTGAACAGTTTGGCTAGGAAATTTTCCTGGTTCTCTATCTGAACGTTGAAGTGCAATCTGTCAAATTTGTTGTTGTATGTCTTTCATGGTTGCCTGCATATTTTTTATACTCTAGTTTGTCTTTTGAATGTCCTGTTTTGTTGCATCAAAATTCACCCAAGTATGTTATGCTAATTTTCAATTGTGACTTCCCAAGAAGCTTTAGCTGGTGCAACATGTTGCTGTACTAGTTTTTGAAACTGTGGTTTAGCCTGTTGGTCTCTATCCCACTTGAAATTTAGGTGATCTCTCCATCCCGGGCTGTAAAATTTGAATACGGATCATTCCTAGGCCTCTAATAATTATTAAATGGATTAATCTATTTGGTAACATGCTTCGGGTATGCATCCTATGCGAGCAGCTAGTAAATTCATGCGTTGTGATGCCATAAATTGTACAAGCTGCTGCAGTAGGCTACTGGATAGCAACTTACTGCACATGTGCTGCCATTCTTTGTAAAATCATGTCAAATTTTGCATCAAAATTTTCTAACTTTTTCCCTATCTTTTCTATTTGTGCAAATACTTGAGGAGAGCCATTAAACATCTCAAAAACACCTCTGGTCCGAGGTAGATCAACTACTCATTGTTGAGATTCTGTCGCCATTTTCTCAAACAATTGATACGCTTGCAGTGCATTTCTGTCTGAATATGTTCCTCCACATGAAGCATTAACAAGAGTCTTTGTTGTCAAATTCAGCCTTCTGTAAAATAAATTCATTTGAATGTCACCATTAATGCCTGAATGCGGACATTTCCTAAGAAAATCCTTGTAACGTTCCCATGCTTTATGAATTGCTTCATTAGGTTTCTGAGCAAATGTTAAAATTTGATTGCTCATATCTTGTGTTTTTTATGTTGGGTAATATTTGCTTAAAAACGCGGGACTGAGTTGGTTCCACAAAGTAATTCTTCCAGATGGAAGTGTAACTAACCATCTCCTTGCCCTATCTTTCAAAGTGTAAGGGAAAAGTCTGAGTTTGATAGATTCGGCTTAAATCCTTTCACCAAGATATTCTTGCATCCCATCAGAAATTCAGTTAGATGCATGTTAGGATCATCTGTTGATAAACCGTGAAAAGATGGTAAAATCTCCAACATATGATGGCATATCTTAAATGTAGACCCATCTTCAACTTCAGGTTAGTTAATGTAGCTTGGGACCTTTGTGGCATGAGCTGCCAAAGATTCTCTCAATGGTTGTCCTGCTGTTAGTATAACAAAAGCCATAGCTTCTTTGTTGTCCAAAACCCCAGTAAACAGATTATGCAAAATTGTTCCCTGCAATCAGGGTTCCCACTGCAGATTCTGCTCTTTACGTCTCTGTCTAGCTGTTCGTTCAATTTTTGGATCAAAATATGCAAGTTGTTGTTTTTGTGATTTGGTACAGACCATGCAGTGCACAATCTGTAGACAATATAAAAAATAAACGAAAATTAATTTTTTTTTAATTATAAACAGAAATAATTATTGAGAATAAGATAAACAAAAATCTATTTAAAATCAATCCCCGGCATGGGCATCATTTTCTTGATAGGAGTTTTACCACCTGCGCAAAAAAAGTTAAAAACACCTAAAGTACTTGCAAGAGAAACAAGATTATTATAGTATAGTTGACTCAAGCAACGTCGCTCTTCACAAGGATTAATTTAAATAGATTCACGCGAAATCAATTCTCAACTAATTACTTAGAACAAAGTTTGGAAAAAGGTGATTTAATGATCTAAATTAAGAAAAACGAATTTAATTAATAGGTTAACTAAAATCTTCAATTTTAAAGAAGGAAGAAGGAAACAATTTTTTAGAATTCAAAGTGAAAATGTACTAGGGTTCCACCGTCACCCTAACAATCCTATGTAATTATTCTAATTACTTATGAATTTCACATGCATATTTTGAAGGTTAAGTTTTCTTAAAGTATATCCTACTTGGAACCTCCAACATAGAACATATATCTAACATGCCACCCATATGTGGAGTCCAGATCAATTGTGAACATGCAAGACTCATTAAGTTTCATGAAAACCTTTTGAAAAACCATATAACCCTTAAGACGTGTCGTCTATCCTACCCGTATATGGTGTCCAGATCAAATGTGAACATGCAAGACTCATTAAGTTTCATGGAAACCTTTTGAAAAACCATATAACCATTAAAACGTGTCGTCTATCCTAAGAAGTTACATATATTAACCACAAGAAGCCTTAGGGACATCCCTCCGCCAAAATTGCATCAAATCACTTTTCTAAATATTATAATGATCGCGAATCGCTAAGACAAATAAATAGTTTAAACCGGTGATTAACAATTCAAAACTTGCATGCATAAATTCATAAGCAATTAAAAAAGAGACTACATATTCTTGCTAAGGATCATGACCTCAGCCTAGCAAAGAGGATCAATTAAGCATATTCATAATAAAAATCACAAAGTCTTTATTGAAAAAGAATGAAAACACCTTAAAAGTATAAGTCTTGAATTCTCTAAGCTTTGCCCCAAAATCTTCTCTCCAAAAATCGCATCCAAAAAAGAAAAATCTAGGGCCGGCCAAAAAGCTTATTTATACTACTCTAATTAAATCCTCCTAGTAAAAGTTCTTAGAATAAGACTAGGAAACCAAATAAATTGAAATAAATTAGGAAACATAATCCTAAATTGACTTGGTAAATTCGTCCAAAAACGTAGCTTTCCAGCACCGCACATTGCTCTTTTATACCATCGCCAGAAAATAACTGCTTGGTAGAAATTGCCGAAATTTCGCCAAGAGACACACAAACGTCCTTCAATTTGAATCACTCCAAAATCCTTCCGTTTGATCATGTTTCGCTCTAAGGGAAGTCAAATGTCCTATATTGAAAATATAAAGCAAAGTATCAAAATTCTACCAAAACATACTAAGAATAGGATGAAATATATAATATGAAATTAGCTCATCAGGTACCTTTATTTTCTGCGCTATGCTCTGAACTTCGTGTTTTGTAATAAGGGTTTCCACGCAATCACGTTGTGCACTCTGCTTTATTTAATTAAAGTTTAAATTTATTCACACTTTTACACGTCAAGCATAATTAATGGCTCCGTCACTCTCCAGGTGTCAGCTAGCACATCATGATTCAGATAGACACGTGGACATACTAGGTTGAGATGTGTATGTTTGGTATGGAAGCAATGTTCTAAACAAATTTAGGGCAAGGAGATTTGTATTCCATAGTCACTTAGTTCTTAAATAAAGTTCCTAGCCGTTTTAAAAATCAATTGGACATTAACTATCTAAAAAGTCGGTGTATTCCGCATCAAGGTTAGCATAGTCTTGTGTTACACGTGTTGGTAAGGTTGGTTCGGTATGGGATACCGAACCAAAACTAGTATTCCAAATCCCAAACCGAAATTTTTTGGGACGAAAATTTGAAGACCAATCCCAAACCAAAATTTCGGGAATCCCAAAATATTTTCGGTATTTCGGGACAAATCGAGATTAAATTTTGATTTTGGGCTTTTGAGCTTTTGGGCTTTTGAGCTTTTGGGCTATTAGGCTGAAACTTGACATATTGGGCTTTTAGGGCTAAAATTTAGCTTTTTAGATTGAAATTGTCAGCCCAATTTCATAAATACCAATATGTCATACATGCAAATATGTCATATGCGCGTTTGTGCAAACTATTTTGAGCTACCAATGCAATTTGTTTTGAGCTTTTTACTTCATACATACCAATATGTGCAATCATAGATTTATAGCCCTAATTGAAATATGAAATTATGAATTGTTCTTCAAATATATTCTACTATCAAATTATTTAAATTCAACATTCTACATGCATGCAACAAAAATAAACTAAGTTACGTAACTAACCCAAAAGAAAAAAAAAATTAGTTACAAGCCAAAGTTTCAAAATAAATTAAGTTACAAACCAAAAGCAAAAAGAAAAGCTTAAAGTTCATGAAGATTGTTGGCCCCTTCGGCCCCTTGATCTTGTTGATGGTTGTGGTTGCTCCCTTACCATGCTTATTGTTGTTGATTGTTGACCCCTTCCCCTTCTTGTTCGTACTCCTCATAAAGAGGAAACAACTAAAGAGAATTCATATCTATTCATAAAAGAGAATTCATATTTATTCTTATTACACTATGTTTGGATGAAGAAATTTAAGATTACTAAGGAATTTTAAAATGACGGTAATTAAAATGACAGGATTTTATTTTCTAGAATTTGTGAATTTCCTTTTTTGGTTAACCTAAAAGAAAAATGTAATTGAATATGGAATTTTTTATTTTTAAACTCTCAGTCATAGAAATTGGAAAATGACACCTATTTATATGGAATTTAAACTTGGGAATTGAAGGTCCCAAATTCCAAGTTTTTTTTCCACGCAGAAATTCTAAATTTCTATGTTTATGAATCCAAACAAAGGAATTGGTGCATGTCAATTTATAAATTTATGACTTTTACCCAAATTTCAAGTTTATTTCCCTCATCCAAACATAGTGTAACTAATGTCCATACGACATAAACAACACAAACATGTGAAAGCAAAATGAAACACATGCTATATCCTTGCAAGAAGCACAAATTTCTTAACAACGAAGATACAGTACTAACCTTAAAAAGTCTCAATTCAAACCGAGGACCGATCTCCTTAAGCTCAATTCAAGGCCAACTTCACCTTATACAAAGACCTCCTAGTATCAATTGGAGCAGACCGAATACACTTGTCAATTACAGCGGGTAATGGAGTGGTGCAGTCGGTGCAGTTGGTGCTATTAATCTCAGGCTTGAAGAAGACGTATTAAAATATCCAAGACAAATTAGCAAAGAAAAGGATTGAAGAAAACCAATTAAATCATTAAAGACAAATTAGAAAGTTGAAAAGTAAATATAAAGAAGCAAAAAATTGTGGAGAAAACAAGATATAAAATCTACACCTTTATAATTTCTATAGTTACGGCTGCATACCATTGTGTGATGAAGTTTTTGAGTTTTGGTAAAGAAGAGTAACCTATAAATGGACAAAACAATGAAACATACATGATTAAATTTCTCAAATCTGTGTAAATTAAAGCACATAATTCAACCACGGTGCTCCTAAAGAGAGTACAACACAAACTTTAAAACCATACTGATAATATAGAACTTAATTGTGACTTCTCCGTGGAATGGAAGTAAACAAAAATGGAGAAACACAACACATTTGAGAGGAGCAACGCATTACAAAAAGCAGGTTTGTCTGCACAACATATATACCTATCGGGAACCTACGGGCAAGAAAATTATTCACATCTCTACATTTATTTCAGTTTAACATCAGAAAATTCCAAAACAACCAAAAAGTATAGTCGCCAATTGAAATTTTTAAAAGTCTTTAAGCTGCCTAACAAAAACAAAACATAACAAATCATAGAAAATCATAGTCAAACTCCTAAATCGAAAAAATAAATTCATAAACCCTAACCTAATGGTAAACATAAATATAGAAATTCAATTAGGGCTGGAATCAAGAACATCCAATCCAAAACATGAGCAAATTTCACAAACCCTAATCTAGAATTTGAACCTTAAATTAAATTTCAAACCATAAATTAATTCCAAACTTTACCTGATTTGGGGGAGAATTGGTGCACAGTGCACTGGATGAAGAAAACTCTTAGACTTTAAGTGTCTGATAAAGAGAATCGCATGAGAAAGAGAATCATGAGAGAGAGAGAGAGAGAGAGAGAGAGAGAGAGAGAGAAGTGGCTCTGTGTAGTGAAGGAAGGCTCCACAGTCGGAGACAGTAGTAATAGCATGGTGTGGTGGTAGGCTGGTGACTGGCTGGAGTTGAGCTTCAAATTCGAGACAGAGATAAGAGGCTTGATGGCTGAGGGAGGGAGGTTGGCTTCAATTGAAATGAAAGGTATGAAAGAACGATGGAGAGAGAAGGATGGAGAACCCTAATAATGAATGGACAGCACAAATCAATTTGAAACAATCTCATGGTTGAAATTAACTCTAACTATAATTAATATATATATATATATATATATATATATATATAAATTAATAATATATATTTTCGGTTTGGTATGGGATTCTCGTAATATTAAGGAGATAATCTTAAATCCTGTATCGAAATTTCAGGATCAATTCACGATAGCATCCCAAAAATTTCAAGAATTTCGGTTTGGGACATTTTTTATTTGGGATCAATATTTTTTTGGTTCAGTTCAGTTCAAGATTTTCGGGAATTTTTTCCACCCCTACGTGCTGGACACGTGATGGAGCTACAAGTGATTGTCTGTTGGACAAGTTCACTAAACACTAACTGTCCAAGAAGGTTAAATGTTTGGAAGCTTACCAAATGTTAAGTGTTACAAAGCTTGTGGTTGTAGTATACATGCAAATAGTTCTTAGACCTGAGGCATCACATGTATCTTATATTTGTAGATAAGAACTTAAATTTCACCTTAAGACCCTCAGTGAGATTGCCTAGCTCGATAGTGTGATAGTCAGGTTCATATGTATAAGTGTGAAGGTCATTCATGTTGGAAATGTGCCCTAAAGCCAATCATGTGATGATACTTTACGGACATTTCACATGTTAAACTAATCTAGTTTTACATATAAAGGGCATACATTATTGTTTGAGCCGTCTCATATAAATGTTATATGCTTAAACGATAAAGTCCAAGGAATATGTGATTGGGAGAATGTAATCTAATGAAGTTAGATTCATGAGACCATTCTTTCGTAGACACATCCTAAACGTTCCTGATCATAGGATTGTCAATTGGGCGTTGACAGTCCGTTAAGATCACTACGTACTATGTCTTCTCTCAGGGAGAGTGATTAGTCTCGAGTCATTGGTGTGTGTGACATCAAGACAAGTACGTAGGTGCTCAATAGAGAATGAGTTCACTGAACGTGATCAACGAAGAGTTCTTATATTCCATGTCACATGAGAACTCATGGTTGGGATAATGCAAAGTAGTCCTTTGACCTGAGGCATCACAGTTGTCTTGTGGTTAAGTCCTTGATCTTTGATTATGTCAAAGTCACCCCCTCGGGGTGTCCACGGCATCGTTGGGGTTAAGCCACTTAGCTATGGAGACAAGTGAATGCGCAACAAGGGATCTCTAACCTTCAAACAGTTGAGGGAGAATACTCTATGATATGATTTGGAATCTCTGGCCAGAGTATGAATGAGATTAGGGAATGCGTTCCAAATCACATTCAAGGAAATCATATAAGCACATGAATCACATTGGATAGTAGACATGAATAAATAAACTATCATACCAAACAATGTGGTCAAGAGTATTAGATTAGAGAAGGACCGTATTGCATTTGTAATCCCAAACTGAATAGGTTCTCTATCCTCTTCTGATTAGCTTGGGTAACCATGATATGCTGCTAGGTGTCACTCATGGTTTGTGGAAGCCCTAAACGTGTGTAATCACTAAAGGGAGAATTGAAAATAGTTTCAATTCACAATCGATGTAAAATGGTTTTAATCGCCCACTACCTCGCTAAAAGGAACCTAATGGATCGCACACCATAAAAGGTGGAGATTGAAGATTAAACTGAAATGAGTAAGAATGATTAAATGGTTTAATCATTTATTTATGGCAAGGATTAATTAATATGTTAATTAATCAAACGAATAAGTTCGTTAAAGACTTCGGGATAGTTTTGGACCTTAAGGCCCAATGGGCTTCGAACGTCAAGCCCATTAACTTAAGTTGTATGACAATTTAATGAATGAAGATTCATTAAAGCCCAAAAGCCCAAAATCCCCTAAATGGCCGGCCATAGTGTGATGAATTAGGGTTTTGGTTATTTAGGTCACTTAAAGAAGTGACTATATAAATGACTTTATAACTAAATATTCATTAAGTGATAAAAGGGGTTTATTTTTGGGGAAAATTGGTGAGAATTGTCTCTCCATTTTCTCTCTAAAAAGGCCAACACCTTGGAGGGTACATCTAGCAATCCTACTACTCCAAGGTCACTCATTTCTTCTACAATCTAACCTTGGTGAAGAGACTTAGAGGTTCTCAATTTTGGGAACTTGGAGAACCTATTCTTCCATCCAAATCCATGGATCTAAGAAGCAAGGAATGAAGGCCCTATCTCTTTGGGTGATTAGCCTTTACTTATGCAAAGAGGAATCTACAAAGGTATTAATTTCTACTCACTTTGTTTTGAGTTGATTATTGGTTCACCAATCTACTAGGCTTTGAATTTCATGGTAATGTTTTGTTTTTGAGTGCATACAAGCATGATTCCGCCTTTAATTGTTAATTGCATGCTATATGATGTTGCTCAAATGAACATGTTTTCACAAAATAATTCCTTCAATTCATTCCTCAATTATTCAGTTGACTCTCATTAAATTAGGAGTATTTGTGTAATTTGTCAACATAGCCACATTATGCATCACAGTGTAACATACCAAGAATTTTTCTAATAGAATTCTATCATTCTCTATCAAATTATTTTCCTCTACAGCAATAATATAATATTCACGATCGTATGTATTTCAATCACTTCACACAACCACAACACTTTTATAAAAAAATTACCAAAACTCACACTGTTTTTTTTTTTTTTTGTTATTACAAGCACTTTACAACTAGAATTTACCAATCAAACAACTGCTTTATTTTACAACAGTTTATTATGACAACACAATAAAAACACATTTTTAAAAAGCATAACAGTACCAAACTAATCCTAAGTGGGTGATGAGATTGGCATGAAGGCTCCATGAAATCCGTATGGAACTCTACAGGACAATGTAATTTTGGCAACAGGCTCATTGGAAAACTTCTTTGTCTCGATCACATAAACCTAAAAGGAAAATATATTAAATTATACTAACTAGTTAGCACTTCAACGCATATAAGTGTGAATCAATCTAAACAAAATAACAAATTTTCTCAAAACAAGAATTCAAATATTATTATATACTGATCGACTTACTTGAGATATGTTGGTATCTTCATTGTGAACAAAAGTGATAAGCCATCCATCATCTTCTTCAAAACCCCCTTGTTTTGGGACAAAAGAAGCTCCAGTGCAAAAGCTGTTCTCCTCAAACATGTGAGTTTCCACCTTTATTGCCTCTTCTAATTGGCCTTCACTTCTCTAGTAATCCATGAAATAAAATAATAAAGAATGTTAGTTACATATTCATGCATAAAATTGCAGGAGAAAAATTATAATGAAAACATGTCCAGGCCTAATTGATTATACCAAAGAAACATCAGCTGGTTCTTCAAAGTGTAGCTTGGCTAGACCATTATATTTGAGCATGCCTGAGAGACATACCGCCATGGATAACCATTAATGGTCTGAGAAAGAGCAATTTAATTAGAGAGTGGAGTTAAGTTATTGTTTGGGAAAGATTAACCCTAATTACCTGAGGCAGAGCTTGCGCCGGAATCAACCACTTGGGCGTAGCCATATCTATTTTTAACGCCGGAGAAAGCTCCATTGATCGTGGGAAAATCCATACAAAACCTTTTTCCAGTGAGATATGTCTCACTGACTTCCCCACTTTGCATGTTTAATCTCCATTCATAAGCATGAGAAAATAAGTTTCCATCGTCGACTGATGAGATAGTATCATGATCATTTTCTTTACTTGGACTTGTAGGCTTAAAATTTCTTGGCAACCACCCAAATTGAGTCGATGCCATGTCAGGTCCTGGTATAATTGAGTCCAGAGCTTTACAACCCCACACTACAACCTGCTCATCCAACAAACAAAAATTAGATGCCAAATGCGGTTTGGCTTACAAGTTAATTAGAAGTCTACTGATTATTCCGAGCAAAGCTTTAGACTCACAAAAATGACTCATTTGCTGATAGACATTCTAATATAAGTGGTCTCACATACAATGGAACGACCCACCTCTATTAAACAGCATTTCAACAAATGCATCTCAGTTTTATGTACACAAATAGTAATTACTGGATTATATTCCTCCAAAATACTGAAATTGCAAATAAAATTGCCAATTTGTTTAAGTTACCTCATCACCATCTTCAAAACTATTGATTATGTGAAATGTGCAATTGGGTTCAACTTTAAACCAGCGGATTGAATCTGCATCGCCGTAGCGTGGCATCACACCGATTCGTGCATATCCTTCATGATTGTACTCTAATAATCTGCATATCCAAACCAGCACATCAAGCAATATACATAAAACATTGCATGCATGTTTTCATGGGGATATAATCAGAATGTGTAGGGTGGAACTATGAAGGATGCATCGCTTACGGGCGTCCGTTAACGAGTCTGTTTATGTCAAAAGTTAGAGGAAAATCCATGAGTACATTATACCTGCAAGCAAAGTATGCATGATTTTGAGTTAATTAAGTGGCAAAAGTTTGCTTAGAGATTAACCAAAAATTATTACCGCTTGCTTGAATACCTCTCTGTGATCCCTAATTCATGGAAAAAGCTGCTCCTGCTGAGTTTGAGATCTACTTTGTGAATTAGCTCCTTTCCATCAGCTGAGCAAGGGGGAAATATGTGAGACATCAAAATTTCTAATGTCTACTTTGTTATTTTGAAGTACTAGATTATTTCTAAATGATATTTATGAAATGTGCAATGCTAACCGTACACTCGCATTCACAATTTTTAAAGTAAGTGAGTCTTACATACAGTGATAGATTTATGCCTGTTAGACTATCTCCAATGGTTGGACTAAAAGCCAAATATTTTAGCCTGGAAAATTTAGCTTTTAGCCCAGAAACAGTTTTTCTGCTCCAATCGTTCTAGCCTAAAATTTTAGCCGGGGATTATTAAAGAATGAACTTAGGCTTTTTTTTTTTTGTAAAAATTAATTTTTTTTTAAATAAATATGTAGACTATCATAAATTAATTTTATGAACATTTAAATCTAAAAAAATTTAAATTCCGATAAATATTGAAAAATTTAAATTCCGATTTCTTGGCTAAATTTTGGGGATAATCTGACCTTGGTTTAGTATTTAGTATTTAGCATTTAGTATTTAGCCCAAAATTTCCCTTTGGGTTGGATTGGGTTTGAGGAGAAATTTTGGAAGGTAATTTGGCTTTTAGCTCATCATTGAAGTTGGTCTTAGAGAGTGTAAGCAAGACAATACCTGAAATTATTCCAATTTCCATATATGGTTTTACTGCGTCAAATCCGTGAATGACTAGCTCCTCTGAGCCGGGAGCTCTCTGGAACATTGAAAAGAAAACAAAAGAGAACCAAGTATGTGACGATACGTACCAATAATTAGTATATAATTTAAAGTGAAAATTAAGGGCTATAGAGAGCACTAAATGTATACGTTTCTTCATTTTAATCCTTAACAAAGATTAAAATTCTATTAAGATCTTGTGTTGGAGAATATATCGTTATAGTCCCTTGATTATATTTCTACATCTTCATAAATATTGAACTTCATATTTGTTTGTTTTTAAATTCTTAATTGGTGCAAGTGGCCCTTTACCATAGTGTTGGAGAGGAGTGTTACCATTGCACCACGGTATGGGTTCGAACTATGTTAGCTTCTAATCTAACATCTAATCTAACAAATCTATGTTTTTAAAAAAAAAAAAAATCTTAATTGGTTTATTCTGCTGCACAATTTTTGGCATTGATTATTGGTTGACTTTCTCAAACACTAAACATACCTTCCAAAAACAATATCAGTAATACATCAAAAACTTAAAAAATATATAAATTCAAAATATTCAACATCATCATCCAAAACATGGAGAAAATAAAAATACCAAAATTAAATAATGTACATAATCAAATGCACTTAAATCATAGTACCTAATCGTAATACCTAGCCTAATGCACCTAAATATGTGATTATAGCACTACTAGAAAATGTGCTATAGGGCACCGTTTTGAGGACATCCTTCTTCATCAGTGGCTTTGTAAATTGGACTGTCACCATTGTCAAAATTTGGTGTCTTTAACCTAACACCGATTATGGTGGGTTTAACCTTTGTAAACACCACTCATTAGTGTCAAACTATAAAAATTTTAACACCAAAGATTTTTTACATGTTTTTTCAACTTTGGGACCTTTTTTTATTTCCTTTTCAGTCTTCTTCTCTTTTTTTTTCTGTCAAAGATAATTTTTTTTTCATTTAATAATCCTATTCTACAGTACTTTCACCCCGCCCATATAAATACAAAGTTAGACAAACCTAATTTTCAAGAAGAAAGAGCTCCAAACAAAGGGCCAAGAGCAAGACAAGCTTCAGATGGAGTTGAAGAAGCTGAAGGAGTTCAAACTCGTCGAGTCGGTGAAGTCTGAGATCGGATCTGAGATTCTAAGGAAGCACCATCGTCTTCACTGTTCCTCAGATCAATGCTATAAGAAGGTAGTTGTTTTATATTTTTCCTATTTCGCAATGAAGTTTTCCTCTTTTTTTTTTGTTTAATTTCTCAGATTTATCGATATTTTTTGGGATTCCACAGTATTATTTTTATGACTTTGGAGCAAATTGTGTAAAATTTGTAGTTTAGGGATTTTTGGAGGCAAAAGGGTTTAGATGGTTAAGGGGTTTGTTTTTTACCTTTGATGCCTTGTGATCGATCAACTGGAATTTCAAAATTGGATAGTCTATATTTTTGTTAGCTAGCTGTAGAGTTGTATGATAAGCTTGGATGTATTTGAGCTGATCTCAGTTAAATTTATACTTAATTATGCCCTCTAATTTTTTAAGTGTTGAAAACCTGAGAGACACAGAATTCATACCCCTCGGTTATTTTTACTTTTGTCTTTAATTGTGGTAGGAACTGGGCATGGTGTGGGAGCTGCATTAAATATTCACGAGGGAACTCAAGGTTTTAGCTTTCGATTTGGTAATATGACTCCGTTGCAGAAGGGCATGATTGTTAGATGAACCTGGCTATTATGAAGACCATACCTTTGGCATTCAGATTGAGGTATGCGCCCCCACTCCCCCTCCCTCTCGCACATTATTTGTTGCTCAACAATGTTAGGCAATCTCATTTATCTTCCACTCTTGTTCATAATATTCCACATGTTCATCTTCATACAGAATCTCCTTGTTTTGAAAGAAGTCGACACGCCAAATCGTTTTGGAGGAATTGGCTACCTGGGATTTGAAAAACTCGCATTTGTCCCGATTCAGGAATGCATTTGGTTACCTAGTAGTTCAACTGGTTACGAGCGTGACCTTTTTCAGCGACTGCTTAAACAATACATTGGTGCTGGAATACCAAATTTATCTTAACAAATTTATCTTATTACTTAGTTTTCAGAGCCACCAAGTCTATCTATATTCACCAAGTCCATCTCTATTTCTAGTGCCTAGTTTCCAAAGGCGAAGTTGAGCCAGGTTGGGAACTCTGGGAACTCTCTCCTTCTCTCTTTACCCTTTGTTTTATTTCTCAAGGAAGTTGATTGGGTTGAACAAAAAGGAATAAAAAGAAATGAGAACAAATTGAAATTTGTTGGTGCTTGTGTTGATGTTGAATTTGTAATATATTAAGACCCAAAAATTAAATAAATGATTCACTTTGATGTAAATTGATAACATCAAGCCACTAGTTCAAAACAGTGAGTTTTACCTTTAGAATGTTTTTGGGATGTCATAATTGATAACCATATCCATTGATTGAAAATTTATCTACTCGCAAGTATATCACTTGTGAAATGTTGAGACTCATAAATTTATCTGCTGAAAAATTGATGTACTTGCCACATTAGTTTTCAGTTTTTCGTGTGGAATGTTAGAGACTCATACTCGCAAGCATATGCTTTTTATGCAGGTTGTCGGAAACAATAAAACTGTAAGGGCATATATACTTCTATGTATATTTTAGTCATTTGATCCATGTGCTTATGTGTTTGCAAGTAGAGATAGCAATTACTGAGGCTCAAGCATTACGAGGAGCATGTCACAATTAAAAAACATGTTTGGAGGTGTTCAAGAAAATGTGAAATAATTTTAAGTGGCAATTTCCTTCAAATTTGGTTCCTGTTTCGTACTTTGACGAATAGTTTCTTAGTTTTTTAGTATAGCTCATTGTTTTTAGACCTGATTTCTTGAATATGTGATTAGTTATGGAAGATTACAGCAAACATGCAATTCTATGTAGTCTATTAACTAACTAACTAACTAACTAACTATATATATATATATATATATATATATATATATATATATATATATATATTTGGGTGCCCAGATTAATGGGCCCTTAAAAAAAACATATTACAACATGGCCACCGATGTATAAATTTCAAAGGTGTAACTATTCATTATGCCACTGTTATCTTATTGGTGGTGATTGTAACAATAGAGATTTCTATATAGGTCATGGACTTCTATTTAGTGGTTGTTTGGTGGCAATTGAGGTTTGCCACCAGTGTCAGTGTCCATTCTTGATAATAGACACCAATGAAAAGGATGTCCTTAAGCCAAAATTCTAATAGTGTAGTATCTATTTGAAAGCAGCTAAATCTTACTACCTACTTGAGTGCACCATATACCTATTTGAATAAACCTAAATCATAACTTATGCATCTAAATAACCATATCTAGTTAATACCTTTTTTTAGTTTATAAAAAGTTCTCATGATCGAAAAAAATGATCGCACGAAAATTTTAAACATGACCCTCTTAACTTTAGAAAATGAATTACAAATTGCTAGTGAGGTGAAATTTGAATAAGAATAAAAACACTACAACAAAATATCATATACAACCTAAAAATAAGCTATAGCAAATTTTATATGAACCCATATAACCTTTGTCTACACAACTTACTCTTTACATCTATATTATTTTTTATTAAAAAATTAATATCTCTTTAAATCCGAATTTACTACCTAAACTATCAACACAAATCCAATTGAAAATGTAAATTCTTCTACACACGGTACTCATTTAGAAAATAAAATCCCAAATTCAATAATTTGGTGAAGTTGCTACTTGTTTATAGGAATGAAAGCTTTTTGGAATTCGATTTCTGTGGACAAGTTGAATATTTGGTGAAGTTTCTACTTGTTTAAGAATCTTCCATATACTAATAATAATATTTTTTTTAGTTTCCCTTCGGATTATATGGCTTGAACTTGACATACTGCTATGAAAATCTTTAAGCCTCCATCCTCATCTACTCAATCCCATTGTTACTACACTTCTCCATATCTAGTATAGAACAAAAAAGAGAAAACATGAAGAAGAAAATAATAATATTCCCTTTATAATATTTGCTGAAACCGCATGAAAGGATGAGAAAGACGTGGAACGTGGAATTATAATATTTGTTAAAAATGCATGAAAGAGTTGGCGCAAGTAGTATTTACCTAAACCTTCGAGGAAACCAAATTGGCAGGGGAAACCAAACTGTATGAAAGGATGAGGGAAACATGGAAGTTGAACTATAATATTTGCCTAAACCTTCCAAGAAACCCAATTGGCTGGGGAGGCTTCACCACCATCTACATTGCGAGACCGGCCAGAAACTCATCTTCTCAGCTTCTATTGCTAGCCTTTACTTGAAACGTATAAACCTATATTCTCAACTCTAAACAATTGAAATCAAATAAAAAACTGCGCACTCCCGATTAGAACCCTTAAGAGGCCCTAATAGTTTGGACTTGAATACATTGAAAAAAGACATACAACCTCGGCAAGAACTAGAGCCAGCCAGCCTTGAAGGTAGCCGGATAAGGCGGCCGCATAGGGGGCCTCAAATTTTTTTTGTATATATGATGTAGATATGATATAAATTAATAAGAGTAAGGCATAATAATTACCAAATGAGTTGCTAGTGTGGTTCAACCGTGCAAATAGAATGTGTAATGTTTCTAGGTGTTTGTAGTTCGAAACCTGGTGATATTGATATAATAATTAATTAATAATTAGAAATTATTCACCCAAAAAAGAAACTATATGAATGTATAACGTATTATAGTGCCTAAGAACTCGAGGGTCCATTTTCAGTGGCTCACCTTGGGCCCCTAAAATCTCAAGGTCGGCCCTGGCAAGAACAATTTTATGCGGATTGTATGACTCATGCTTCTTTAGGTTCTTTAAACTTGCGTAGCATATAGCTACCGAGATCAGTGCAGTAAAAAATTTGCATAAATTGATTCATGCCTTAGTTAGAGGTTTCAAAACTCCAAAACCACCTTCTATCGATAAAATAAAATATGCGTGATGGTAGTGGTTAATTATTGAGTGTGAGTTTATTAACAAATTTTAGTTTTATTGTTACTTCCATCTTGTACTTGATGGTATATGCAATAAAAAAAAGTCAATTCATGCTTAAAGTTTAAATTAGGTGTAGAAAGAAGTTATAATAGGTTCAAATAAAATTGCACATAAGCTATAATGATGATGTCTATGATTGTTAACAGAAAAAAACAAAATCGGTTTTCAATACAAACATCCATAAAAGGGTATATAATTGGAAGAATAAAATAGAAACCAACAAATATATATATATATATATATATATATATATATATATATATATATATATATGTGTGTGTGTGTGTGTGTGTGTGTGTGTGTGTGTGTGTGTAGATATACCTTAGCGTGGCTGGTAAAAGGTCTGTTCCAAGCTCCAGAGAAATCCCAGTTACCTAAAGTTTCTAATGTAATGATGTCAATCTCTTGAGGTATGTGATTTTCTGCTACGGAGTAGAACTTCCCCGAATGCTCGAAAACATTGGTGTTGCTATAATACTTGTTCACTTTGCCAAACCTCAACTGGAAAAAAGCATCACGAACTAATAAGAGGAAACTTATAATTATCGGGGTTATATATTATGTACTTTAAGTTGATAGATGTGAAAAACCCTAATAATGTATATGAAAGAGATATATGAAGGTGCTGGTTCCGAAATAAACTACGTTAATAAGTTAACATGCCTACCAAATTGAGGAGGTAAGCGGCCAAAATAGCCGGCGAGTCCCCGCCTATGGCGGGAAGAAAAGATGGCTTGTTTCGTTGTTTTTCAAGCTTGAACGTTTCCGTTTCAACGTGTCTGTTGTTGTACCGGACAGTCCAGCCTCCATCATTGACGTCGCCGTCCCTACTAAAATATAAAGCATGTAGCATACCTTCTCCTTCAACCCATATGTGACTTGACCTTCCAAACACAGATCTTGTCGATTTAAATCCTCCAAATAGAGGGTTTGGCCCTACATAATATATATAACTTGAAAATTTGACACAAAAACAAATATAAATTGAAAATAAAACGCCATACATCCACATGCACAAAATAATTCAAACAACTGAGTGGTCACCAATTAGTTCTGAATCCCCAGTTGTTTTTAGTGCTGAAGTTGTAGGGAGCATCTAGTAATATAATTCCTTTCTGATTTGTAAATCATATTGGTAGCAAAGTTTTTCTGCGAAAATACAATTTTGACCAGTATTGTGTTGAACTGATAATTAACACAATAATGTATAATTCCAAATAAAGAAACGTTACGAAAAAAACTCCTATTTGAAAACTTAGTTTTTTTTTTCTCCAAATGAAAACTTAGTTGGTTTAGTATAAATATAATACCAAGCTTAACTAGTCAGCCGAGTTCATTCGTTAGACTTTGTTTGAGAAGTTCATGAGTTCAAATCTCATCAACACCGTGATAAAAAATCTTCCAAACTAGCTTTATGTGCATGTATATTAACCTTAGTCCTACTCTCCTAAGGTTCTTATTTTGAGGATAGATGAGAACTAAATGCCTATTAGCCACAAGATTATATTAGTTTATATGCAATGGCTTCAAATATTTAACAACTTAATTAATAAAGCAAAATGAGAAAATGGGTTTTTAATGATTCATGGATTTTAAGTTGGTTTTGATTTATTAAGTTGTGAAATATTTTAAGCATTTTAATCTAAGCTAATATAATCTTGTGGTCAATATGCATTTAGTCCTCACAGGTTCTCAAAATAAGAACCTTAATTAAGAGAGCAGGACAGGTATTAACCTTTGCTACATTGTGTACACATAATTAAATGTATAAAACCAAAAAAAATCTAAGCAAGCGTTAAATATTAAGATGACGTACGGCAGAATTTTGTTATAGGTTAATGTTTTCCTTGAGAACAGGACTGGCACTGACCATTTCTTATGTAGACACCCTCTGGAAAATCATCTGGGATTTTCCCTCTGATGCTGCTGGTGACAGCAACTACTCCTCCCAACTCATCAACCGGCCTGAAGTTGCTCTACATTAATCAACAAAGAATGTTACAAACTAATTAAATTGAAATTTTGGACAGCATTAATTTGTGAGAAACTAGTTATTGTAGTGCCTGAAAGTGATGAGTAAGCTACCTGAGATGGAAGATACTCTTGATCGACGAATTCGAACATTGAATCTACCAAGAAGTCCAACACTTTGTCAGAAGTGCTCTTGAAAGTTTTGGAGACATCTATTTGCATGGGAATGACTTGTTCCATTTTTCCCATCATAAATGGCTGAATCTTGTTCTACATATATAGTTGATCAAGTCGGGTATAAGAACCGTTTACTGAAAATTATACCCTTGAAATTTACTTTTCTTTCACTTGCTAAACCCCCATGATAAATTGTTCTAACAAAAACTCAATGACTAAATTACAACTAAAGCAATATCCATAATTAAGCTAGACTTAACAAAAACTCAATGGCTAGGCTACCGCTAAAGCAATATCCATAATTAAGTTTGACTTTGTAGTCTTTTTTATATGAAATCTTAATCATATCTTTTTCACAAATTTAATTCAGTTCAAATAACACGCATATGAAACAAAATTCTCATTTGTTAAATATTACTGAGTTTACAATATGAAATATGCAAAAAAAAAAAAAAAAGAAATTGGATGTCTAAAAGATCCCTAATATCAAAACGTGTCAGAGGTTCTAAAAGATGCTAGACGCCTAGGCATCTTGATATGGCCTAGGCTGGTAGGGTCATGCACCTATGCATCTAGTCAGGGGCTTATGTAGTTTTTTCTTTAATTTTAATTAAATTTATTATATAACATATAAATAAATGTCTACTTGTACTTAAAAATTATATAATTATATTGGAGTTTTTAAATTGCAATATGACATATACATTATAAAGCATTAGAACATGAAAACATGGGAAACAAGCATATCATGATTGCTTTTCCAAGTATTCAACAAGTCTTTACAATTTATTGAAAAATAATATGCAAAATGAAAATTATCTATTTTCTGTCTAACTAAGAGTCAAGAGCTAAGCGGGGGATTGCAGGGTTCAGGCTAGCTAGTGGGTGCCTAGGCAGTCCAAGGGCCATTTTTTAATTTTCAATTGCCTAGGAATTAATCGGGATGATGGCCAACTGACTAGTACCTAGGCGGGACCTAAGTTGCACTAGGCGGAGATTTTTAGAAGTGAATGTGCCTAAATATGTAATAATACATGCAAACTAATTTACCTGCAAAATAGAAGAATGTTGTTTGACTGCACACACCATATAATAATAACAAAATGTACCTAATATATGTAGTAATACATGCAAAATAATGAGTGCTGTTAAACCCACCCCATTGAACTATTTCCCCACCCACTTGTTAATGAAAATTTTAATGACATATTTATCCTTTTATCAAAAGACTTTTAAACCCCTATGTGGTCCTACGTAGTAATCAACACTACTATTTTTGTAACGGCCACGATTGAGTGGATTTGATTGTACGGCTGGCGAAATAAGAGAGGGGGGAAAAGAGAAAACGTGGTGACCTGCCACTAACAAGTAATCACCTCCCATCGTTCTCGGCGACACCGATCTGCAAAAGTGGATATTGGTAAGGCCTGAATTTAAGGCAGGTGTGAGGGGTTTGGGTGTCAACTGGGGCTGGAACGACAAGATGCACTCAAGCTTAAGAAAGGCAGCATCAAAGCACCAGCTCATGATTTTCCCTAAAATGCTTCCATCTTTCCAACACCAAGAAGCTCACAACCTCATTGAAAGTCATTGGTAGGTTGTTTTGAATCCAAAGTTTTAGAGAACCAACAACCTGCATGGAAAAGGCAAACCACCAACTAGACCACAATAGCCGGACCCTGACCCACCACCCAAATCCAAAGTTTCATTGAAAGTCATGTGTTGGTGCGGCTAGAGTATAATGAAGGTGCGGTGATGTGATTAAGGATGGACATCGAGGTTTTTTTTTTAAATATATTAAAGGTTATTTTAGGAATAATAGTGGGTGGGAAAACAGCATTTTAATTTTTTAAAATTTTATAGTGGGTGAAATAATAATGTGGATGGGAAAATAAAACAATGAGATGAGTCTAGTAGCATTCAAAATAATTTACTTAAAATATAGGTACACTAATCTTTTCAAAAAAAAAGAGGGTACATTGATATTCGAAAAATAAAACAAAACATACTAGACACATATTTTAAAGAAAAAAGAAGCATGGTATTTTTATTAAATCAATAGGGTACATTAGTCTGAAAATTTATTGTTGAATAAAAAACGTTTTGAATTTCCATTCATCAATTAAAATTTCAAAGCCATTACACACGTTACAAACAAATAAACAAGCTTTCCATTTTAATTTTGATATCAACATAAAATGCTATAATGACTTAATTGAGGGTAATTTGGGGAATCCGAAAAATATTAAATATTATACACAATCTTGATTGGGTAATTCGCTTAGGTGAAGCCCAATCATTAGGTTTTTGTTATAAAAACATATTATTGTGGGTTTTATGTAAAAAAAAATTGAATTTAAAGGGGTAAAATCACATTTTCAGTATTAATAACAAGGCACCTCTAATAACAAAACATGCCTAATATATGTAAATACGCGAAAAATAATTTATCTGCAAAATAAAAGAATATTTTTAGTTAATTAATTATGAGAACTGTCATTAGCATTTCAAAAATCTCATTCTACATTCCTCACAAGTGTATTTTTCTTTCTAATTATAGAAAGTTTAGTGCCAAATGAGACATTTGGAGTCTAAAAAACAATTTTCTTGATTAAAAACTAATTAATTACCTACATTTTGCATAAAAAATAATAAGAAAATGTGCCTAATACATATATACATGCAAAATAATTGGTTGTCAACAAATAAAAGAAATGTAATAGTTGATCCTAAAAAATACTTTGTTTAAATTTTGGGTTCTATTTGGATATTTAAAACGACATGGGTTTTTGTGAAGGAAATAAGTGTTGTAAGGGCTTCTCTAGAGAACCCAAATGTTTATAAGACACACACACACACATATGCATTTGAACAATTGAATGAGATCAAGTACACTAGTCACCATGAAAGCTGAGGAGAGGGTGCTCTTCAAGTGATAAAGATTTTCAGAGGCAGAAGGCTTCTTCTTAAGAGAAGAGCAGTTCAGTTGAAATGGAATACATGAAGCCATATCTCTCTTTCTGCGTCCTTCTCTCTAAGAGCCACGGCTTACAACTATATACATACATACATATATAATATATCGAATAGATTCCATAATGTCTTTGGTTTGGTCCTATTAGCAAGTACATACAAAGCAAACAAGTACATACATAATCTTAAATTCACATGATACACGACGTTTGAGCCTCAAGACAAAATGTTACGGTCTCAATATGATTTTACTGGACAGGGCGTAACTAGACATGATGTAACTGGAGAGAGTATAATTGGAGAAATAATAAATTAATAATCGTAAGGATAAGTATGAAGAAAGTATCTTATTGGACATTAATCTCTATCATAACATTGGATTAATTAAGGGGTGTGTTATCCATACATTTTTTTTTACTTCTCACACATCTTTGTTAATTTCTGTCCGTTGATTTTCTTCAATTCATTCGATCCGCCGGCCGAAAATTAAAACGGTGTGTGAGAAGTAAAAAAGAGTGTGTGGATATCAAACCCTTTAATTAATTGTTTAAGTAAAAAAAAAAACATGAAGATTCGTTTGAGCTTAAAAGCATCTTTCCGTGTCTAATGCGTCTCGATTAGTGGTTGAAAGCCTTGGAGTATGCTGTAGAATTAAATAAGCCCACTGGCCGACAAGGGTGGGCTTTCTTCACACAAAAATTATGAGGGACCTTTAACGGTTTTCCAAATTTTTTTCTTAACAATAAACAACCTAATAGCTTATTTAATGAAGATGACTATAACATTAATAAACACAATAAAAAGTTTAATATGATAAGAAAAAAAACTGCAAGTGGCCCTTTACTACAATGGTAGAATGATGTTGAGCCCTTACACGACAACGTGGGTTCAAACTCCGTCAGTGGCTAATCTAACATATAATCTAACAAAATCTATCATTTGTCAAAAAATAAAAATAAAAATAAAACAAGAAAAAAAACTAATAAACTTTGATGCGAGGACCCTTCTAGACCTGACATTTGTGTCATATCCGATATCTTAACGGGTCGTGTCGTGTAACACCTTTTAAAATGAACAGGTAATATGAGCTGACCCGAACTCGACTCGTTAATATTAACGGGTAATATGAACCGTAAGAGGCCAAATGGCCATGTTTAGCCTTATAGCCTTGCAAGAAATTATTTTTTTATGAACAGTGCCATGCCATATTTTATACCATCTCCAACCTAGGGGGCCAAAGGCTATAGGTCAAAACATAGCCGTTTGACAAAAAACTCATCTCCAACCGAATGAGCCTATTTTTTAGCCCCCTCAATAATTTATTATTTTAATTGAATTAATTTGGTTAATAGAATTAAACTACCATATTAAAATAAAGTCCCAGTAGGACGTGGTATCTATATATCTATATAGGAATCTAGATACCGAGATTTAGTAGTTTCCGAAAGACCGAGTATACAACTTATGGATGTGGTATCTATATATCTATATAGGGATCTAGATACCGAGATTTATATGAAAATCCCAGTAGGACTAGTAATACCAGAATCAATGCATGCTCAACCATGGAACATGTTTTCAATTAAGTTGAAGTGTTCGCTATATGGTTTGAAACAATATGGACGGATTTGGTACAAACGTCTAAGTGAGTACTTGATCGGAATACGATATGTAAACAACAAAATTGTGCCCATGCGTGTTCATTAAGACCACCATTTCTGATTTTGCGATAATTGCAATATATGTAGATGACATGAACCTTATTGGAACTTCAGAAGAGATGCCAATGATTGCTACCCACCTGAAGATGGAATTTGAGATGAAGAATGTAGGTAGGACCTATTGTACCAGCTTGCATATTGAGCATTGATAAGCTCACATTTATATATATTTTACATCAAATTCACTTATCTTTTCTTAGTTAGTTCCTTATATTTTTGAGCTATTTACTTTGTTTTTGTATTTTGTGGGATTTTTCAAGCAAAGAAAAGAAAAATAGCACAAGTGGGATTTTAAGTAACAAATTCGTCAAAACTGCCTGTGCAGATCAGCTGACTTTGAAAGCAAGTTGTGAACAACTCAGAATGAATTAGAGAATGAGACTTATATGCGTGGAAAGCTACGGATGTCTATTTTTAGAAGAAGTTATGACCGTTTTAACACTGAAAGGTTCCTAAAAGGCTAAGCAGTTTGTAACTAAAAGCAATAAATCCATTAAATCTAGTAGCCAAAACTGATGCAGCCAAGAACAAGCCAGTTGACACCTATTCAAATATCAGAGGAAATGGAAATAAAGATGAGGATTAAGTGGGAGTAATTGGCATAAAGGTTACCCAAAGAGTTATAATTGTTTTACCATTTCCTCTCACTTATTACCATCACTAAATGGCTGTTAGTGGGTGAGTTAAGGAGAAGAAAATGGAGCAGCAAGTTAAAAAGGCGAAAGGATGCAGGTTGCAACAAAAAAAAAGAAGAGAAGGAGAAAAAAAAATAGAATAGGATGAAAAGGTAAGGCAGCAGCGTTGGGGAAGGAATGAAAGGAAGGAGGAAATCTTGGCATTCTCTTCTTTCTGTTTTATCTTCTCAAACTCATGTCTTTCTTTTGGTTTTATTTGATAATAATGTGTAACTAAATTCTTAGTAGTTAGGGGCTGTTTTGAAGCCCCTAATATGATTGCAAATTTGTTATGACATTTCGTTTGAATTACTTTTATGAATGGATGAAGGTTCACTACTTGTCTCATTGATGAATTCTTTATTTGTTTTCTATGGATGCATACTTAGTAAGCATATCTAGGATTCTAACGCTATGAATATGTGTGTGCCTGCCCTTGTCAAATGAGGACCTACATATGTTCTAGAGTAGTACTTGTTAATTGCGATTAACATGTGAACCGATTTCTAGGATAAGTAAGACAACGCTAGTATTTACGATGCCTTGTGATGACTCAAACTATTTTTCTTAATGATTTCTACTTGTTAAATCTTTGAACACGCCATTTTAGATTGCATGTTACGAACTAAGTTAAGTTGAAAACACTATTCTCTTAACATACTTCATAAGAAAGAGTAATAGGTTGAGTTCTAACATTGAGCCAACTTGAGCATTAATTATCCGAAAATCAACCGGACAAGGGGACTTGTATTCCATAGTCACTTAGTTCTTAAAGTTCCTAGTTGTTTGGAAAATCAATTGGACATTAATTATCCGAAAAGTCGGTGTATTCTGCATCAAGGTTAGCATAGTCTTGTGCTATGTGTGTTGGTAGAGCTGGTTCGGTATGAGATATCGAACCGAAACTAGTATCCCAAATCCCAAATCGAAATTTTTCAGGATGGAAATTTGAAGACCAATCCCAAACCAAAATTTTGGGAATCCTAAATTTCAGGAATCCCAAAATATTTTCGGTATTTCAGGATAAATCCGGATTAAATTTTTATTTTGGGCTATTGGGATGAAACTTGACATATTGGGCTTTTGTGCTAAAATTTAGCCTTTTAGATTGAAATTGTCAGCCCAATTTCATAAATACTAATCTGTTATACGTACAAATATGTTATATGTGTGTTTGTGCAAACTATTTGGAGCCACCAATGCAATCTATTTTAGCCTTTTACTTTATACATACCAATCTATGCAATCATAGAGACCTAATTGAAATATGAAATTATGAATTGTTCTTCAAATATATTCTACTATCAAACTATTTAAATTCAATATTCCACATGCATGTAACAAAAATAAATTAAGTAACAAACCCAAAAGCAAAAAAAAAAAATAGTTACAAGCCAAAGTTTCAAAATAAATTAAGTTACAAACCAAAAGCAAAAAGAAAAACTTAAAGTTCATGAAGATTGTTGGCCCCTTGATCTTGTTGATAGTTGTGGTTGCTCCCTTACCATGCTTATTATTGTTGATTGTTGACCCCTTCCCCTTTTTGTTGGTACTCTTCATAAAAAGGAAACAATTAAAGAGAATTCATATCTAACTAATGTCCATACGACATAAACAACACAAACATGTGATTGCTAAATGAAACCCGTGCTATATCCTTGCAAGAAGCACAAATTTCTCAACAATGAAGATACAGTACTAACCTTAAAAAGCCTCAATTCAAACCGAGGACCTATCTCCTTAAGCTCAATTCACAGCCAACTTCACCTTATACAAAGACCTCCTAGTGTCAATTGGAGCAAATCTAATACACTTGTCAATTACATCGGGTAACGGAATGATGCAGTCAGTGCTATAAATCTTAAGATTGAACAAAACCTATTAAAATATTCAAGACAAATTAGTAGAGAAAAATTGAAGAAAACCTATTAAAGCATTAAAGACAAATTAGAAAGTTGAAAAGTATAATTAAATAAGCAAAAAATTGTGGAGAAAACATGACTTAAAATTTACACCTTTATAATTCCTATTGTTGCTGCTGCATTCCATTGTGTGATGAAGTTTTTGAGTTTTGGGTAAGAAGAGTAACCTACAAATGGACAAAACAATGAAACATACATGATTAAATTTCTGAAATCTGTGTAAATTAAAGCACATAATTCAACCACGGTGCTCTTAAAGAGAGGACAATGCAAACTTTAAAATCATACTGATAATATACAACTTAATTGTGACTTCTCCGTGGAATGGAAGTAAACAAAAAATGGAGAAACACAACACATTTAAGAGGAACATCGCATTACAAAATGCAGGTTTGTCTGCACAACATATATACCTATCGGGAACCTACGGGCAAGAAAATTATTCACATCTCTGCATTTACTTCAGCTTAACATCAAAAAATTCAAGAACAACCATAAATTATAGTTGCCAATTGAAAATTTTAAAAGTCTTTAAGCTGCCTAACAAAAAAAAAAACCATAACAAATCATAGCAAATCATAGCCAAACTCCTAAATCGATTTTTTTTTTCATAAACCTTAACCCAATGGTAAACATAAAGGGTGAAATGCCGATTTAGTCCTTGAATTATCACCCAAGTGAAAATTAAGTCCCTGAATTATTTTTTCGGAAAAATAGGTCCCTAAACTCATTACAAACAGCCAATTTCATCCTTGCCGTTAGATTTCAAGTTTTTCCATCCAATTTTCTGTTAACTTAGGTCATGTGACTTGCACATGACATATGTAAAAGTGTAAAATCATCATTTTCTATGCCTATACTCTGGTGTTGGTCTTTAAGGTAATTAGGACTCTTTCAAGAGAGAAGAGAGACAGCGCCTGCTTCGCTCCTCGGCTTTTCTTGCGCTTGGTTGATTATCTAGGTGCGTTGCACTTTAAGACGATTTTCAAACCTTTGCTCAAAAAAATCTCAAACAGAGACTAATCTTGACGAATTTTCAACGTTGGTTGAATGAACAAATGCCTTTCCAACTCAGAGATGGTGGGGAGCCTCCACGTTACAGTAAGTGTATTTCATTTGGTTCATCAAATGAATTTTTATTGAGTACTTAATTTGGTTCAATAAAAATTAAGTTATGTTGTCTCTTTTTATGTTTGCATAGATTCCCTTGTTGTACTAGGTTTTAGGGATTTTGATACTATCAAATTAAATTGGTGTATGAGTTAGAAAGACATCTGTTTGACAAAAAAAAAAAAATTGATTTTTTTGGTTTGTGGTTGAATCTTTGGGATTTGGGGTTTTGCTGACTTAGTGATTGAAACAAATTCATACATATTCTGCTTATTCATTTGGCATATACCATTTTTGCATATTCATTTGGCATAACCATTCCTTCATTGTTTTAGAGAAATAAACCTTGCGGTGATATTAGTTTAGGCATGTCCACATCCAATAATGGCTCACTAAGTTGTGGTATTTGACTATCCTTTTACTGACTATGCAGCTGCAATAAACTTATTCTCCCTTGAAATTCACCATGGGGGTTATTTAGTAGATGACTTTTACTTGGGGGAAAAAGTGCATTGGAAGGACAATATTAGTAAAGATTGTATAACCATGTGGGACTTATGGGAGTTAGTAGAGTATCTTGGGTAAAATAAAAAGACTACAAAGTTCTTTTATATGAAGAAAAGGAAAGGATGGGTTCCTATTGCTTGTGATGCAGATTACTTTCAATGTGCAAAATGTGTAACCAAAAGAAGCATAATAGTGATTTACCTCACAGATAAGTCACAAGAAGTGCATAATATAAAGATTCAAGCATCATTGCAAAATGCTATAACTGAGATCAATGTTGAAGATGTTATTCTGATTGAGGGTTCACATGTTGCTCAAGAAGTTGGTTATGTAGACCATGAAGGAGAGTATGTTGCAGATGATGAGTGTGATGAAGAGGATGATAGAGAAGAATATGTAGTTAATGGTGGCGCCTTGGTGGATGCTGAGCTAGAAGTTGATGATGTTGTTGATGAAGTAGAAGAACCTGATGAAGATGATGAAGATTTCAGGGACAGTGATTATGAGCAAAGTGAGGATGAAGATGACAATAAGTTTCATAGATTTGTTGTACTAGAAGATATTGAATAGCAGTATAAAGAACCAAGTGAGGAGGAAACATATGAGTATGATACCAAGGAGCTTAATAGTCTGCATGGGTCTGAATCTGAGCAAGAAAATAAGTTGAAATTGTCGAAAAGTTTAAAAGCCCCAAGATTTAAACAATATAATAGAGATCATGACTTAAGAGATTCAAAACTTTGTTTGGGCTTAGAATTTCCTAGTGTTGGAGAGTGTAGAGAAGCTTTAAATTACTATGCAAATAGTTGTGCAATGATGGTTAGACTTGAGAAAAATGACACTGTTAGAGTTAAGATGGTCTATGATGGTGAATCTGAAGAAGAACCTTGTCCTTGGAAGTTGTATGCAAGCAGAGTTAAAAGAGGGCTGACTTTTAGGATTAAGACATTCATCGAAGGTTATACTTGTGGTAGAGAGTAAAAGGCAAAGTTTGCAACCTCAACTTGGTTGGGTGAAAGGTTTGATAAGGATCTTAGCAGAAATCCTAACATGTCTGTTTCAAATTTCATGGAAATGGTGAGAAAGCACTACAACATTGATGTGACTAAGGATCAAGTTTACACAGCTAAGTCATTTGCCGCTGCAAAAATACAAGGAAACATTGAGGAGCAGTATGGTAAATTATGGGATTATTGTCATGAGGTTAAGGTTCAGAATCCAGGGAGTAGTGCTAGTGAAGACAAAATTGAGAGATGATAATCCTATTTTTTGAGAGGATGTATATATGCTACAATGCTTGCAAGAAGGGATTCATAGAAGGGTGTAGGACTATGGTTGGGTTTGTTGGCTGCCACATCAAGGGAAACCATCCAGGTTAACTTCTTAGTGCTATTGGGATTGATGCTAATAATGGCATGTTCCCAATAGCATTCGGTATAGTTGAAATTGAGCATAAAGAGACCTGAACTTGGTTTCTTGATATTTTTTTTAAAGATGTTGGCATACTGAATGGAAATGGATGGATATTTATTACAAACAAGCAAAGGGGCTTAGGACTAGCTATTGAGAACTTAATACCTGATGTAGAGCATAGACATTGTATTAGGCACCTTCATATCAATTCAGGTCAAATGGTTATGGTAGTTTGGCACTAAAACAAAGGCTAGAGGCTGCAGCTAGGGCCACTACTATTCCTACATGGCAAACAGAGATGGATAAGATCTTGGTGCTATCTGAAAGTGCATATGACTGGTTGGTAAAATGGCCAACTAAAAATTGGAGAAGGTTACACTTCTCCATTGGTTCTAAGTGTGATATTTCACTAAATAATTTGTGTGAGTGCTTCAATTCTAAAATTCTAGAAGCAAGGGACAAGCCTATATTGATAATACTACAGAGAAGTGTAACCTAAAATTGTAGGTTACTTGATGTTAAGGCTCCCTATATTGTAGGTTACTTGATGTTACAGAGAAGTGTGTCACCTGAAACTTACACTTTCATTCTTAACACTTCTTCATAGTTACTTGATGTTAAGAATGGAAATAAAAAGAGGAGAAATGGCATTTATAGGTTGGACCTAAAATTGTTAAGATTTTGGAAAAGATTGCTCAAGATAGTGGATCCTGCATTGCTCAAAATGTTGGGGGAGGCAAGTTTCAAGTGACACACATGTATGGGGCGCAATATGTAATGGATTTAAATAGACACTCATGTTCATGCAGAAAATGGGACCTATGTGGTATTCCTTGTTGTCATGTTGTGGCCGCAATTAATAGACAACAAAGGAGTCCAATCGACTATGTAAACCCAACATACAAAAGAGAGGCATATGACAGAGCTTATGGAATTTTATCTCCCCAATACCTGGCCAAGATTTGTGGGAAAAAACTGTTAATAGACCCATTAAGCCCCCTTATTACCGAAAGCAAACTGGAAGACCAAAAAAAATAGTAGGAATAAAGAGCAAGATGAGATACTAAAAGGTGCTACTAAATTGAAGATGTATGATATGGCTCAGATGCACATAATTTTTCCAAATGTCCTTTAAAACAAGGAGAAGGCAGCAACAATGGACAAGTAAGTATTTAATATTGTAACCCATGTATTCCTTCTATTGATATATTCAACTAATGGAAACAAATTCTTACATGCAAGGAAAAGGTAGAGCTAGAAGGACAAAGGGAAGGGTATGATTTTTTTGTAGTATACTTGCAATCAGTTTGATTTTGAAATGAGAGAAATTAATTGCATGAGGTGTTTGTGAATATCTTCTTTTAATTTTTTTTTCATTTGATATAGCCCACAAATGCTAATCCAAGGCAACCATCAGAGACAAATACAACCTCTAATGATGCATCCCAAACTAGACCATTGAGGAAGGCCAAGTTACAAGTTGTAAGCACATCTGTTTCTTCTTTTCTTTTTTTTTCTTTCTCTTTTCATGAAATTGAATCAGTGATATTAATATTCAATGTGCATGGCAGTAAGAATATAGGGTAAATTACATAGTAACACCTCAGCCTTGAGGTCTATTACAACCCCATACAACATCTTTAAAACATTTCACTTTCATACCTCGCATACCATTATATTTCAAAATAATACCTTCGTTAGATTTTAAATGCTGACGTGGCTGCCACATTTGTGCCACGTGGCTGCCAAATGTGTGTCACGTGGCAAAAATAATTATTTAAAAAAAAAAAAACTTGAATCTTCTTAAAAAAAAGAGAGCTGAAACACCCCATTGAACCCCCAAACCAGAAAAAACCTAGAAAGAAAACCTCATCCCGGCGACCCTCCCCACCCCACCCCCCCTAAAACAGACTCCGTCTTCCCCCCTCCTTCTCTCTTCTCCCCCATCTTCATCTTTTTCCTCCGACCCCTGTACCTGGGGTGTGTAGAGGAGAGAATAGGTGGGTGTGGGTGCGAGGGTGAGGTGGGTCATGTAGGGACGAAGGTATGGGTCTGCAACGAGGCGAGCATGTGCCGGTGACCGGGGAAAGAGAGGTGCGGCCTCGGGGGGGGGGAGGGATGAGGGAGGTAAGGGGGAATGGAGGTGCGGGTAAGGGGAGGTGGGGGTTTCTGGGCTTGGAGGAGGGAGGTGCATGTAAGGGGGAAGGGAGGTGAGGGTTTATGGGCTTGTTGGGGGTTGCGGCTTTCAGTTGGGTTTTTGTTTTGGCTTTTTTTTTTAAAAAATATTTTTTTGCCACATGGCAGCCACGTCAGCATTTAACAGAGAAATGGATGGAAAATCTAATGGAGGTATTATTTTGAAATAAAATGGTACATGAGGTATGAAAGTGAAATGTTTTAAAGATGTTGTATGGGGTTGTAATAGACCTCAAACCTAAGGGGTAATTTACCCAAGAATATATGTTTGATATTTGCATATAGGGTCGTAGAGAAAGTTTAGTTAAAAGAGGAGGTCATGTTGTCCAGACTACAAGGACTACAAGTGAAGGGGGATCCCAGCACCAATCTATGATGCATCCAAGAGGAAGTGAAGAAGTGCTACAAGGCCAATTAGTTATAACTGGAGAACCAAGAAGGTACAAATCAGTGTTTTGTAAAACATTGCCTAGGACTTAAGAAAGGCAGTTCATGACTTGCTTTGCTTGCCTAACCTTGTTTTGTTATGTTATTGGCATGAAGTCGAATTGGTGCCTTAGACTTTATTTTTGGATTGAAAATAGAGAAAATATAGTATGGAATTATTTTAATGAAATTTGTTGTTGAGAGTTGAAATTATTTTCTTGAAATTTGCTTTGGGATGGTCAAATCGAAAGCCCTTAATGTTTGTATAAGATTCCCAGCTTAAAAAGTTGCAAATTAGGCTTTATAATTTCAAATTTTGGGAAAATTTGAGTGGGAAAAGTGAGGAGATGGATGTTTCTTGTGTTTCATAAGCGATGAAATGATGATTTTATCCTTCAAATTGTGTCATGTGGAAGTCACATGACCTAAGTTAACAGAAAATTGGATGGAAAAGCTTGAAATCTAATAGCAAGGATGAAATTGGCTATTTGTAATGAGTTTAAGGACCTATTTTTCTGAAAAAATAATTCAGGGACTTAATTTTCACTTAGGTGATAATTCAAGGACCAAATCAGCAGTTCACCCAAACATAAATATAGAAATTATATAAGGGCTGGAATCATGAACATCCAATCCAAAACATGAACAAATTTCACAAACCCTAATCTAGAATTCGAACCCTAAATTAAATTTCAAACCCTAAATTAATTCCAAAATTGACCTGATTTGGGGGAGAATCGGTGCACAGTGCACTAGACGAAGATAACTCTCAGACTTTGAGTGTCTGATAGAGAGAATCCTGAGAGAGAATCGCGAGAGAGAAAGCGGTGGCTCTGTGTGGTGAAAGAAGGCTCCACAGTCGGAGACGATAGTAATAGTATGGTGTGGTGGTGGGCCAGTGACTGGCTGGAGTTGAGCTTCAAATTCGAGACAGAGAAGAAAGGGCTTGGTGGCTGAAGGATGGAGGTTGGCTTCAATTGAATTGAAAGTTATGAACAAGCGATGGAGAGAGAAGGTTGGAGAACCTTAACAATGAATGGATGGCACATATCATTTTGAATCAATCCAATGGTTGAAATTAACTCTAACTATAATTAAATATATATATATATATATATATATATAGTATATAAAAAAATATATGTATATCTATATATATAAATAATATATATTTTCGGTTCGATATGGCATTCCGGAAATATTGAGGAGACAATCCCGAATCTCGTACTAAAATTTCGGGATCGGTTCGGATCATCCAAAAAAATTTGAGAATTTCGGTTTGGGACATTTTTTGATTTGGGATTGGGATTTTTTCAATTCAATACGGTTTGAGATTTTCGGGATTTTTTTCCACCCCTACATGCTGGACACGTGATGGATATACAGGTGCTTATCTGTTGGACAAGTTCACTGAACACTGACTGTCCAAGAAGGTTAAACGTATGGAAGCTTACCACATGTTAAGTGTTACAAAGCTTATGGTTGTAGTATGCATATAGTTCTTAGACCTGAGGCATCACATGTATCTTATATTTGTAGATAAGAACTTTAATTTCACCTTAAGACCCTCCATGAGATTGTTGAGCCCATAGTCTGATAGTCGAGTTCATACGTATAAGTGCGAAGGCCATTCAGTCCTCAATTATCTATTGTAACCGTTAGACAATTCATTCTTCAGTTGACTCTCCTTATTAAATTAGGAGTATTTGTATAATTTGTCAAGATAGTTACAGTATGCATCACATTGTAACACACCAAGAATTTCTCTAATAGAATTCTGTCATTCTCTATCAAATTATTTTCCTCGGCAACAATAATCTAATATTCACGATCATATTTATTTCAATCACTTCACACAACCACAACACCTTTATAACAAATTTACCAAAACTCACACCGGTTTTCTTTTCTTTTTTATTGTTGTTGTTGTTACAAGCACTTCACAACTAGAGTAATCAAACAACTGCTTTATTTTACATCAGTTTATTATGACAACACAATAAAAACACATTTTTAAAAAGCATAACAATACCAAACTAATCCTAAGTGGGTGATGAGATTGGCATGAAAGCTCCATGAAATTCGTATGGAACTCTACAGGGCAATGTAATTTTGGCAACACGCTCATTGGAAATTTTTTTTGTCTCGATCACATAAACCTAAAAGGAAAATATATTAAATTTACTAACTAGTTAGCACTTCAACGCATATAAGTGTGAATCAATCTAAACAAAATAACAAAATTTCTGAAAACAAGACTTTAAATATTATTATAGATAGATATACTTACTTGAGATATGTTGGTATCTTCATTGTGAACAAAAGTGATAAGCCATCCATCATCTTCTTCAAAACCCCCCTTGTTTTGGGACAAACAAGCTCCAGTGCAAAAGCTGTTCTCCTCAAACATGTGAGTTTCCACCTTTATTGCCTCTTCTAATTGGCCTTCACTTCTCTAGTAATCCATGAAATAAAGTAATAAAGAATGTTAGTCACATATTCATGCATAAAATTGCAGGAGAAAAATTATAATGAAAACGCCTAATTGATTATACCAAAGAAACATCAGCTGGTTCTTCAAAGTGTAGCTTGGCTAGACCATTATATTTGAGCATGCCTGAGAGACATACCGCCATAGATAACCATTAAGGGCGTGTTTGTTTGAGCTTGCTAGCTTAGACTGGACTAACTATCACTGTAATCCTGTGTTTGTTGCACACACGGACTAGCGTTAATGAGACTCGCCTACACTAACCCCGACTAAACGATTCGCTAGAGGGGCTTCGCGAGGCCCCCCAAAATCGGGCGGACTGCTAAGACCACCTCTGTCCGGTTCGCCTCTCCTCACTTCGCCCCTCCCATCTGCTTCTTCCTTGCTTCCACAACTATTTTCAAACCCATATCCCGCAAAATTCAAAACAAAAAAAAATATGCAATCGTTCCATTTTTCAAATCCAGATCCAACCTGCAAAATAGAACCCAGAAACCTATAAAACACACACACACACAAAATCTGCAGTGGGTATAAGCTTAAATCAATGATGGGATTGACTGAAGGAAAACCAAACCCAGAAAACATGAAACTCCCTGATTGCAAACCTTATCCATCTCCCACCTTCAAGGCAATCACACATGCACCCCAACCCCAACTCCTAAATTTTCACTTTATTTCTTGCTATGTGGTTTGGGAGTGAGAAGGTTCCTAGCCACTACCGCAGCGGTCATATCATTCTTCATCACGGAATCCCCAACGGTAAGAGGACCAGTAGGGGAGACGAAGGATGGGCGCCATATGTTGTCTGGAGAAGGCGGGGCTGCCTCTTCAACAAGGTTCAAGTCAAAACGACGGTCAGAGGGGCCAGACATTTTCAAAGGTGTTGAAGAGAGAAGAGGTCAGACAAATCAAGATCTTAGAAGTGCAAGAATGGAGCTTCTACTGGTGGATATTCAAGTGTGCTTTGGAACTTAATGTCAGCCCCTATAAAAATCTGCACTCGACGAAGCTTCAGAAATCGAAGAGGCGCCTGCTCAGAAATCGAAGAGGCGTTTGCTTTCTCAAAAGCTGGGCTGCTCAGAGACCACGAGGGTCGATCTCAGAAATCGAAGAGGCGTTTGCTTTCTCAAAAGCTGGGCTGCTCAAAGACCACGAAGGCCGATCTCAGAAATCGAAGAGGCTTGCTTTCTCAAAAGCTGAGCTGCTAAGAGACCACGAGGGCCGATCTCAGAAATCAAAGAGGCACCTACTTTTCCAGCCTTGTCAGCACCTGTCACACGCACACTCAGCTTTGCGGAAATTATGGGCATTCTATCGAAGATTTCTGGCGAAGTAGAAAGCACATGAATCGTATTGTTCAATCACCCACTTCCCACACGCAATAGTAACTCATGGGTACCATAGATAACTTTGCCAAAGTTCTTTGACAAAGTTGAGACACATGAAGCTTGCAGCTCCCGCTACATTGCTCTGACCAAGAAGGGTAAAAGAATTGCAAAGAAACAACACTAACAAAGTTTAGACACATAAATTTTGAAGGTCTAGCTACCATATTATTACCCACAAGGGTAAAGGAACAGTACCACTGCTGGATAATTGGAAAGTCCTGGTGTGTCAACCTCTGTGCTTCGTGGCAAGGTAGACTAGCAAACATGCCCAACCTTTACTTACATTCGAGAAAACACACCCAACAGGATTGCTTGCTCCAAAATCGAAGAGGCACCGCCCTCCGAATCTCGAGAGCCAGACTCCCAACATGATTACTTTCTAAAAAATCGAAGAGAGGGTAAAGGAACAGTACCACTGCTGGATAATTGGAAAGTCCCTGTGTGTCAACCTTTGTGCTTCGTGGCAAGGTAGACTAGCAAACATGCCCAACCTTTACTCACATTCGAGAAAACACTCCCAACAAGATTGCTTGCTCCAAAATCGAAGAGGCACCGCCCTCCGAATCTCGAGAGCCAGACTCCCAAAATGATTACTTTCTCAAAAATCGAAGAGAGGGTAAAGGAACAGTACCATTGCTGGATAATTGGAAAGTCCCTGTGTGTCAACCTCTATGCTTCGTGGCAAGGTAGACTAGCAAACATGCCCAACCTTTACTCACATTCGAGAAAACACTCCCAACAAGATTGCTTGCTCCAAAATCGAAAAGGCACCGCCCTCCGAATCTCGATAGCCAGACTCCCAACATGATTACTTTCTCAAAAATCGAAGAGACACCACTCTCCGAATCTCGAGAGCCAGACCCCCAGCAGGATTGCTTTCTCAAAAATCGAAGAGGCATTGTTCTCCGAATCTCGAGAGCCAGATCCCCGACAGGATTGCTTGTTCGAAAACCGAAGAGGCACCACTTTCCCAACTTCAAGAGCTGGATCTCCTTGGATAAAGCTTGTCTGTAATCTTCACACGCAACATCAGCTTTCCAGATACCACAGACCACTTTTTCAAAGTGCTTTGACAGAGTTAAAACATGTGAAGCTGGGAGCTCCCACTACCGTGCTATGACCAAGCAGGGTAAAGGAATAGCATTATTACTTGATGTTAGGGAGACTCCTATATATGTCGACCTCCATCCCTAACGGACAGGCAGACCTGTAAAAATGCTCAACCCTTTCTCTTATTTGAGAGGGCACTCCCAACGAAGCCTTTCGAAATATTCAGCTTTCTTTCCCCCCGATAATACCTCTGTAAACAAGCTATACTAGAGCAAAAATATCTCATATCATCAGGGTTAAAAGCAAGAGTATCCCATATCATGCTTTTTCCCTGTCTTTTCCTTTGGCCATGTTCTTACCTGCAAGACAAGGAGAAAGAGAGCAATCAGTCAGCACTTGGAACCAAGCTTCCAGCCAGGAACTGACTGCCTGGAACCCCTTACCTGATTACTTACCTGGCATTGCTCTCGAGTACTCATCTTCAACATCTTATGCTTCCAGGGAAGATACCGCATCTGCCTGAGGAACATATAGGGCAAGTGAGAAGGATACAAGGAAGCATGTGGAGACAAGCGTAACAGCACACGTGCCGATACATCCATTACTCTGTCAAAAGCAAAAGTATCTCATATCAGCAGGGTCGAACGTACTCTAGATTTGATGGACTTGTTTTGACCCTCAAATTCTTCAGTCGGCCTTATACTCTGGAGGAAACCAGAAAACCCTCCAGCCCGGTTCAAGAATAAGCCTGTGGAAAGTTACTTCTTCAAAAGCAAAAGTATCCCATATCATCTCTTCTCATTTTTCTTCTCTTTATCCTTCATGCTGCCTGCAAGATAGGGAGAATGTGAACAATCAGCCGGAGCTCTGATTGCTTACCTTGTCTGTCACCTCTTTCAGCAGATCCCCTAGCCCAGCGACTTGGGGGACTCCTACTACATGGTTTGTATCGCGCTTGACCAAGCCTGAAACTACAAGTAAGCTTCAAGTGAAATTGATACATTACCTTGTGCATCTCCACCAGTTACAGATACCACCCCTGGATGGAGGAAGTACTTCCAGAGAAGATGCCACATCTACCTATGAGACAGATAAGGCAAGTCAAGACGATACCACACTCCGGTACTTAGAAGTTTCGTGGTTACGAGATCATTCTCCCACAATATTTCCTAATGTCATTTGTACTAAATCATTCACTTGTACTCACTAAAGGAGAGCTTGAACCTATGTACTTGTGTAAACCCTTCACAATTAATGAGAACTCCTCTATTCCGTGGACGTAGCCAATCTGGGTGAACCACGTTCATCTTGTGTTTGCTTTCCTATCTCTATCCATTTATATACTTATCCACACTAATGACCGGAGCAATCTAGCGAAGATCACAAAAAGTGACCGTTTTCGCTACCTAGGATCTATCTTGCAAGAGAACGGAGAATTAGATGGAGATCTCAACCATAGAATACAAGCTGGATGGATGAAGTGTAAGAGTGCATCCGGCGTGTTGTGTGACCGTCGTAGGCCACTGAAGCTCAAGGGAAAATTTTATAGGACGGCAATAAGGCCAGCGATGTTGTATGGCACAGAATGTTGGGCGGTGAAGCATCAACACGTACACAAAATGGGTGTAGCGGAGATGAGGATGCTTCGTGGGATGTATGGGCACACGATAAAGGATAAGATTGGGAATGAGGATATCCGAGGTAAAGTAGGAGTAGCCAAAATTGAAGGAAATATGAGAGAAAATCGGTTCCGGTGGTTTGGACATGTGCAAAGAAGGCCTACTGACGCTCCGGTTCGAAAATGTGACTACGGGACAGAGGTTCAAGGCCGAAGGGGTAGAGGAAGACCTAGGAAAACTTTGGAAAAGACCCTAAGAAAAGACTTGAGTACTTGGATCTAACGGAGGACATGACACAAAACCGAGCGCAATGGCGTTCTAGGATTCATATAGCCGACCCCACTTAGTGGGAAAAGGCTTTGTTGTTGTTGTTGTTGTATTTCTTGCTATGTGGTTTGATTTTGAAGGTTTGCAGTAGATTATGAAGTTGTGAGAGGAAGTGAGGAGGGAGGGAGGGAGGGAGGGAGGGAGGGAGAGAGAGTCGGACAGGATAAGGAAAAGGGAAGAGACAAGGGAGAAAAAGGGAGAGAGAGTCGGACAGGATAAGGAAAAGGGAAGAGACAGGGGAGAAAAAGAAGGAAATAGTTTGACCAAAATAGGGAGATTCTAGAAAACGAAAAAAATAAAAAATAAAAAATAAAAAGTGAATTAATTTTTATTATTCTGTTTTTTAGTCCGACACTGCACCAAACGCCTCACTAAACTAGTCCAGCTTAGTCTAGTCTAAGCCAGTCCAGCTTAGTCTCTGCAGCTAGTCCAGTTCGGTGCAACAAACGCACCCTAATGGTCTGAGAAAGAGCAATTTAATTAGAGAGTGCAGTTAAGTTATTGTTTGGGAAAGATTAACCCTAATTACCTGAGGCAGAGCTTACGACGGAATCAATCACTTGGGCGTAGCCATATCTATTTTTAACGCCGGAGAAAGCTCCATTGATCATGGAAAAATCCATACAAAACCTTTTTCCAGTGAGATATATCTCATTGACTTCCCCACTTTGCATGTTTAATCTCCATTCATAAGCATGAGAAAATAAGTTTCCATCGTCGACTGATGAGATAGTATCATGATCATTTTCTTTACTTGGACTTGTAGGCTTAAATTTTCTTGGCAACCACCCAAATTGTGTCGATGCCATGTCAGGTCCTGGTATAATTGAGTCCAGAGCTTTACAACCCCACACTACAACCTGCTCATCCAACAAACAAAAATTAGATACCAAATGCGGTTTGGCTTCCAAGTTAATTAGAGAAGTCTACTGATTATTACGAGCAAAGCTTTAGACTCACAAAAATGACTCATTTGCTGATATACACTCTAATATAAGTGGTCTCACATACAACGGAACGACCCACCTCTATTAAACAGCATGTCAAAAAATGCATCTCAGTTTTATGTATACAAATAGTAATTACTGGATTATTATTCCTCCAAAATAGTGAAAGTTCAAATAAAATTGCCAATTTGTTTAAGTTACCTCATCACCATCTTCAAAACTATTGATTATGTGAAATGTGCAATTGGGTTCAACTTTAAACCAGTGTATTGAATCTGCATTGCCGTAGTGTGGCATCGCACTGATTCGTGCATATCCTTCATGATTGTACTCTAATAATCTGCATATCAAAACCAGCACATCAACCAATATATTTAAGAACATTGTATGCATGTTTTCATGGGGATATAATCAGAAAGTGTAGAGTGGAACTATGAAGGATGCGTCACTTACGGGCCTCAGTTAGCGAGTCTGTTTATGTCAAAAGTTAGAGGAAAATCCATGAGTACATTATACCTGCAAGCAAAGTATGCATGATTTTGAGTTAATTAAGTGGCAAAAGTTTGCTTAGAGATTAACAAAAAATTATTACCGCTTGCTTTGAATACCTCTCTGTGATCCCTCCCTAATTCATGGAAAAAGCTGCTCCTGCTGAGTTTGAGATCTACTTTGTGAATTAGCTCCTTTCCATCAGCTGAGCAAGGGGAAAATATGCGACACATCAAATTTTCTAATGTCTATTATGTTATTTTGAAGTCCTAGATTATTTCTAAATGATATTTATGAAATGTGCAATGCTAACTGTTCACACCGTATTCACAATTTCTAATATAGGTGAGTCTTACATACAGTCATAGGTCTATGGCTGTTAGAGAGTGTAAGCAACACAATACCTGAAATTATTCCAATTTCCATATATATGGTTTACTGCGTCAAATCCGTGAATGACTAGCTCCTCTGAGCCGGGAGCTCTCTGGAACACTGAAAAGAAAACAAAAGAGAACTAAGTATGTGACGATACGTACCAATAATTAGTATATAATTTAAAGTGAAAATTAAGGGCTATATAGAGCACTAAATATGTATGTTTCTTCATTTTAATCCTTAACAAAGATTGAAATTCTATTAAAATTTTGTGTTGGATTATATATCGATTATAATTCCTTGATTATATTTCTACGTCATCATAAATATTGAACTTCATATTTGTTTGTTTTTAAATTCTTAATTGGTGCAAGTGGCCCTCTACCACAGTAGTGGAGATGAGTGTTACCCTTGCACCATGGCGTGGGTTCGAACCAGGTTGGCTTCCTAATCTAAGAAATCTTTTGTTTTTTAAATAGTTATTAATTGGTTTATTGTGACAACCCGTCCAAAATTTTATTATTTTATAAATTTTAAAATGTGAAATTACGAGAATACCCTAGAGGCGAGGATATTGATTTCCGTTGATCACTAGTTCATGACACGTATGAATTATTATTGCGATTATTTTAAGGGGTGGTTGGAAAGAAAAAAAAAGGAATCGGGGAAGAAGAAGGAAAAACGAAACAAAGGAAAATGAGGGCTACTGCCCAATTAGAAAAGAGAAAAAGAAGGGGCTTTTGCCCAATCAAGAAGAAGGAGGTGTGGAGATGACCAATGGGAGAGCAGGAAAAGAGGGGAAAGGAGGGAGGTGCAGAGCACCTAACCAACCAATTCGACCCGTACACCCACGACAACCTGGTTTCGAACCATTGTGAAATTCCAGCCATTTCCACCATATTTTCAAGCGAAATTCACCCATCCATTACCCATAACCTCTTTCATAACCTCCCATCTTCCATTTTCACCAAAAATTAGAAGGAATTTGGTTGAAGTTCGGTGGAAAAACCACCATGGGTGCGGGAAAGGTTGCTCGAGATCCACCAAACCTGAAACAATTTCATTCAATTATCACTACCAATAGACTTCCCTTGAACTCATGAACAAAACTCAATAGGTTTTAGGGGCGGCGGAATGTTAAGGAGGAAGAATCGAAGCACACCCTTTATAGGGTTTCCGTCGAATTTTCATGAAATTGAGGTGTTTCCCGGTCAAATTGGCCTTGGCCACAGACGACGATAGTTCGTGATGTCTCGATATTCGTGTGAGGGAGTCGTAGCGCAGACCTAAGGTGAGTAGGTCTTTTCTCTTCTATCGTGTGTGTGTGTGTGTGTATATATAGGCTTATTATATTAACACCCCACAAATTGTTGAATAAACTCCACATACTTAATACACCCCACATTTGCTTTTTCAATGAAAAATTATCTTAATACACCCCACATACTTCCCTATAATACCCTAACACCTCACATTCTCAATATATACTTTACATTTTCCACATGCACCCCATGTTTTCTATACATTCCACATTTCTCAAATCTTATAAAGCTTTTGATTTGGACAAAAAATGCCGCTGAAATTTTGACAAAATATGCTGCTTGGGATTTAAAGCATATGTGGATTGTTTTCAATTCCACCATTAAAACCAATGTCGTTTGCTTTTAATATTTGGTGGTCATTTTAGATGTTGAATTCTTCATGTAATCCATGTGATCCCCACAAGATGAATACGAACATAGAAACTTGAATAACGTAGCAAAAGTAAGATTAAATAATTATTGATGTTGTCAAAATCACTAAAACAATAAAAAAATGAAGTCTTACCTCATGTGAAGCTTCCGAAACATCGATTTCGTGTTTCATTCGTAAAAAATAATTTTTCTCAATCAACGTGTTTGTAGTTTCATTGGTTAGATTTTTGTTCAACAATGGAGGGTCGGAGAAATTTTGATAGTTAAAAGTGATTTTGAGTGTATTTGGAATTTTTATTTATTTTTTAACTTGATAAGGTCAAAATTGTCAATGCATAATAGGGTAAATAAGTCATTTAATATTAAATTTTAATGTGGGGTGCATTCAACATTTTGTGGGGTGTTAATATAAAATGCCTATATATATAAGATAGACATCTCCTCAAACGTTTATAAATTGAATATTTCATATAATTACTGTCAATGCTTTGAAGTACTAATGTGAACTGCGAATGGCTTGATTCCTGTTTAGGGTACGTAGGCAGTCTAACAAGACGTTAGATGCAGCCATATAATAAATGAGACTAAATAATTGGGACAATAGCCTTGTTTGGGGAATTGACCAATGTGAGGGACATTGGTCGAAAATGTGAGAATTATCCTTATGATTTGGTAGTTAATTGTTGTTCATAAATCAATGTGTGAAGAACCAAGGAATTGAAGTAAGGAAACGTAAGTAATGTTAGTTAATTAAACTAGTGTCTAATTGGGCTTATCACCAATAATTATTCTCGAAAATAAATAGTTTGGAAATGGGACGTTACAGATTATGCATTTCACGCCATGTTATATATATACTTGAAAATACTATGTTATAGTTGAGTTTTAGATTGCATCATGACATATTCATATGTGTATTACCTAAACCTAATTATTGTGAATGCTTCAAAGTGCCAAATGATGATGCGGATGCCCATGTAAGCTTCAGGTGAGTACATGTTGATGATAGTGATGGTAGTGAGTATGTTGATGAGTTATTGATTGGCTAGCATGTTGATGAGATATTGATTTAGTCGTACAGGTCACGTGAGGTGACTTCGGCTAGTATATTGATGAGATATGCGATGAGATATGGATAAGTCGTACAAGTCACTATAGATGACTCCGACTTACATGCTAGCAATGATTGATGAGATATTGACGAGATATGGATAAGTCGTACAGGTCACTATAGGTGACTTCGACTTATATGATAGCAATGATTGATGAGATATTGACGAGATATACATAAGTCGTACAAGTCACTATAGGTGACTCCGACTTATATGCTAGCAATGATTGATGAGATATGTGATGAGATATGGATAAGTGTACAGGTCACTATAGGTGACTCCGACTTATATGCTAGCCATGATTGATGAGATATGTGATGAGATATGGATAAGTCGTACAGGTCACTATAGGTGACTCCAACTTATATGCTAGCAATGATTGATGAGATATGTGATGAGATATGGATAAGTCGTACATGTCACTACAAGTGACTCCGACTTGAGTGCTAATATGGTTTATTAAGCACATGATTATTTATATTGCTAATGAGATGCTGAGTAGTAGTATACTTCTGGGTTTATTGTTGGTATACTTTTGATTTCATGCTTCTACGTAGTATGACATGCTGGAAACTATACAGATTTTACAGCGAGGGGTAACCTTTGATAATGGAAATGATTTTGAAAATCTTTGTTTTGACCACTCATATTTTCTATTTATGCACCCCTCCAGGTTCTAGCAGCAAGGTTTCCATATCGACGAGGATTCGTGGCACTTCCCAGTACAGGTGGCTTCTTTTGATGGTATAGTCATTATCTTACCTTACTGTACTTTACTTATGCTCTGTATCACGTGTGAAATGGGTCCAGACTTGCTCACTGCGCACTCGTGTACTTAGGCACTTTTAGATTTTAATTTATTCACATTTTATACATTATCACACTTTATGGCTTCGTCACCTTCTAGGTGTCGGCCAGCACGGCTCGATTCGAGGTCCTAGTGGACATTGCAGGTCGAGGTGTGTCATTTATATACCAAGTCAAATGCATCTAAACCATGATACCTACTATAATGCACTTAAATCACAGTATCTAGTTGAATGCACCTAAATATATAATCATAGTATCTAGCCGAATGTAACTAAATATGTGATTATGGTATCTATTTGAAAGCAGCTAAATCTTAGTACCTACTTGAGTGCACCTAAATTATATACCTATTTGAATAAACCTAAATCATAACTTATGCATCTAAATATTCATATCTAATTAATGCATTTTTTTTTAGTTTAAAAAAACTTCTCATGATCGAAAAAAGTGATCGCATGAAAATTTTATACATGGTCCTCTTAACATTAGAAAATAAATTACAAATTGCTAGTGAGAATATGGAATAAAATCAATTTGAATGAGAATATAGCAAATTTTATATGAACCCATATAACATTTTTCTGCATAACTTACTCTCTAACACCTATATTATTTTTTATTAAAAAATTAATATCCCTTTAAACCTGAATTTACTACCTACACTATCAACACAAATCCAATTGAAAATGTAAATTCTTCTATAAACGGTACTCATTTAGATAATAAAATCCCAAATTTAATAATTTGGTGAAGTTTGTACTTGTTTATAGGAATGAAAGCTTCCTGGAGTTCGATTTCTATGGACAAGTTGAATATTTGGTGAAGTTTCTACTTGTTTATGAATCGTCCATATACTAATAATAATATTTTTTTAGTTTCCTCTTCAAATTATATGGCTTGAACTTGACAAACAGCTTTGAAAATCTTTCAGCCTCCATCCTCATCTACACAATGCCATTGTTACTCCTCTGTACACTTCTCCATATCTAGTAAAAAAAAAGAGAAAACAGGAAGAAGAAAATAATAATATTCCCTTTATAATATTTGCTGAAACTGCATGAAAGGATGAGAAAGACGTGGAACGTGGAATTATAATATTTGTCAAAAATGCATGAAAGAGCTGGGGCAAGTCATATTTGCCTAAACCTTCGAGGAAACCAAATTGGCAGGCGAAACCAAACTGTATGAAAGGATGAGAGAAACATGGAAGTATAATATTTGCCTAAACCTTCCAAGAAACACAATTGGCTGGGGAGGCTTCACCACCATGTACACTGCGAGACCGGCTAGAAACCCATCTTCTCAACTTCGAGCGTTGTTGGCCTTTAATTGAAACCTTAAAACCTATCTTCTCAACTCTAAACAATTGAAATCAAAAGAAAAACTGCGCACTCCCTAATTAGAACCCTTAAGAGGCCCTAATAGTTTGGAGTTGAGTACGTTGAAAAAAGACATACAACCTTGGCAAGAACTACGGCCAGGCAGCCTTGATGGTAGCCGGATAAGGTGGCCGCCTAGGGGGCTTCAAAATTTTTTATTTTTTTTATATATGATATAGATATGATATATATTAATAAGAGTAAGGCATATTAATTAGCAAATGAGTTGCTATTGTGGTGCAAATAGAACGTGTAATGTTTCTACGTATTTGTAGTTCGAAACCTGGTGATATTGATATAATAATTAATTAGTAATTAGAAATTATTCACCCAAAAAAAAACCTATATGAATGTATAAAGTATTATAGTGCCTAAGAACTCGAGGACCCATTTTTAGTGGCTCGCCTTGGGCCCCTAGAATCTCAGGATCGGTCCTGGCAAGAATGATTTTAAGCGGAATGTATGACTCATGCTCCTTTAGGTTCTTTAAATTTTGTGGGTCGCGTAGCTAGAGATCAGCGAAATAAAAAATTTGCATAAATCCATTCATACCTAAGTTAGAGGTTTCAAAACTTCAAAACCACCTGCCATCGATAAAATAAAATTTGTGTGATGGTAGGGGTTAATTATTGAGTGTGGGTTGATTAACAAGTTCTAGTTTTATTGTTACTTCCATCTTGTACTTGATGGTATATGCAATAGGAAAAAGACAATTCACGCTTAAAGTTTAAATTAGGTGTTGTAAAAGGTTATTATGGATTCAAATAAAATTGCACATAAGCTATAATAATGATGTCTATGATTGTTAACAGAAAAAAAAAAATCCGTTTTCAATACAAACATCCATAAAATAGTATATAATCGGGGAAGAGATCCCCTCCGGATCTCTCCCACCAAATCCTAGGGATCCGGAGATCTGGACCCTTGAAATTTGATACAATAGCTACAATTATTATAACTTTTAAAGGGGCTCTCTGTTTGTAGCCGTTTGATCAAATTTCAAAATCCCTGATCTCCGGATCCCTATGATTTGGTGGGAGAGATCCAGAGAGGATCTCTTCCCATATAATTGGAAGAATAAAATAGAAAGCAACAAATATATATATATATATATATATATATATATATATATATATATATATATATACACACACCTTAGCGTGGCTGGTAAAAGGTCTCTTCCAAGCTCCAGAGAAATCCCAGTTGCCTAAAGTTTCTAATGTAATGATGTGAATCTCTTGAGGTATGTGATTTTCTGCTACGGAGTAGAACTTCCCCGAATGCTCGAAAACATTGGTGTTGCTATAATACTTGTTCACTTTGCCAAAGCTCAACTCGAAGAAGCATCACGAACTATTAAGGGGAAACTTAAAATTATCGGGGTTATATAGATATCTACTTTAAGTTGATAGATGTGAAAAACCCTAATAATTTATATGAAAGAGATATATGAAGGTACTGGTTCCGAAATAAACTACGTTATTAAGTTAACATGCCTACCAAATTGAGGAGGTAAGCGGCCAAAATAGCCGGCGAGTTGCCGCCTATGGTGGGAAGAAAAGACGGCTTGTTTCACTGTTTTTCAAGCTTGAACGTTTCCGTTTCAACGTGTCTGTTGTTGTACCGGACAGTCCAGCCTCCATCACTGACATCGCCATCCCTACTAAAATATAAAGCATGTAGTGTTTGGGATAAAACTTGAACTTTGGGCTTAAAAGGGGTTAGCCCAAAAGAAGGTCTAGAAGGAGGAAAAGTCCAAGACCCAGCCGAAGCCCAGAAGAAGGAAGGAGCCTTTTTCCCGACTAAGTGCAGATCACTCAAGCTACTTGCTCATCTACCTAGAGGTCAAGTGGTGTAGACTAGCCAGCTAATCAGCCCAAAAGTACTTTACAATGGCAGTACAAGTAAAAAGTTGATGAGTCACTACCCTTCAGAGGCAATCGGGCAAGATTGAAGCTACAGGCAGCCAAGCCAAATCGTCTATAAAAAGAGGAAGAAAAATCAGAGATAAGGACACTCAATCAAACAAACAAATACAAGCACAAACTCTGCTCAAACCAGATTTGCCTTCACGAAGCTATAGTCAGCCCCCAAGCCTTCATCCTTTTTATGATTAACCTTCACCAGAAAAGCCTTTGTAAAAGCTCTGCTACCCTATTTAAATCTTGATGTAGTATCGATTGTCTCTTATAAACTCATCTCCCAATCTCCCATTCTAGCCCTCAAACCCTTTGTAAATCACAAAGAGAGGAAGTTGCAAGATGATCAGTCATGCCCGACAAGGTGAAACCTTGCCCGACGTCCTTTGTTTTAGTCTTTTCATTCATAAATCTAGTAATATGATGTATATTTCCATTTGCATCCAAGTTATTTATAGCCAGTTTATGATTAAAAGACTTCTAAGTTCTAACCATTCGGGCAGACAAGATTGATCAATTAAAAGTCCTTGGTCTCAAGGCATAAAAAAGAACTTTATGTGGACTTAACCCATCCACGACAGTCCTTGATAACAAGAAGTCTGAAGTTACTTGGGGTGCAAGTAATTAGCCTATTTCTTAGTTTTACTTCTGTTATATCATGATTACCATAGAACGCTTGAGTATAGAATTAATTCTGATGGGAAGCCTCAAGGCCTATACCTAAGGCCCGACAAAGGCACCTATCTGAGTTTGTTCTGCTCTGCGGGCTTGGGCGATTAAAGTATAACGGTTGTGATACTTCCGTAACAATGAAACAACCAATATATATTCGAGTACTTGGTTAGTTCTGGTTAGAAGCCTCAAGGCCTACACCTAAGGCCCCACAAGGTGTCAGAATTAACTTGGTCTCTCGGGCATATATAATCAAACAATTGAACATCTGTTTACATCTGTCATGCTAAAGATGGCAATGGCATGCCTGAACACTTAAAGTTAATTTTGATTGCGAGCCTCAAGGCCTACACCTAAGACCCTACAAAGGCACCTTTCAGAATTAACTTTGTCCTTCTCTTATAGTCCACCAATAAGTAGAAGCCCGACAGTCGATATCAACTGACGTCAACCTCTCGGGGAGCTGTATGCTTGTTGGCCAGGAAAAGTCCCCACTAGATATTCCTCCAGACGAACATAGTTTTGGCATGCCCGGTGGGATCCACTTTTCAATCTCGCATGTCAAAGAAGAAAAGCCATAAACCTTACAGAAAGAGTACAAAGTACAAATCATCTAAACATTTGCTACAAATGACAAATCAATTAGGAAATCCTTCTTCTCCATTAGGACAGGTGGTCTTGGAAAGCCCAACTTCATCTGGAAGGTCTGAAGGAAAATGAACTAATGAAGAACTGCAGGCTACTATGATACAAGTGTTGAAGAGCATGGAAATGATTTCTTTGGAAACTAAGGGAGAAGTAAGTAGACTTTGTACCTTAATGGGGAATCTACAGAGGAAACTACATCTGGAGTTTTCTACCCCAAAAGGTGCTTAAGGAAGTGTGATGAGCCAGGCTACCTCCGAAAGTGAACCAGTTATCCCCCTATTTCCATTATTGGAAGAAAAAAAAGGATAGGGGAAAGGAAAAGGAAGTTCTTGAAGGAAGTTAACCCATAATTGAACCGGTTCTAGAAAAAGAATTCCCTAGCTTCCCATTATTATCATTTAATAATAGGAAGCAGAGCGAACAAGAAAGAACGAGGTATGGGATGCCCATAATAATCGGAGAATCTAGCGGAAAAGAAGGCTTCGTCACCTCAGATAAGCCTCCTCCTTATAGGCCACCTCCGTTGGCTAATAAGGGAGAAGGAGTCAACTGGAGAAAGCCCGAATAAAAAAAGGAAGCAGGTGCGGGCAATGACCGAAGCCCAAAGAATGAGGCTGCTCTTATCTTTCATAATAATAATACAGCTACTCAACAATTGAGGGAGGAGTTGGCTGAATTAAGGAAGACGGTGGCTTATAATGCTTAGCCACGAGCTCTTCCAGTATTCAGGGTTACCTATTAAAAACCTTATCCTGAATATATTGATGAGCAAACCCCATTTCCTCTTAACTTCAAAATGCCCGCATTCCCAACATTCACAGGAGAAGATGACAGTGTGTCTTCTAGAGATCATATTTTCAAGTTCTCCAATCATTGTGTGGCATATGAAGACAACCCGAACTACAAGTTGAGATTGTTTGGAAATTCATTGGCGGGGCTAGCATCTCAGTGGTACTCTCTATTACCCCTTAACTCTATTGCCAACAGGGGGCAGATGGAGATGGCCTTCTATAAACAATTTTACAGAATAGAACCAGAAATGACTATCAATGACCTGGTTGAAGTCAAACAATATGATCACGAGTCCACAGAGGATTTCATGATGAGGTTCAGAAAGACAAGAATGAGATCTCAATTCCCTGTTAACCAAGCTCAGCTTATATTGATTGCTTAAAAGGCTTTGAGATTACCTTTGAGGAAAAGGTTCTATGATACGCAATTTAACGAGTTACATGAGTTGGTAATCGCCGCTACAAAGTATGAAAGGTTGCTGCTAGAAGAATAATAAGTGAAGCATACTTCCAAGGTTCTTCCCTTTTACAAAAACAAAGCTGCAATTCATTGTGTGGAGGTAGAAGAAGTAAGGCCAGAGCATGAAGATGACCATGGTAAAGAAGAAATTGATGTTTGTGCTGCTGACATGACCACGCCGTTCAAACCATTGATAGTGAAAGGGTTGGTTCAACCCATCAAAGACCAGAAAATCGTAATGAACGATGGAGGGTTCGTCCCTATGAAACCTCCCAAGTACCAGAGTTATTCATTTGACTTGGCCAAAGCACCTGAGATCTATGAAGAGCCGGTTGGGGCAAGAATAATTTTGCCCGATAGTACTAAAAAGATGCCTAAGCCAGAAGAGCTAAGGGGGAAGAAGTATTGCAAGTTGCACTATACCTTCAACCATTCTATAGCCAATTGTGTCCAGTTCAGAGATTAGATACAAGACCTTATAGTGAAGGGAAAGTTGTTGCTTGACAAACCCTAAGCTAGTATGATGGTTAACACAAACCCTTTCCAGGAGGCCCCTATCAACACGATCAACCTGGTTTGGGTAAAGAAGCCGGGGTCATCATTTGTTGCGAAAGAAGAGGAAGATAGATCCCATGTTGCCCCAACACCCCCACATCAATAATAATAGCACCAGAAGAATGACCAATTGATCATGATCAGGTCCTGAAATTGGTATTAGTAAGGGAAGCAGAAAAGAAAATAAAGAGGGGGCAAAGAGTTGCCCGGATATAGAACATGGGATTTAAAATTTTAATTTGGATAGGGCCATGAGCAAGGCAAGTAGAAGCAAAACACATGTTCATTTTGATAAAAAGAAGGGTTACAAGTGATCCTAGTCTAACAAATTTACATCTTCACTCAGAGTAATTATTCAGGAATGATAAGTCTGCATGATTGCAAAAATTCTACCAGATTCGGCCAGAACAGCGTTGCTACTAGCGAGTTGAGATCTAGTGTGTTCTAGCTCTAAGTTTGACTTCTTCACTTCTTCAATTTGATGTTTAAGGGTGCCAAGAAGAGTTGTTTGCTCAGCCTTAAGAACAACAAGTTGTTCTTCCAACTTCTGGATTTTAGAAGTTACCACTCCAATCTTTTCTTTTGTCAGCAAGCCCTCATCCATCAACTATTCGACCTGAGCAGAAGTACTCGATTCCTTCTCCTTTAAGCATTTTACACGATTAGCTTGTCTCTCAGCTCTCTGATGTTGATCCTTGAGAGTCATCAGGTTCTCGAAGAAAGAGAGAAAGGAATCATGTTGGGTTTTAGATAGTTAGCCGGCCTTGAAGAGCTCTATCGTAACCTTCTCTATGTCATGAAGAACCTTAAGGCTGAACGAAGCTAAGAAGTCCTTCCTCACCCATTCTTGGAAAGCTCGATGTTACTCTTGAAAGCCGGAAGGTTCAGAAGAACGCTTTGAAGATTTCAGCCTTGTCTCAAGTTGCCCGAATTCTTTAAAAAGTTTGAGCAAATCAGCAGTTGTTGAAAATGAAAAAGAAGGGGGAGGGGTTCGTACTCCAATTTCTTCTGATGGAGTAGTAACCACTGATGAGGCAACTTCAACCCCAGTCCTCTTCATTCCAGGGAGGGAAATCCCTGTATCTCCAGAAGTTGAAGGAGGCCGGGGGAACTCTGTTTTATACACCACATGTGGGGGAGATTTGCCCGAAGCCTCTCCTAGGGCATGCTGCAAGAACCAAAGAAGACTAGATTAAGGCAAGAAAAACACTTAAGCAATTTAAAGTTGAAATAAACTTTGGGATGAAGAAATATGCCTGATAGGAGCATATTTATGCGACTTAATTAGCTTGTTCTCGTGCGTTTACGTTGTGTTTCCTTAGTTATTTTAGTGTTTTAAGTCATTTTTGTTTGTTTGTAGGTCTTAATAACAACCTTGGCAAGAAAAGTGCATTTTGGTGCATATTGGATCAATATTGGGCTCAAATGGATTACATGCATGAGGATGGACGTTTTGGGCATATGTGTGTGCAAGTGTGTGTGTGTAATTGCAAGGATAAACACATGCAAAGAAGCCCACATGCAAACTCAAGGCAAGAGAGGGAGAAAACACATGCAAAGAAGCCCACATGCAAAGTGAAGACAAAACTCATGGCAAAGGTAAAGGAATTGTGTGTGTTTTGTGATTGAAATGATGAAGCATGTGTGTGTAAATGTAAAGGGGAAAACATGGCAGCAAACACATGGCAAAGAAAGCAAACACATGGCAAAGAGAAGAGCATTGAAGCATACACATACAAAACTCACGGCAAAGTGGAAGGAATTGTGTGTGTTTTGTGGTTGAAATGATGAAGCATGTGTGTGTAAATGTAAAGGGGAAACATGCCAACACACACCCACACAAGCTCACATGCAAAGGAAATGGAGTGGTCCTATCTCAAGCCTATAAATACCACCTTCCATATTCATCAAAGTCATAACAGATTTTCTCCTTGCTTTGGCCGAAATTTCCCACCACCATTCTCTCTAATTTCAGCCAAAAACCACCCCTAGCCACACCACCCATCAATCCTAAACCTTTCCATACCATTCCCCATCCATTCTACACCATAAAAACCACCCAAAACCGTCCAAAACCTCTAGTGCCGCAGCTTGCAAGTAAGGAAGGAGAAGGAACATCTTGTGCCGTGCCTAAGCCCAAGCCTTGGGAGTGTTGGAGCGTTTCTAGGTGTTTTCTATCTTTGATTTCAATGTCTAATTTTATGTATCTTTGTTTTGCAAGTATGAGGAACTAAACCCCCCTTGGCTAGGGGGGATTCAAAACCATGCTTATGCTTGTTATATGATTTGATTACTTCTAATTGCGTTTCATAAGTTGTGAATTCAATTTACTTATCTATGTGAATTACATTGATTTGTGTGTGTTGGTTGAGAGTGCACGCTTAATTATCATGCATAAATTGAATGCTAGGATATAAGGAAATTTCACCTAATCGTTATGGACTTACATTCACAAGTAGTAAAGGTTGATGATCTCAATCGCGTTAAGTAAATTCTTGGCATAAGTTTCATGCAATCATAGTAACAAGTGCTTCGTCAATGCTTATGGTTTTCATAGAACTTAATGATTCTTGCTTGTATCTCTATTCTGCAATCATGTAGGGGGCTTGTGGGGAATGCTTTGGGTTGTCGTATGCAATCATCCAATTCAATAACGTTAGGAAAATCTGAAGGTTAATTTAAGCGGACCTAATTAACTTGTGGCATTGAGAATTCATGGTTTATTGAAAAGCAATTGGAAATCGTTTTATATGCAAGTGTGACATGTGTGGAGATGAACCCCTTAGCTAGCCTTCCATCCATTCAATTCAACCCAATTCGTTTTAAAATCTGTTTTAGTTTACAAAGTTTTGTTCTGTTTTCAAATTCGTCAAAACCAAACCCCCCTTTATTTTCAAGTGTCATATTAGTTAGAAATCAATTTAGTTTGTGTTTTTAAGTGTCTTGAGTCAAGTTAAAACCAATTTTCGTTCAAATTCTTCCTTAGTGTTCAAAACTGCCTAGAAAGTGTTTTTAAGACAGTTTTGAGTGTTTGTTTGCTGTTTTGAGTCTTTTGGTTTGTTGTGGTGTTTTAAAGTTTAGTTTTTCATTCTTTGAGTCTAGTTTAGTGTTTTAAACTTGTTTTTACGTATTTGAGTCAGTTTTCAAGTGATTTAGCAATCCCTCCTAATCCCCGGCCTAGAACGATCCCTACTTACATACTTTACTACATTTGATAAAAATAGGGTTTAATTTGTCTGCTTATATTTTACGCATCAATGCCTGAATGGGCCCTGGGGTTTTAAAAGGAAGAGTATCAGTTCCTGTTTGAGGAGGAGAATCACTACCACCAACAGGGGAAGAAAAAACTGTGCCCGGACCTTCACCAATGCCCTAGGAGCATCTAGGGATTACAAAAATTGTTAGTAAACAGGTTATGAAAAGAAAACAGAAAGAAAAATATATCCATATTTGAGTGTGAGGAGAAGAAAGAGGTTCATCGGCAGTAGCTATTGGGTAAGGAAACACCTGCAAAATAGCTACCCTTGGGGTCACAGGAATTTCAAGTGTTACCACTGATGGTCATCGTGATTCATGTATTAGAGATGGCTGGAGGAAATGTAAATGGAAAGTTAATACGGGCACAATGTATAGAAGTTCAATATCAAGACAACTGCTCACCAAACTGCTATCCTCATTCACAAAATGCAACATAACTCCTGTTGCTGGATTAAATTGAGAAGATGGAGTTGCCTGATAGGAGCATATTTATACGACTTAGTTAGCTTGTTTTCTTGCTTTTAATTAGCTAAACTATGATAATTATAGTGTTTAAAGTTATTTTCGTGCAATTTCAGGTTTTAGTGTCAAAGTATGCAAAAAGAAGCAATTTGGAACATTCTAGAGCATTTTTGGGCCAAGATTGGATTGTGCAAGCATGGAGGCATGAGGATGGATGAATTTGAAGACAAAAGAGGCTATGAACATGCTAAAAATCTGGTGAAACAAATACAAGTTGCAAGAAGGGATAAATTTCTAGAAGGATTGACCAAAACTTCACTCAAAACCAAGAAATTCTTCAATGCCGTGGGCATTGATTCACTTTCACCAGAAATTTGAGTGATGATGCAATGCTTAAATCACCATGACATGTGAGTGGATGATGCAATGCTTAACTCACCATGACATGTGAATGGATGACTCAATACCTAACCCACCAACAATTCCCACTCTTTGCCTTGCTCACCTGCTCAATTCCACCAGAATTTTGTGTTAAACAAGTCCATCCTTTTCCTATAAATACCATGGCGGCAACCTCATTAAAAACACACAGAAATTCATACACATTTACATTAGTTCCAAGGCTTGCAAAGAAGGAGGAGTGCTTGGAGTTGTGCTAGCCATTCCATTGGAGTTGTTGGAGCATTCTAGGTGTATTCTACTTTGTTTTTCTATGTTTAATATCAATTGTTTTTGTTTAATTGCAAGTATGAGGAACTAATCCCCTACTTAGCTAGGGGGAAGTTCAAAGCCATGAATATATTTGTAATATGAATTGATTACCTTCAGTTGTGATTTCTGAGTTGTGATTTAATTTGCTTAACTGCTTGATTGATAACTTATTTTTGTATGTCGATTAAGAATGCATACTTAATTTACATGCATGAATTTGATGCTAGAATATAAGTGAATTTCACCTAATCGTTATGAACTTATATTCACAAGTAGTGAAGGTTGTTATCCACAATCGTGTTAAGTGAACTCTAGGCTGGATTAACATGCGTATTCCATAGTTATGAATGCCTAGTCAATGTTATGATTTCCGTTGAACTTAATGATCTTTGTTGAATGTCTCTATCATGCGTATTCCATAGTTAGGGACTTTGATGAGGAATAATTTGGTTGTAATGCGTATTCCATTCAATCCAATGAATCTAGGGAAATCTAAGAGTTAATTTAAGCGGACCTAATTAACTTGGAACATTGTCATTCACAATTTATTGGAAGAACAACTGAAAATCAATTTAGGTTGCATATGTGTCATGTGTGGAGAAGAACCCTCTAGCTAGTCCGTCACCTATCCTTTCACCTTAATTCATGCTTTTGTCAATTCTGTAATTTATTTAAGTTTAATTTACTTCTCGTCAAAACCAAACCCCCCCCCCCATTATTAAATTATATTATTTAGTTAGTTTTCATTGTTGTTAGTCTTTTAATTCAATTTCCGTCCATTTCAGTTCCTAGTGTCTAAATTGATTGTTTTCATTATGTTGAGTCATTCTAAGTGTGTTTCGAGTTATTAGAGTTTTTAGCCTAGTTTTGTGTCCTTGAGTCTTGTTTAATATTTTTAAATTAATTTAGAATAGATTAGCAATCCCTCCTAATCCCCGGCCTAGAACGATACCCTACTTACATCTATACTACAATTGTCAAAAAGAGGGTTTAATTTGTGTGTCAAGTAATTCTCGCATCATTGCCTCCAGAGCAAAATGAGAAATAGAAGACTTTGGAGGTGAACCTTGGCTAGGCAAGGAGGCAAATACCCCAACGTGGATAAAAAGAAAGGAAAACAAAAGTTCGGTCATTAGTTCCAGAGACCTCGGGCGGAAGAATCTTTTCTTCCCTTACGGCCTAATCAAACAATCATGTTCAAAATTTAAAGAAAAGCAAGGGAAATCATGCAGATAAAAATACAAGCAAATACCTCAAACTCCCTGAAGGTGGCCTTCTGCAGATCTTCAGCTTTTGATGCATTTCAGCTCCCAGTGGATCCTCCCTGGATGCGATAGTTGGTTTCTTGGAAGCCCGAGGCCCTGATTTCAAAGTGAACCGGGACAATTAGATAAGGAAGAATGATGGCAGTCTGATAAAAGAGGGTAAAAACTTACTTGAAGACTTTTGCTTCTTTACGCCTGCCTTAGAAACTGGAACCGATGAGGCTGAAGACTTAGAAGCTTGGATATTCTTCATTCTTTTACTCTTTCTGGTGGGAATTAGCCATTTGGGTTTGGGTGATGGTGCAGGCTCGGATTCTGAGGTCTCGACCACAACTACTTTTCTTCGCTTAAGCACTCTGATGTTTTCTTCAAGTGTTTCTTCAGCCTCTGAATCTCCAAAAGATTCTGAAACATCTTCATCTTCTCCAGCTTCTCATATTTGAGCCTCTATTGTGGCTCCATGAAGAACTGCTGTATCAACTGAATCATCCTCTGATTCAAGGGATGCCGATTCAACATCTACTTGGGCTGCAGGATCAAGAAAAATAAGACTTAAATAACTTCAAAGGAAGGCAGAGTCGAGTTGGGAAAAGAAATACCTATCAAAAGTAACCGGTTCTTCTGCTGAATCATTTCCTTCCAGTTTTCAAGTTCGCCCGAGCTGGGGTATGACTTGAGGGAAAGTTGACTAAAAAGACGGTCGTGAGTTTCTCACAAATCCCCTCCATATTTCTTGGTCCATTTGGCTTCCCACCAGGTGAAGAAAAGTGAAGTACATTCGAAGTTAAGAACTATGGACTTTCGGGCAGCCTAATTCATAACTTCAAGACTTCGTCGAGCAACTCAAAAGGTAACCTCTGAAGGGGGTGACAACCGGAAGGAAGTGCCACAGTGGACAGAATCAAAGAATGGGATAGGAGTGGCTTGCCTAAAGCCTAATTGCCTGTTACAAGAATTAGGGTGATACACTTCCAACCCATAATCATAACGGTTACCACGAACTCCCCAAGCTATGTCTCTTGGTTTAATATAACTGATGAATTTCTCCCTACAACCCAAGAGCGTCTTGGAAGGCTTGGTCAGAGAACCAAGGATATCTCCTCAAAACTGAAGCGCCCCACTCCAAGTAAGATCGGGTTCTATAAACTTTGAAGAAATAAAAATAGGCAAAAGTAGAGTGATCTATGGGAGTAGTTTCAGCTAAGATTCGGGCAGGGGCCACACCTTCTGGGAATTCTAAGTTGCTGGCCTGAAATTCTGGGAAATACCATTGGAGCCATATTTGGATCATCCATATAGATCCATTTAGATTGGTTTCAAATGGCTCACATTGAGTCATTTCAAAGAGGATATGATAAAGATGAGAAAGAAGAAATAGATCTGTGGCTACATCATCAAAGTTATGAAGGGCTTCCACTAAGGGGATCCATTCAACCTTCACCCTTTTAGATTTATTTGGGAAACCATGCTTGTTGAGCCGGTGTAACAGGAAATACATATGTTCCTGATCTTTGTTAGCATGAGAGGAATCTGCACCAAAATTCTCCTTGACAAAAGGGATGAATCCCTTGAAAGAAGTCCCGTAACTCTTAAAGGTCGCAGAGTTGTATTCTAATTGAAGAAAAGAGGAGGAAGAACCGGAGCTTTCAGCAATTGAAAAGGAAGAGTGAACCTAATCTTGGGTAACATCTACAATCCTGCCCGATGGTCTTAGCCCGAAGACCTGGGCCATGTCTAGAACAGTTGGAAACATGGGACCCATGCGAAAATCAAAAGTATTTGTGCCCGAGTTCCAGAAAATGAGAGAAGTAGCAAGCAATTCGGGCTTGCCAATAATGGTAGTCTTTGAAAGGATTATTAGTTCATAAATACCATTGTTCATCCACTTCTTCTTGAAGGTGGGCTCTAATTCATCAATCCACCGAGCCCAAGATGGGTCGTTCATTAGAGGAAAGCCACGACGATATGATGACCACTTAGAGGAAGAAATGCCCGATTCGGCCAAGAAAGGATTTGGGGTAAACCAGTTACCTCTGGGCATGTTACTCTCTATCACAGCAGGGATGCAAGAAATCCATGCAGGACCCAACGATTGTACCCCATGTGCTTCAAAGAAAAGTTCAGAACACAAACTTGCCCGAGGACGATGTAATCCGTTAAGTAAATGACGTAAAGTAGCGATGTCTTCACCAAATTCATATGATAGCTGGACTTGGCCGGATCCTAAAGCCATTTGATTTAGAAGAGGCGCGACAAGAAGATGATGAGGGCAGAAGAAATGGGATGAAAAGCAAAAGGGAGTCTGAAGATTTGGAAGAAATAAAATATCTGGGAAGGTAGGAAATTCTGAAAATGGGGAATTTCGTATTAGGGATAACTAATGATTCGTGGGCTAGTGGAAAGATTGTAGGTAAGTGACGGTTGTTTTTTAAAGGGTGCGAGTCCCAAGTCAATATTGGCGCCTGGAATTCCAGCCTGAATATTAATTGAAGGGGGCACTGTTTGGGATAAAACTTGAACTTTGGGCTTAAAAGGGGTTAACCCAAAAGAAGGTCCAGAATGAGGAAAAGTCCAAGACCCAGCCGAAGCCCAGAAGAAGGAATGAGCCTTTTTCCTGACTAAGTGCAGATCACTCAAGCTACTTGCTCACCTACCTAGAGGTCAAGTGGTGTAGACTAGCCAGCTAATCAGCCCAAAAGTACTTTACAATGGCAGTACAAGTAAAAAGCTGATGAGTCATTACCCTTCAGAGGCATTCGAGCAAGTTGAAGCTACAGACAGCTAAGCCAAATCGTCTATAAAAAGAGGAAGAAAAATCAGAGATAAGGACACTCAATCAAACAAAAAAATACAAGCACAAATTTTATTCAAACCAGATTTGCTTTCACGAAGCTGTAGTCAGCCCCCAAGCCTTCATCCTTTTTGGGATCAACCTTCACCAGAAAAGCCTTTGTAAAAGCTCTGCTACCCTGTTTAAATCTTGCTATAGTATCGATTTTCTCCTATAAACTCATCTCCCAATCTTCCCTTCTAGCCCTCAAACCCTTTGTAAATCACAAAAAGAGGAAGTTGCAAGACGATCAGCCTTACCCGACCTCCTTTGTTTTAGTTTTTTCAATCATAAATCTAGTAATATGATGTATATTTCCATCTGCATCCAAGTTATTTCTAGCCAATTTATGATTAAAAGACTTCTAAGTTCTAACCATTCGGGCATACAAGATTGATCAATTAAAAGTCCTTGGTCTCAAGGCATAAAAAAGAACTTTATGTGGACTTAACCCATCTACGACAGTCCTTGATAACAAGAAATCCGAAGTTACTTAGGGCGCAAGTAATTAGCCTATTTCTTAGTTTTACTTTTATTATATCATGATTACCACAGAACGCTTGAGTATAGAATTAATTCTAATGGGAAGCCTCAAGGCCTATACCTAAGGCCCGACAAAGGCACCTATCTGAGTTTGTTCTGCTCTGCGGGCGATTAAAGTATAACGGTTGTGATACTTTCGCAACAATGAAACAACCAATATATGTTCGAGTACTTGGTTAGTTCTAGTTAGAAGCCTCAAGACCTACACCTAAGGCCCCACAAAAGCACTTGTCATAATTAACTTAGTCCCTCGGGCATATATAATCAAACAACTGAACATTTGTTTTGCATCTGTCATGCTAAAGATGGCAGTGGCACGCTTGAACACTTGAAGTTAATTTTGATTGCGAGCCTCAAGGCTTACACCTAAGGCCCTACAAAGGCACCTTTCAGAATTAACTATGTCCTTCTAATACGGCTTGCCAATAAGTAGAAGCCCGACATTCGATATCAACCGGCGCCAACCTCTCGGGAAGCTGTGTGCCTGTTGGCCAGGAAACGTCCCCACTAGATATTCCTCCAGACGAACATATAGCATACCTTCTCCTTCAACCCATATTTGACTTGACCTTCCAAACACAGATCTTGTCGATTAAAATCCTACAAATAGAGGGTTTGGCCCTATATCATATATATAACTTGAAAAATAGACCCAAAAACAAATATAAATTGAAAATATAACGCCAAACATCCACATGCACAATATAATTCAAACAATTGAGTGGTCACCAATTAGTTCCAAATCCCCAGTGGTCACCAATTAGTTCCAAATCCCCGCTTTGTATTTCACTATTTCATTCTTCTCATTACGCTTCTTCACGAAAACCCACTTATAGCCCACAGGCTTCACATATGATGGGGTATGAGTTATAGGTCCAAATACTATACGTTTCGCAAATGACTCGAGTTCGACCTGGATTGCTTGTTTCCAGTTTGACCAATATGTTCTATGTCGGCATTAATCAACAAAATGTGGTTCAATGTTATCGCTAAGCATAATGTCAGTAGCTATTGTGTACGCAAATGCATCATAGATTATCATCTCATTTCGATTCCATACCTCATCCAATACTGCATAGTGGACTGAAATGTTGCGATTCCTGAGTGGTTGAGTTGTCTCGTTTAAAACATCACCGTAATCTAAAATAATCTCATGCATTGGAATAGATAAGTGAGTGATGGTCAAATTCAGACTAGGGTCACTAATTTATGCCGGTTTCCTTTTCCGGGGTTGTGAATCCTTTGAACCAAGAGGTCTACCTTCAGGGTCGGAGCAGATGTACCGAGCCGCGTGGAGGGTGCGGCTTCCCCACCTTCAGGGACGGTTCGGCCTTCCCAGACAGTATTACAGCATACTAGGGGTACGTCTATCTTTGCAGGTGCATTTGCAGCAGGTATATGTGAACTTGTCACCTTAACTAGATCAGTAAAAGCATCTGGCCTGCTTTCAGCAATGCTCTGAAGATTTATAATTCGTCGTACCTCAATTTCAGATTGGGCAATGCGGGGATCTAAATGAGAAATAATGGGAGCATACCACGATAATTCACGGCGTTCTCCAGGAACTTTAGCATGCTTATCTCTCCTTAACAACAAGAAGACTGTCTCGTCAAAGTGATAATCCATAAAACTTACGGTAAAGAAATCTCCTGTCAAGGGCTTTAAATAACAAATAATTGATGGCGACTCATAACCGACATAGATTCCCATTTTTCTTTGAAGACCCATTTTGGTACTTAGTGACGACATTATTAGCACATAAACTGCGCACCCAATCACATGTAAATGCGAGACGTCAGGCTTGTATCCAGTAACTAACTGTAACAGTGAATGAGGTTGGATAGCAGTGGGCCTCAGGCGGAGTAACATAGTTACGTGCAATATTGCATAGCCCCAGACAGATACCAGTAGTTTGGTTCGCATAACCAAGGTCCGAGCTATCAATTGAAGGCACTTTATGAAAGCTTTTGCCAAGCCATTTTGGATGTAAACATAGGGTACAAGATGTTTGACTTCAATCCCAACTGACATGCAATAATCATCAAAAGTCTGTGACGTAAACTCTTCAGCAGTATCAAGTCGAATCACTTGATCGAATAATTAAGGTGGTGAGTCCTTCGCTTAATAATTTATGCTAGGAGTTTCGCAAATGCAGCGTTGCGTGTGGACAATAAGCAAACATGTGACCATTGTGTCGATGCATCAACCAACACTATAAAATATCTAAATGTTCTGTATGTTGGTTCGATAGGTCCACAAATATCCCTTTGAATCCTCTGAAGAAACTTATGAAGGTTGTGAATAATCTTTGTAATTGAGGGTTGAGTATTCAACTTCTCCAAAGAACACGTTTTGCATGGCAGGAATCCAATGTAGGGAGGTAAAAGATGCCCATGTGATGATTTAAGGATACGGTACATCATGTCATGTTTGGGATGTCTCATACGGTCATGCCAAAGTAGCAAAGTGCTCTGGAACTCAAGAATAGGGCCAGCCACATGGTTGTTGTGGATGCAAATTTCCGCCTCCTTCTTCTTGGATGAAAATGCACCTGTAAAACAATTAACACCTTAGGTCAAGGCCAAGAGCCTCACGCGCCCACGATGAATGGGAGGGGGGCTTTGGCCAAAGAACCTACGATGCCAAAGTTAGAATTTGAGGGAAAAAGTGTTTAGAGAAATTTGTAGAATTTTGCAAGAGAATTGGAATTAGGCTTTTGGAGAAATGAGGTGGTATTTATAGGGGTGTGGTCGGCCCCCTTTGGAGAAATGGGAACCTTCCACCTATGGTAGTTTTTGAGTGTAATTGCAAGATGTTATACCAAAATAATATCTTGCAATCAATTAGGAAATTAATCAATTAATTTAGGTAATTGATCCTATTTTGAATGAATAATTGAAGGTTACCTTGTGGGGAGGATTTGATAAGGATGGATGAAATAGGTTTTGAATAAATACCTATTTTGATCACTTTTAACCTTGATTGTGCCATAATTGTCCGCTACTTGGGCGTAGAAGTTTTGGTGTGCCTCGAGGGTAATATAGTCATTTTCCACCCAAAAGTACACGTGTCACCTCCATAATTTTCTTGATTACTTTTTACTCCACAAATGCCTCCACACCTGCTAGGCTGCTTGTAGGAAAATGCAGCAGGTGTAGAGATCTCCAGCTTTCATGCAAATTCTCACTTGGACTTGGAATTAGATTCTTCTAGGAAAGGGAAATAAATAGCCTCCAAAGCCTATTTAAGCCTACCTTAAGTAGGGGATTAAATCAACTTCGGAGGGCAATTATTTGTCCCTACAAGAGAGAGAGAAAACTAGAGGATATTTGTCTTCTCTGTACCACACCGATGTAAGAAAAATGTCGGCTAACATAGGCTAGGAGTATGCTTAGCATCGGCTAAAGAGGTGGTGTGGTAGAGGTCATTGCTTATGCTGCTCGGCTTAGCATAGGCCGAGGAAGTGGCGTCGCATGGGCCACGGTTTAGCCTGCCTCGTCTGGGCTACTTCCAAAAATAAGGAAACTGTTTGAGTTTGATTTCTTAACTGCCGTAGATGGAGCAGTCAATGATAGAGCTGCCAAGATTAGAGCTATTAAAGATAAAGTTTCAAATGAGCAAACTGTTGAGTGCAAAGTGGCTGTTGCCCCCTGACCAGTCGTTGCCTAGTTGGTCTTCAAGCATTCAATCTTTTAAGCTATGTGGCCTTCTCGCACTGGAGATCTTACTCAGATGGGTGTCAGGGAATTACTTTGCCATTTTGCACTAAAGAACAATTAGTTTACCTTCTCGCACTGGAAAGCTTACCCATGTGGGTGTCAGGGAATTGGTTTACCCTATCACACTAGAAAACAATTAGTTTGTCATCTCGCACTGGAGAGCAGACCCAGATGGGTGTCGAAGGATTAGTTTACCCTCTCGCATTGGAGAGCAATTAGTTTATCATCTCGCACTGGAGAACAGACCCAGATAGGTGTCAAGGAATTGGTTCACCCTCTTGCACTGGAGAATAATTAGTTTATCCTCTCGCACTGGAGAGCAGACCCAGATGGGTGTCAAGGGATTAGTTTACCCTTTCGCACTGGAGACCAATTAGTTTATCTTTTCGCACATGAGAGCAAACTCATATGGGTGTCGAGGAATTGGTTTACCCTCTTGCACTAGAGAGTAATTAGTTTATCATCTCGCACTAGAAAGTAGACCCAGATGGATGTCGGGGGATTGGTTTACCCTCTCGCACTGGAGAGCATAGAATTCGTTGTCGTGAGTGCAGCTGAGGAAGGCTAGACTGCTGGACAACTGAAATAATCTTCAGCCTACGAGGTCTTGTTTGCCCATCTGCTTGAGACTTCGAACTTCTTGTGGAACCCGTGTAAGGGTGTAAGCGGGAAGGGTATCGAGCTTCTCCCAAACTTTCTTCAAGTATTGTGCCATTGTTAAATGTTTCGTTGTGTGCCATTCTGAGGCTTGGTTGGTGATCAGCTAAGAATCTGGATCGATTGCAAACTTCTTCACCGCTAAGTCTTTCGGTAGCAGAGGCTGTTAATAAAGCCTTGTCTTCTGTTCCATCGTTGGAATTCTTTGAAGTTTGGAGTGCCATGAGCTTAGTTAGCACGATTATGAGCCACATGGCGAGATCGACAGGGCTGGGAGTCGTGGTACACGATCGACACAGTTATGAGCCATGATGATAGATCAAGGGTTACCATAAGCCATGGAGCAGGTAGGCATGGCTATGAGAGCAGCGCTGGGGTAACTTGGGCCAAGTTGTGCATAGCAGGAAGATTTGGACCACTAGGTATGTGATGCTCAGTTACTAGTTATATGGTGCTTCAGCATTGAATCGTCTGGAATGTTGACAATAAAGTATGCCCCCGGTTTTTGGTAGTTGGGCTGGTGTGTCCTTATGGTACTCGTCTGCCCTTAGCATGCCATTAGGCTAAGCTGCTGCGTTTGTCGGAGTAAAAGTAATCTTTGTATTCGACAATCTATGTGGAATAGTCTCGTCTGCTCAATCTTGTCAATGAAAGGTGTCTCACTTATGTTGGTTATGTCTTGTTAAAGCGCCTCGTCAGTAACTTCATTGCGTTGGAAATCGCACAATCATTCAGTTAAGAGCCTCTCAACTTCTTGTTGAATTTTTCTTTAGTGGGGCAGCAGCCGTGACCTGTTGGTCTAGGTTTCTTTTCCATCTGCTCAACTTGTCTATGTTGTAGCTGCGGTGCATGTGGTATGTTCCTAGCAGGCGAGCAAATTCCTCACAAACTACCGGTTGAACTTGAACTGGATTGAGTCACTGTTTCTCTCCGTCTGTCGTGTTGCCTATTCTGATGTAAGGTGGACGATACTTCTTGTGGGCCTAGCCACGAATGAACACTTCACTTGGAAAGTTGCTTATGTTGATTATTGGAATGTGGCCCCAACCATGAATGTATGCTCGTCTATGGGCCTAATAAAAAGTACACGCTCCTGCGCGCACTAAGACAAAAGTATATGCTATCTCGAGTGCCCAGGATGAGCATAAATTGCCAGTACACTTGGATCGTGGCTGGTTAAGGGGCTTCTTGTCGGGACGCTATTAGAGAGGTTCGTCATCTGCCAACACCTTATTTGAGGCACGCTACATCTTTATATGCTGCAAAAGCTAATTCACCAAGGTTGTCTGATGCGCGAGGGCGCTTGTCAACTCTATGATTTGTCGGGACAAGTGTTGTTCGCCATGTGGGATGGATGGGCTTGGATGGTAGGTATCTCCATAGGTGGTAAAAGTATAGTGGACTCCGGGTGCGAGATTTATGTTGGGAAATGTCAAATCTGCAAATAAATTGGGTGAAAATACCTCCCCAGTTCAATCGTTGACCTAGAAATCTAAAGCCAAGATGATTGAACCGGTCGAACAGGTTTGGATTGCTTGGAATGCCACAGAAGTTGGTTGTTCTGTATGCAGCGCATGTGGGTGTTGCTCCTAGCTCAGCTCGAAAGCACGCTGGGCTCACATCGGATCACGACTCGCTTTAGGCTTGGGCCTGTGTGGGCTGGAGAAACTTGGCTTGGCCTTGGGGTGTACTAGGCTCTCACTGGCCTTAGGCCCGTAAGGTGTGGGCTGCTCCAATTCCCGCAGCTGCTTAGGCCTATTGAATCTGAGATGGCTGCCTTATAGCACAAGCTTGGGCCTGCGAGGTGTGGGTTGCTCCAATTGCCACAACTGCTTGGGCCCGTTAAATATAGGTTGGCTGCCTTGTGGCATGGGCTTGGGCTCACCAAGGGTCGTTGTCGTGGTTGCTACCACGGTGGTTGCCACGGTGGTGCCCCGTGGGGATGGTGCCGCTCCACTAGTTGTCGCGTTAAGCTTTATGGATTGCCATGGTCCAAATCCTTGAACGTATGAAGTTTCGCTCGTCATGGTTTTCAAATTTCTTGTCATTGTACTTTTCTTTTATGTTTATTTGAAGAATTTTTATATAAAAATAAATTCTAGGAATAAGAATGTACGAAAAATCTACAAATGAACAAAAAAATGGAAAACCTTGGATGTGAGAGTCTTCTTCGAGCGTGTAAATCAAACTCTCAATGAAAGCACCAATTTGTGGATGCAAATTTCTGCCTCTTTCTTCTTGGACGAAAATGCACCTGCAAAACAATTAACATCTTAGGTCAAGGCCAAGAGCCTCACGCGCTCACGATGAATGGGGGTACTTTGGTTGAAGAAACTCTGATACCAAAGTTATAATTTGAGGGAAAAGTGTTTAGAGAAATTTGGAGAATTTTGCAAGAGAGTTGAAATTAGGTTTTTGGAGAAATGAGGTGGTATTTATAGGGGTGTGATCGACCCCCTTTGGAGAGATGGGAACCAGCCACCTATGGTGGTTTTTGGGTGTAATTGCAAGATATTATGTCAAAATAATATCTTGCAATCAATTAGGAAATTAATTAGAACATTAATTAATTAATTAGGAAATTAATCAATTAATTTAGGTAATTAATCCTATTTTGAATGAATAATTGAAGGTTACCTTGTGGGGAGGATTTGATGAGGATGGATGAAATAGGTTTTGAATCAATACCTATTTTGATCACTTTTAACCTTGATTGTGCCATAATTGTCCGCTGCTTGGGCGTAGAAGTTTTGGTGTGCCTCGAGGGTAATATAGTTCTTTTTCACCCAAAAGTACACGTGTCGCCTCCATAATTTTCTTGATTACTTTTTACTCCACAAATGCGTAGAAGTTCCGGTGTGTCTCAAGGGTAATATTGTCATTTTTCACCTAAAAGTACATGTGTCGCCTCCATAATTTTCTTGATTATTTTTTACTCCACATTTGTGATGTACAACCCACTCGGGATATGTTCCAACTTCTCATGAATATGCTTCTGGCCATACTTGTAAGAAGTGATACAAAGAAATTCAGAACCATTCCGTTCAGTGGTTTCTATATGATATTGATTATCTCAAATATCTCTAAAACTCAGCAACATTTTTCTGGAACGTGGAGAATAGAGGGCCTCTTTAATGGTTAAAACAGTACCATTAGACAACATGATATGGGCCTTTCCATATCCTTCAATCAAGTTGGATGAGCCTGAGAAAGTTGTCAGATGTGCTTTCTTAGGTACAAAGTTAGTAAAATTGTGTCGCTCATGCAATATGGTGTGCGTGGTAGCACTATCAGCCAAACAATTAACTTCCCCACTAGATATACCTAAAAATAAATTGATTGAATTGGTCACATGCATAAATATAATTTTATTCATTCAATTAATCAATTCGAGAAATAATATCCATAAAATAATTATCCATAATTCAAAACAAACCAAAAACAAACAAATTATTCCAAATACTTAGAAAAATTGTCGAAAAATTAAACCAGAAATCTAAAAATTAGGGGATGGGGGGTCCGGCCACTCCTAGTGGTTCCACTAGGGGTAAAAACACCCTAAAAACATGTCTAGAAGAATAAAAATTATCGTCCATAGGAGTTGATGCCTCCTAAAAATCTAATATCTCCATGGATGTAGTAGTATCTTCGGGATGTTCCACATGGGCAAAGTTAGGCTCACGACCGGAATGATCCTTGGCAATAGCCTCGGGGGTAGCTCTGCATACGTGTGACCAATGATCATTTGATCCACAGCGGTAGCATATGTCCATTTCAGTGGAAGTCGATTGAACGGCAGATTTTCCCTTATTCTTGAAGTTTGGGGCCTTGAGGGCAAGGGGTTGGGGCTTCTGGGTCAAATTTGCTCCCTTAAATGGACCTTGGCTCTATTAACCTTAGGCATGTGGTTGGGCTTGCCGCCCATTGTCAAGACCACGATGATTCTTTCGTCGTTTATGGTTGCTATAATTGGTTGCATGGGCTTCAGGCGTAGCGTTCGAGCCAGTGGGTCGAGCTTGATGATTTTTCATCAAAAGCTGGTTCTGCAAGACAAATATTAGTGGCATGGAAGGTCAAATAGGTCTTTTTCAGGAGATCTGATTCAGTTAAGTTCACTTTACATAACTTAAGTAATGATCAGATTCTACAAACTTCAGAGTTGTATTCGTTCACGGACTTAAAGTCTTGGAAGCGTAGATGTTGCCGGTCGTGTCTTGTTTCTGGCAAGTAAATGTCTTTCTGGTGATCGAAACGATCGGCCAGAATAAGTCAGAGGGTGGGTGGGTCTTCCTCAGAAAGGTACTCGGTCTGCAATGCATCATGGATATGTCTTCGAATAAAGATAATTGCAGGAGCTTTCTGAGCTTCATCGACGAGTTTGTCGTCGGTAGGTGACTCGATGGTGGCTCTAATACCCTTTGCAATAAGATGGAGATTCAAGTCTTGAACCCACTTCAGGTAGCTTCTTCCAAATACTTACAAAGCGGTGAAATCAAGCTTGTTCAAGTTCAACATGTACCTAAAATGGAGGGTACAACAAAATGTGGTTAGTCATATGGTAATCTATAGACTTACATCGTAGAACATTCAGGTTATATATATATATGTATTGGTTTAATTTAAGCATGAAAGCTACAGGTTTCATGTGGTAAATTTTGAATGAAAACTTCAAGTTTCAAAGGCACTAAATATGAAACTACAAGTTCAATTTAGTTTTATGAACGATTAGTTCATAAAAGAGAGGTTCCTACAAGAACATAAAATGCAATATACTGATTGAAGTGTAGTGGATTTAAGTTGCTTCGGGAACTCAAGTGTGAGAGCTTTAGGACTACGAAAGGATGTCAACGGTTCAAAGTATGTAAATAAATTATTGAATCGTTAATGTCCAAAAGTGATCTTCAGGTCAATAATTTTGGATTAATTATCAAATTAATGGATTGCATGTCACTTTTAATTAATTCAATAAATTGGGACCAAACAAGGTCGATTGTGGAAGCAAAATAATGACAAATGGGTCATACTAGCTTCAGTTGGTGATAAACCAAGTGATAATTAAATTAGAATTAATTAGCGTAAACCAAAGTACCCCAAAAAAATATTTGGGCATGATTTATAATGCAAGGATGCCAAAAATTGGCATTGGGTCGAAAAAAAATAACACGAGAATAGGCTCTACAGTTCGGCTACTGAATTATTAGGCATCGAGGAAGGCTACAGGCCTCTGGGCCGTGTGGTCTAGTGAGCCTAGCAGCAAAAGTTGCTGGCTTTGGGCCAGAAAACCATGCACGAGTGTAGGCCCAGCGTGTGCTGGCTTACGGGTTGGTGCGGAGAAGCCCAGTAGAAGTTGGGATTTGGGTCTTTGGGTTAAGCCAAGTCAAGCCCAACAGAAAAAGCTACGGGCGAGTGGGCTAACGGCTAGGGCGAAGCCCAATAAGCAATAGGCTGCTGCGGGCAGGCCTGTCATGGGTCAAGGGAAACCCAACAGTTCTGGGCTGCTAGAGATGGGCTAGGGACATGTGGGACAGAGCCAAAAAGGCTGCAGACTTCTCGGTTTGGGCTGGGGGGCTTCAAGCCGGTGTAAGCCTACCAGGTCGAAGGTCTAGGGTGTATGTGCATGAGAAGCAAGGCCCAAAGGGTTGTTACCGTGTGGTCTAAGGTTTCAAAACAACACAATTCCATGATTTGCTCCACGTGGCTGGGTTGCAAGCCAGTTCGATGGTTCGGCAATGCGACTGCAGTGTTGTAGAATCCCAGATTTGTTGTTTTTTTGTTCTTTTTTGACATCTTTAGGGTTTGAAAAAACCCTAAATAGCTTCTAATTTATTTATATGCTTTGACTCATAAATTCCACATAGCACAAATAATTGCGTAATGCATGAAACATGTATATATATACATATATATATATATATATTGACAAATTTATGAATCATATGCAATATATATATATATATATATATATATATATATATATATATATATCGGAGGGAAAATATAAATATAAGGGGTTCATGCATCATGGGGAATGTTTTCATGCTTCATGGACGTTTCAAAAATCTTACTTTATTTTAAGCGTACTTAATTAGTAGAAAACAAATAGAAGCCTTTGAATTTTGTAGAAGATAGCCTCCTCCTACGATCCTTCAGTTTCTTAACTTCTGACAAGAGCGTGCTGATAACGTGTTGTATGCCTATTTGACTAAACTATTCTAAGGGAATAGAAAGGGGGAGGCCGGTGGCAATAAGAGAGAGAAGCGATAAATTTAATTGTGAGGTGTATGTTGTATCACTTCATTGTGCATTTATTTATAGTAGTAGGATATGTTAAATCCTTACCCTTTTAGGATTACAACTGTAATATGATATTAACTACTGAAGGGAGTATTCAAAGATATCCCTACATACACTAGAATTTAGACAATCACATTCCTATTCTAAATATGACTACAACACTATTTGAAATCTTATTATTTTTTTTCTCCAAATGAAAACTTAGTTTGATTAGTATAAATATAATACCAAACTTAACTTAATTAGTCAGCCGAGTTCATTCGTTAGACTTTGTTTGAGAAGTTCACGAGTTCAAATCTCATAAACACAGTGAAAAAAAAAATCTTCCAAACTTAGCTTTATGTGCATGTATTAACCTTAGTCCTACTCTCCTAAGGTCTTCATTTCGAGAACAGATGAGGACTAAATACATATTAGCCACAAGATTATATTGGTTTATATCTAATGGCTTCAAATATTTAACAACTTAATTAATAAAGCAAAATAAGAAAATGGGTTTTTAATAATTCATGGATTTTAAGTTGGTTTTCCTTTATCAAGTTGTGAAATATTTTAAGCATTTAGATCTAAGGAAAACTAATGAAAATGGCTTGAAAACTTTGAGTTTTAACGATAAGGACAAAATAAAGGGTAAAGTGAAAAGTACCAGGATTGACTTTTTAGTGTAAAAATGTGATTTTTCGTCAAAGTGAACAGTACCGCGAGTTTTTCATTAAAACTCCCTTAGATTTAAGCTAATATAATCTTGTGGTCAATATACATTTAGTCCTCACATGCTCTCAAAATAAGAACCTAAAGAGAGGAGGACATGTATTAACCATCGCTACATTGTGTACACATAATTAAATGTATAAAACCAGAAAAAAATCTAAGCAAGTGTTAAATATTAAGTTGATGTACGGCATAATTTTGTTATATGTTAATGTTTCCTTGAGAACAGGACTGGTAATTAGGGCTGGTTTGGTATGGGATATTTAGGGCAGATTTGGTATGGGATATCGAACCGAAAACTGCATATCAAGTCCCAAACCAATTATTTTTCGGATGAAAATCTGACGACCGATCCTAAACCAAAATTTGGATATTCCTGAAGTTTGGGATTCCCAAAATATTTTTAGTATTTCGGGATTTCTCGAAACCGAACTTGAACTCATCCGAACCTGGATTAAAACCCCAATTTAAAATCAGAGACTGTGAGTGAATCGTTCAAGATTGAAGGTCGAGAAAGAGACAGAGTGAAGAGATAGTCAGACCTTCGTCTTCCTCCTGACCCGTACCCCTAATTCGAAACCCTAAGCCCCAATTTGAAACCCTAACCTTAATTTGAAACCCTACACACAGAGAATCGCTGGAGAGAATTAGAGGTGAGGATGAAGTAGTAAGGTGTTGTGGTGGCCGGGGTGGAGAGTGTTGGTCGAAGTCAGATTGTGAGAGGATTGGTGGGTGGGTGGCCTTTGAGCTTTGAATTCGAGAGGAGAGACAGAAAGAGACTGAGACTTTGGCGAAGGTAGAGATGGGAGAGAGTGAGATAGGAGAGACTTTGTCTAAAGAGTTTGAGTCTTTAGACAACACCCATGTGTTTTTCTGCACACTCTACTTATTTTAATATTATATAATAGGCTATTCTTGATATGTTTGCAATTTGCAGTTTGTTTGATAGAAATTTAGACAGCTCTTGATGTGCTTTTCTGTACACTTTGCTTATTTTAATAATATATAATATATATTAAAGTTCGGTTCAGGACATGGGTTTTCTGCACACATCATGTGCTTAAGCACTTTCATACACACTTTTCTACACCATTATAGAAAGGGTTGTGCTATCCACACACCTCATTTTACTTCTCACACACCCCTTGATAATTTATGTCCGTTGATCTTCTTCAATTCATTCGATCTGACGGCCGAAAATCAAAAAGGTGTGAGAGAAGTAAAAGGGGGTGTGTGGATATCACACCCCTATAGATATTTATTAAAGTTCGGTTCGGGACTTGGATACCGAATGGTGTTAAGATGTGAGATCGAATCCCATACCGAATAATTCGGGATCGGTTCAGTTTCAGTACTAAAATTTTTGAGATTTTTGGTTCGGGCTTTTCTCGGTTTGATTTCGGTTCAATTTCGGTATGGTTTGGGATTTTCGGTATTTTTTTCCACCCCTACTGGTACTAACCACTTCTTATGTAGACACCCTCTGGAAAATCATCTGGGATTTTCCCTCTGATGCTGTTGGTGACAGCAACTACTCCTCCCAACTCAACAACCGGCCTGAAGTTGCTCTACATTAATCAACAAAGAAAGTTACAAACTAATTAAATTGAAATTTATACAACATTAATTTGTGAGAAACTAGTTATTGTGTACATCAAACATTCAAATAGGGGTGTTTTAGGCATTTAGAAAATTTTAAATGTGTTAAGTCAAACATAATTAATAATTTGTTGATGTGGAATCTAGTAAATGGGTTTTATTTGAGTAAAAAACTTATGTCGGATTTTATGTGAAGAAAATTAAGTGTAGGAGCTAAAGTTATATTTTCAATATAATATATCTAATATATTCCCTAATGTTATTCGTTCGGTCTTCTTAGCAAGTACATACAAAGCAAACAACCTTGAAACCCTAAATTCACATGATACACGACGTCAGAGCCTCAAGACAAATGCCACGTGATCCATATGATTTTACTAGAGAGGAAAAATAGAGGGGAGATTAAGGGCTGGTTTGGTATTGCTGTGCTTTGAAAAAAAGCTGCTGTGAGAATAAGCGGCTGTGAAATAAATCAGTAGAGTGTTTGGTAAACTTTTTTGTAAAAGTGCTTTTGGAAAAAAAAAAGCAGTCTGATAGTGGGTCTTTTCATTAAAGGAGCACTGTAGCTCCGTGCGCTTTGAAAAAAAACCAGTTTTCCAAAGCTGCAAATAGCAGCTTCAGCTTTTTCCTTTGATTTCAGCTTATTCTCACAGCAGCTTCCAAAATAAGCCCTTTTTTTTTAGTTTACCAAACACTGGGTGCTTTTTTTTTAATCACCTCACTCCCAAACCACCCCTAAGGAAGAAGCTAAAAACAACACCAGTACTCTTAATCAACTGCACACCAATCTTAATAATAATGTTAAGGATTAAGTATAAAGAAAATATCTAGTGATTACTTAATGGACATTAATCTCTGTCATAGCATTAAGGGCGATCACAAGCCAACAAAGCTCCTTGTTTTGCGAGGTCGGAAGGAGAAATGTTTATCGTACGCAGTCTTATCCTTTGCAAAAAGACTTTCTATAACTTAAACCCATAATCTTTGGATCATAAATTAGCAACATTTTCATTGTACCAAGTAAAAAAGATGAAGATTCGTTTGAGCTTAAAAGAATCTTTCCTTGTCTAATGCTTTTCGTTTAGTGTTGCTTATTGGACATTTATCTCTATCATAGCTGGATGAATTAATCGATTAGGGGTAATCCTCGTCGGATTATCTATCCGGATTCCGGGGTCAACCGATCCTATCCTTTCATAATAAATCGTGTGGTGAGGATTAATTTTCATTTTGTTTTTGTTAACGAAGCCCAGCCCCTTCTTTCTGGACTTCTCCTGATCATCTTATCTCTCTCTTTTCTGAATCTTTGTATATTCTACCTGCTTCTTTTCTCCATCATTCTCTCTTTCACAATTTTTCTCGTTGATGATAAACTTGAAATGAAAAGGTTAAAAAAAGTTGGAAATGAATTGATATAATATTTTTTTTAGAAAACTTTAATGAAAAGTTTTCGGTACTATTTACTTTAACGAAAAATTACATTTTTACGTTAAAAAGTCAATACTGATACTATTTACTTTACTTTTTATTTTTTCAAACTCAAAAATTTTAAACTATTTTCATTAGTTTCCTTATTTTCATTCGTAGGGACTGATGCAGCTTCCCGCGAATCCATATTTTCATGACTTCCATGGCCGACTGGTAAACCCCATCTCCGCCATCTGATCTGGTTCTCTTCCTTGTTGTCTTTGTTGGGTACCTTTTAGTTGGGGATTGGAGGAACGAGCTAGGTTTCAGTGTTTTAGAATCGGCTGATTCCAAGGAGCTGTGGAACGGAAGGAGACGGGAAGAGAAAGACGAATGGAACCGTGGAACGGGAGAGAGAATTCTCTGGTGCAAAGTTGAAGAAAAAATTGTAACTTGATTCTGGCCTCATGATCTATTACGAATGGCCAGACATCCCAATCCCTTGATTAGTGGTTAGAAAGCTTTGGAATATGCTGTAGACATAAGCCAACTGGCTGAGAACGGTGGGAAGTCAAAGATGATGTGCCAGTTATACGAAAATTACAAAGATGATGAAGCTCTTAATTATGTAATCTTCAGTAAGACAAACACGGACACTTTGAAAAGTAGACATGTTAAAACTTTGGGCTTCTACTTTATTTTTAATAAAAAATTATTTTTTCAAAAAATACTTGGAAGTGTTTCTAATTATCTTAAAAATACTTTCGAACAACTTTATCTTATTTTTTAGACTTCTGAAAATTAAACCACTTGAGCAGAACTCGCGTATACTCGGGAGCGTGCAGTCCTTGAGAGGGCCACCAGTGGATATAATTCTAAATCTTGAAAAAGAGAAGGTTATTCTCAACAGTTAATTTTTATGATCACAAAATTTATTCGTTGGGCTATATTGAAAGTTACTGTATTACATTGATCTTGGGGTGTTCTAAAATCTAGTGGAGGGATCATTTTTTCAAGATATTACAAGAAACCTTCCACACAAAGGTTTCATTATTATCAAGTATAGCTATGAAATCTAGCTACAGAGACTTTACGTTGGTTACTGTCAGTAGATGTGAAATCACCCAGCTTTAGATTAATCAATCGGAGGTTGTGGTTGCGAGCTTCATCCGGAGAGTTGCAGCGGCAGCACGCTCTTGTTCTAAACAGTGAAGATAGCCGTCCACTAGAAAAATATAGAGATCAAGTATCAGAAATGTTACGAGCACAACCAACGTATGAAATGAATGCCGAGTATCAGTAACAAGCCTGACGAAGCTGTAGAGACTTCTAAATGAAAGACTATTTAAAGAGCCGTATATTGAGCAGGAGTAGACATATCAAGTTACAGAAGTCGGAAACTAGCTCCACTTGAACATGGAGTTACATATACAACAGTCCAGAACTAGTTAAATGATTATAGGTGCTGAAGGAGGCAAGGGAATATGTGCATTCACATGCAGTTTTGAATACGACTATCTCTTGGCGTAAAATAATGAAAGGGAAACGTACGGCGAAAAGTGGAAGAAACTATTAAGCCAAAGTGAAACCTGCTATCATTTAGAGTATGGGCCTCGTTTGGTAGATGATTGAATTGGGATGGATAAACTACTAATTTAAGGGTACGTTGAACGAAGAACTAAAAATTGTGTGCAATTTAGAGTTAGAAGTCGCTCGTAAAGAAACTCGCACCCCCTCCCTCCAACCTACTAAAGGGAGTTACTGTTCACTTTGGGGATTGAATTGCTTATAGCGTAGGGGGCTTTTTAGGGGTGGAATTGCTCCCAACAAGGGCAGCACATGCTGCATTGATGGCTCATGGAAGAAGCTATACAAGTTGTTGTCAAGGCACTTCTACTTATATCATGTAATTGTAAACCTTGATGGATCAATGTTAAAATGCAATATGCAAGATTGATATGTGATTCAATCCTGGTTCTTCACAACAAAAATCAAAACACAACAAACTGAGAAAAATAAACGAAGACAGAGTATTTGTACAAAATCTTGCACGAGGAAAAAACCCTCCAAACAAGAGAGGAAAACCTCAAGGCACACAACCAATTTCACTAAAAAACTTAAGGACTTCGACAAGACTCAATTGATACTTTCTTACACCACAAAAGAAGCTTGATCAAATATTATTGTCTTGTAGAATGCACCATCTTCACCTTCTCTTGGATGAATACCAATTCACGCAAGTTGATGATCTTCCTCACAGGCAAAGCTTACACAATGTTCCATGATGAATGAATGATGTGTTATGCTCTCAGACTATCACCTATATAAATCTAAGAACCTAACAGCCTTTTGTTTCTCCCCCTTGACCTTATAAAACAATCTCACAATTTTGATTAGAGTGCAAAAGGTATCATGTAAAACTCCCAGCGCAACCCTTTATATACTAGGTTAACTCTTTTACCTAATAAACAAATAGATTTACCTTATTTAAACATCTTCCTTATTTAAGACACTATGCAGATTTGTATAGACTTCTAGAATCCCACACCAAATCAATCTTTAATAGGAAAACAAATCATATATGAATGCAAATTATTCTTACCAGAAAAGAGCTTTGCCGTGTAACATTAGTCAATCATGCTCCTCATTTCACGCAAGCTCCACCTTTGCATGTTACAATTAATCCTAAGACTAGGAATAACCAACTTACAGGCTCTTTACATTTGCTAGGCAATAGCCAACTTAATTACACTTTCATATCATCATGCAAAGAAGATAAAAAGAAGAAAGCAAGAAGCTAACCTATTCATTTGGATATGTGCAACGTCAAACAATATACTTATATGCCTCTAGGTTATTCACTACAAACAATTACTTGTCCCTTGTGCAGTATGGAACTTTATTAACACATAAAGGAAATGAATTTAATCCATGAGACACAACTTAGCGGTTGAAATTGGCATGACTATTCTAAGCATAGGCTTAAAAAGCAAAACCAGAGCTACACTTCATAGAAACTCTTACCTGTCTTTGTAACACTTGCAAACTACACATTCATAACATATTTACCACCACTAGCCCATTGAAAGTCATCAGCTTCAAAAATAACATCAACATATTCTTAATGTGATCCTATACATGATTCTGCGAAGTTATATGCGTCGAAAGACAAAACAAATGTTTGTACATTGTAAGGTTTAATTCCAATTAAACAAATATGTGTCTAACGCAAAAGGCATCCAGACTACATGCATTGCATTACAATTATCTCAAGCGCCCTACACCGCCTTAATATATTTCAGACATAATTTTTGTCATATAAATAAAACATCCCATCTGAACAATAACCAAGATTGTGATATTTGGATCAAGAATGCAGATGCTTAGCAAGGTCCTCTTCAATCTCATATTCCCTTTCCATTTTTCCTATATCACACAACAAATTTTTCAAATTTAGACGGAAATAACAAAATCCGCCACACTCTACTAACACAGTATCTAGTCCCAAATAATAACGCAAGTTTAGTAGCAAAAAGTCACCATTCTGGCCTGTTTTTGGCCAACTCTCATAATCTATGACAATTCATGCTGCATTCAAATGTGATAACTGTTAGAGTAAGCTAAAAATGGGTCACTGTGAGCTATGACTTCACAGATTCACACAGAATTTAGATGAAATACTAGTACGAGAATGAAGGATGATGATAGAGAGAAGAGAGAGAGATAGCAACAAAGAATATGACTCTGAGATTTTTATTCACACACATTCACCATGACATTCGGTAGAGATGGAGTGAAGGAATACCACTCTACTTCTAACGGTTATACACTTTGGCAGTATTCAAAATACATCAAGGCAATCTCAGCCTTCCATCATACACCCTATGAGATGTAGAAACTTGGCACCTTACTTACTTAAGACCAATGAGACTCAAATAAGAAAGATACAACCAAATCAGCACTTAGCTAATTATTCTAGCAATATGAGCTAGAATTATAACTGCCACATCAGATCACAATTTACACACTAACAGCCCCCTTTAAATTGTGAACTGATTTCACTCCAAGAAGTTCTCTGAGATAGGTGAATTGCTCTCTTGCTAATGTCTTTGTAAAGATATCAGCAACTTGCTCCTTTGTAGGACAATGAACCAAATCAATCACTCTTTGATGCAATGCCTCCTTTGTGAAATGATACCTCTTGTTTATATGCTTGGTTTTCTGATGAAAAATATGATTCTTAGTGATAGCTATGGCTGAAGTATTGTCACAATTCATTGGTGTTGCAACAGATTGCACTTCACCAAAGTCTTCCATAACAAACCTTAGCCAAGTAGCATGTGTTGTTGCCTCAAAAGCACTAATATACTCTACTTCAGCTGTGAATAAAGCAACACATTGTTGCTTAACAAAAGCCCAAGAGAAAACTTCACTGCCAAAGGTAAAAGCATACCCAGATGTGTTTTTCATGTTTTCTTCTGAACCACTCCAATCACTGTCACAAAATTCTATCAGAATTGCTCCTTTGCCTTTCTTGTACTCCAAGCCAAAATCAAGAGTCCCCTGAACATATCTTAGAACCCTCTTTGTTGTCCCGTAGTGCTTGTTAGAGGGACAATGCATGAACCTTGCTAACAAACATGCAACATACATTATGTCAGGTCTAGTTGATGTGAGATACAACAAACTACCTACAATTTTTCTATGTTGAGCTTCATCTGCAGCTTCATTTCATCTTCCTTTCTCAATTTATCACTTGGTACCAGAGGTATTCTCACAGGTTTACAATCCTGGAGTCCAAATTTTTTCAACAAAGATGAAGCATACTTTCTCTGGTGTATGAAAATGCATTCTTTAGTTTGCATTACTCCTATACCAAGAAAATGATGTAGAAGTCTCATATCAGTCATCTCATATTTAAGCATCATATTAGCCTTGAATTCATCCATTAAATCTTGATAGCTTCCAGTGTAGATTATATCATCAACATAAATGGACACTATAATCATATATGAGTCTCCTCTACACTTGGTATACAATGTTGCCTCGCTAGTACTCCTTTTGAAACCACACTATGCAAAGTATGAATCAATCTCTCCATACCAGGCCCTAAGTGCCTACTTCAAACCATACAAAGCTTTGTGCAGTTTGTAAACCTTATCCTCCTCTCCTTACACAATGAACCCATATGGTTTATCTACATACACCTCCTTTTCAAGTACACCATTTAAGAAAGCTGATTTCACATCCATCTGAAATAACTTCCATTTGTTCTTTGCAGCCAGTGCAATCAGAGTCCTTATTGTGTCTAACCTTGCAACATGTGCAAAGGTTTACACCCATTTTACCCCAATCACAGGTTTATCAGATGGTCTCCTTACCAATTCCCATGTCTGATTCTTCTCAATCATACATATATCATCCTTCATTGCCTTCTTCCATGTTTCATCCTGTGCAGCCTTATCATAGCATTCTGGTTCAATGATACACAAATGACATCCTTCATAAATCTCACTTAAGTTTTTATATCTCAGTGGAGTATCATCATACTGAGGTATAGAGACAGAACTAGTTGAATCACCAGAGACAGTAGCTGGAAAACCTTCAATTTGGATTTAAGCTCATTCAGATATAACATGTTCCATGAAGTATGAACCTTCATCAACTTCATTCATTTCCAGAGATTCATTTGTAGAAAATGGGATGCACACTTCATTGACTTTATGTTTCTCCCAGTTCCATTTGCCATTCTGATCAAAAATCACATCTTTTGAGAGTATCACCTTCTGTGTTTCAAGATTAAACACTCTATATCCTTTCTCACAAGTACTATGTCCAATGACAATACTAATGACACTAGTTTCTTCTAGTTTATGCCTCAAATTTCCTGGAATAAAGGAATAACACACTGAGCCAAACACTCTCAGGTGTTTAATTCCAGGTTTTCTTCCACTGAACTTCTCAAAGGGTGTAATATTCTCCAATGCTTTTGTTGGACGCCTGTTTAGTAGATACACAGATGTGTTCACTGATTCACCCTAGAGATTATATGAAAGGTCTTTCTCATGAAGCATGCATTTAGCCATCTCCATTAAAGTTATGTTTTTCCTTTCTGCAACTCTATTTTGTTATGGAGAATATGCAACAGTGAGCTGCCTCTCTAACCTCAAAGATTCACAGAACTTTTCAAACTTATTTGAAGTGAATTCTCCTCCTATATTAGTTCTTAATTTCTCACAGAATATCCATTTGAAGCTCTACCATAGCCTTAAACTTCTTGAACACATGGAAGACTTCTGACTTGTGTCTCAAGAAATAGATCCAACACATCCTTGAGTAGTCATCAATGAATGTAATGAAGTGCCTATTTCCACCTATTGTTGGTGTTTGCATAAAGCCACACACATTTGAGTGTATTAGCTCAAGTGGCATCTTTGCTCTCCATGTTGATTCTTTTGAAAAATACTCCATGTGATTCTTTCCCAATGCACATCCTTGACATACATCTTCATTGTCATGCATCATAGGTAATCCAAAAACCATATTATGTTCCTGTAATTGCGTCAAACTCCTATAATTTAAGTGTCCAAACCTTTTTGCCACATTGTAGCGCACTGATGCACATTAGCTTTTAATACCAGTTGATCACTGGATTTGAATACTAGTGGAAATCACATGTTCTCCTTTTGCTCCACCCTAATCACTAAGTTTGTCAGTGTTCTGCCATCAAAGATATTCACCTTGTAATCACCAAACACAAGAAAATACCCATGTTCAGTCATCTGTCAAACACTGAGTAAATTCTCTACAAGTCCAGGTACTAGCATGACTTCTCTTATATACCTTTTTCCCTTCTCAGTGTCAATAACAAGAGTTCATTTGCCTTTCACATCAACTAGAACCCTTATGCCAACTTGCACTTTTGCTTTAATACTTCTATCAATGTCCACAAGCAAATCCTCTCTAGAGGTCATATGATTGATGCATCCACTATTTATATACCAGATGTCACTCACAGCTTTCACTTCAGTTGTTTGTTTAGCAAGAAATGGATTTCCAGGTTCCTCCACTTTGTTTGCAAAATTCCCTTGCTGAACATTCTTATTGAGATTACAAACCCTGGCAATATGACTAAGCTTGCCACATTTGTGACATTTAATCTTCCTTTTCATCCAACACTCTCCATAGTGGAGTCTATCACAATATTTGCAAGCACCACCAGTGTTGCTAGTTTCATTTCTTACACTTAGAGTGGACTTGTTATTCCACTGTTTCCCTTTGAACTTGAAATTCTTCTGAAATTTTGTTCCACCGACATTGCTATTTTGATTACCAAATTTACCATTCTTAGGTGAGATATTCAAACTAGCAAATGCACGCTCAGTACTACTTTCTCCATGTCTAGTTGGCCTCAGTTCATACCTTTTCAATATAGCAACCACATCTTGAGCATCAATTACTTCAATATCTTTAGTATTCTCTATAACAGAAACTATAATATCATATGTTTTTGGTAAACTGGTCAATAACTTTTGCACAATTCTCTGATTACTAAGGTATTCTCCATAGCTCTTCATCTGATTTATCAGATCAAACAACCTAGCCAAATACGCAGCTAGAGACTCACCTTCACTCATAAAAGTATACTTAAAATCACGACGAATACCCTGTAATTTCACAGGTCGTACCTGTTTGTCTCCTACAAACTCTTGCTTCAGAATATCCCATGCTACTTTTGCAGTTTCTAGAGTTGCAATGCGTGGAAAAATCTAATCTGATATAGCTCCTTGAATGATTCCAAGAGCCCTTGCATCCTTGACCAACTTTTCACGATGTAGCTTCATCTCTGCCTTTGTTATCTCTTTCTCCACCTTCGCTGGAGAAGTAAAACCCGTTTCAACAATACTTCATAACTCGTGAGATCGGAAAATTGTCTTCATTCGAATTTTCCAGAAATCGAAGTTCTCTCCGTTGAATATCAGAGCTCAAAGCTCCCCTCCGCTAGACCCAGCCATGTCAAACTAAGATCAGACCTCTCTTTCACTAGTTTCTCTACAACGAGATGCTGCGAGAATGAACTCACTACTACTCACATAATCGACGCCCAAAAAATTCAGACCCAACATAGCTCTGAGGCCATGCTAAAGTAAGCTGAAAATGGTACAATGTGAGTTATGACTTCACAAATTCACACATAATTTAGATGAAATAGCAGTACATGAATGAAGGATGATGATAGAGAGAAAAGAGAAAGAACATCAGAGAATACACTACTAGAATTTTGGCTAGAGGACACATTTTTCATTGGTGTCTATTATAAAGAGTGGGCACTAACATTGGTGGCAAACCTTAATTGCCACCAAGCAGCCACTAAATAGGTGTACATGTCTTATAGAGAAGTCTCTATTGTAACAATGGCTACCCTTAATAAATCGGTGCCACCTAAAACAATGCCACCCTAATTCATTGGTGTCAAAGTTGAAAATTGTGTTTTTAGAAAAGGATGCCCTGTGTGAGCACCCAAATTGGAGTATCATATTTCTTTTTCCGTTTTTAGTGAGAAAACAAATTGTAATATCATTAAATATAAGAATACACTATATATTCACATAACTGATATTTTATACAATTCTGTACAAATGTTGGAAACAAACTTTAAAAAGTCTTCGAACCCTTTGTTTCCAAGAGCTTAATCATCTCAATAACTTGAATCTGATCATCAGCTGCAGCCTGCAACCAAAATCAAACCCACAAATTTCGTAAGAATAACGTTAACTCAAGTCCAACTATTAAAGTGATTAGAGTTGAGGACAACACTGAGATATGATCATATAAATACCCAGGAAAAGTATATTTTCAAAGGGTTTGCAATCATAATTTACCATACAAAAATCTCAACAAATTCACTGCAACTCTTCTGCAACTTCAACTAAGAACATATCTGCTATCAACTTCTCTGTGATCTGTAAGCATCAAATATAATTACTGAATTGCTTCAAAGAAAAATGGACCATAGGGAAACCCATATGAGTGGTGACGAATACACTGAAAAGTTAGAATCAACGAAGGGCCAAAGGACAAAAGCTTCCCTTGCTAAAATCACAATTCTGTTACAAGATTAACCTATTTAAGACTTACATTTGCTCCTTACATGATGATAACAACTTTCTATAAATGCATAGCACACTGTGGAATCGACTTTGAACTTTAAACTTTACATCAAGCTCACCAAAAGCATTACCTAGGGAATTCGCAATGGGTTCTTCAAAGCATATTCACAAGTTTCCCAATCTTTCTGTCATTTGGTTCAGCATCCTACCAAGCATAGTTTTGAGAATAAGCAATTTACCAGGCGTATTACGAAAGCTTCAAACTATTCAAAACCTCAAGACTGTCAACTAATACCTACAAAAATAACTTATTAAAACCAGACACATATGCAGTAGTAGCAGTAGAAATGAAGCTTACAGTAGTTACACTTGCAAGATTAGACTGAATGTAAAACTATAAAGCCACTTCATACACAAGTAGCTGTACAACTAGTAAGTAGATCCAAACTTCTTCTGCGACAAACAGCATCCATATTTTTAAATACTAGATCACAGGACATAAGCTGATAACTAACCTGATTACGAGGTGCAGTGAAACCCAAAGCTTAAAACCGAAATAGAATAAGAAGTTTCTCGAATTTCACCTTAATTTCACCCACAACCTTCCATTCTTCTCGGCCCAGGTCGCAAACAACCTTGATTCACCTTCCTCATCCCCAATCTTCGACATCAACAACAACAAAGCCTTTTCCCACTAAGTGGGGTCGGCTATATGAATCCTAGAACGCCATTGCGCTCGGTTTTGTGCCCCAATCTTCGACATGCATACAAAAAAATGGAATTAAGATTTGAAATCTAGAATCAATCCAAAAACTGAACGTTTTTATTTTGGAAAAGAACTTACACTAAAGGACAGCCCACGAGAAGAGGATCATCTTTATCTAGGTCGAGGTTCAATTCCGGCAAGCTTGGCCGTAAATTGGCCGGAAAACTCGAGGTTACTGTTTCTTAGATCTAAAATTGAGGAAATTCGGCTTCGAATTTGATGAAACTAAGGGAGCTGTAGTCAAACTCGTATTTGAGAGGATTGTAAAAGACTTTAAAATCCTAGTGTAGTCATTTAAAAGATTTTAAAGGATTTTAGAATCCATTCAAATCTAGATGCAGTCAATTAAAAGATTTTAAAGGATTTTAAAATCCATCCAAATCTAAGTGTTTTAAAAAAATTAAGATTTTGGAGGATTTCAATAAGTTGTGAATTTTGTGGGATTTGAGAGCAAGAAGTATATATAACCAAGACTAAAAAGAATCAAACCTCACCCCTTAGGATTTCAAATCATTTTCCATCTGGGCAGTCCTAAAGTATCTACCAACCCCAACCACGCACAGGTAACCACCATATACTTTGGTGGAACCTCTTTTTGTAAGCATTTCACAATATTGCACATAGTTTGAGCTAGGTTGGTGGACGAATTCTCGAGTCGGAGGGGAATCGCATTAATGCTCAACGTTTAGAACTTAATCCAATGTTCAACACATAATAGTTGATCCCTACTATACAAAATATTAGTTTGAAGCATTCAAGGATATATCAAGCATAGGTTAGGATCACAGTGCTGCAAACGAAAAATATTAGTAGTGCATGTAAAATACGAATTTGTACATCATTTGCTATGCTTCTTTATTTCAACATTCAGTAATTCTTTTATTTCTTTCAACATTTTGCCACTTCAATCACTAAGACTTGCGACCGGTAGGTGGTACAAAATGTGTAGTCTGCAACAATGGAAAAATGAAGCTAGAGACAGGCTTGGTTGGCTGCAAGGTGTCAAGGGTGCAGGTAACAGTTTCTTATACTAGTTTCATGTGTTATTATGACCCTTAGACCTTAATTAGGCATGTATAATCATCGAAGGACATGATCGATCTAGGATTTTGGTTAATACTACTCTCTTGCCATTCTAATTTTTTAATGTCTGTGGTACTACAAGCACTACTGAAGTACCACAGCGTACGTCTGTGGCAAAAGGGCAGTCGGTGGTGATGGTTGTTGGTGGTGTAATTCTCAAAAGCTCACCAAAGTTATATTGATCTATCAATTGAGAAAGAGATGGAGCCGTGGTTGTGTGAAAGGGGACCCAAAAAGGGAGAGGTAAAATGGCTATCGAGTACAGTATGGCAAGGGGAAAGATTTTTCCTTTTTTTTTTCAATAAAAAAATTATATGAAAATTCACCACAATCCACCAAAATCTACAAACTAAATCCATTCAAATTCTTTAAAACCCATATGAATTTTGTAGGAGTCTTAAATCCTCCTAAATCCTATCAAATCGATCACTTTTAAAATCCTCTAAAATCTTAGTTTGACTACACCCCCCCTAACTTGGGAGTTGGAAAGAGGACGGGAAGAGAAGAGGGAGAGGAGAGAGAATGAAGCGAATGAGGTGTTGGACATTTCTAAAGGGGAGAGAGAGGATTTAGCTTTTTACGCAAAAGCAAGACACCAATCTCAGCTTAAAAGACACCAAAAATAAAAGGGCACCAATCTCAAATTTGAAGGTCACTAGTATTAGTGGCATTAACTAAAAAGACACCAAAAAAACAAAGCCAAGAGTGCTATCTTTAGTGTGCAAATATTGGTGTCCTATAGCCATAATTCTAGTAGTGATATGACTTTGAGAATGAAGGAATATCACTCTACTTCTAATGGTTATACACTTTTGGCAGTATTCAAAATACATCAAGGCAATCTCAGCCTTCCATCTTACACCCTATGAGATGTAGACACTTGGCACCTTACTTACTTAAGACCGATGAGACTCAAATAAGAAAGATACAACCAAATCAGCACTTAGCTAATTATTCTAACAATATGAGCTAGAATTACAACTGCTACATCAGATCACAATTTGCGCACTAACAGTAACGTGACTTGACTTCTATGTCGTTGCACTCTTTCTGTCTGTATTTTGAAGGTTAAACTGTAGTGGTGGCGTCTACGTAAAAAGTAATTGGACCACAATCCGTTTTAGATAAGGAGTAGTCTTTGGCAAATTGGCCGAAGTGCCATAAAAATCACACAGCTTCCCACGTTTCTCTCGGAAAGGCCAAAACCAGTAACGGTAGAAGAACGTTGAAGCTAATCAAGCAGATTTTCTCTCAAACCAACGCACTTTAATTTCCTTAAACCCAACAAGGTATTTTCTTTCTTTCCATGTCCTTGCCTAGAAAAGAACTGTTTGGTTGCTAAGAAACTGTGGGAAAATGATGAAATTAAAGGAAAAAGAAACAAAGCTTGGCATACAAGGTTAGAATTCAAACTTACAAGCCAAACCCAGTTTTTAAAATCTTTCTTCCTTCACATTTCCTCTCTCTCTCTCTCTCTCTCTCTCTCTCTCTCCCCCCCCCCCTCCCCCATTTATTCAGCAGGTGCAATGGAATTAAGAAGCTGTGTTTATAGTACTACTGAAGTTTAAATTGTTGAATTCTTTTCCTATTTTAATATTTACATCTGAATTAATTTGTTTATTAATTTGAAAATAGTTGTTACATTATCATAGTTCGGAATTGTTCCTGCTCCTGCGTGCACAGCTATTCATGGAAAGTGAATTTAATTTTTACTCTTTATTTTCATAGATATCTGGTGCATTTGAATTTCTTGATTTCTTAATTTGGATGTCATTTTTTCAACAATTAGATTCTCCTATATATTAAGTGCATTTGAGGTCTGAGTGAAGTAAACCAACGTATAATTAATTATACAACAGAAAATCGCCCTCTCAATCTCAGTAATCGCATTTTGTGGTTGTTGAATTTGTATAGGGAGGATTTGAATAACCAAGAACAGAAGATAAATTTTGAGTTGCAAAAGCTGTTCCTGGAAAGGGAAGCAGCTGAAATCGAAAACTGTTCAGAATTACATAACAAACTTATCAGCTCAGATTATAATCTATCGGTTGCGACAGTTATTTGAGTTCCAATGTAACTGATTTGGCAGCTGCCTTGTTTTATGACTTGGTCTAACAGGTTAGGGCTGTCGAGATTTTGTCCAGGAATCACTGGAGTGGTGTCACAAATGGGGATGGAGCTTTTATCTGTATGTCAAGTCGAACCGAGGAGAGTGATGTGGATTGTGGGAATGATATTTGCTTTGGTTTTAGTTGTCCAGCGTCTTGAACATCCGTACGGTAATCTTTTATCATCTATACTCTCTGCTGCAAAGGTTCCCTTAACTTCACTGTCTACTTCTCAGATGGTCGGTAATGTGTCACTTTTGAATGATCTGAGCTTTGTAGGAAAGAAAAACACTACAGATAATGCATTTTTAGATAGCAAGACTAGGAATGAAAGGGATACTACAGATGAAGAGCTTACGACGATATGTATAAACGACTAGATACCAAAGAAGGAGAGTTGGATATCTATAAACTAGCTAGAGCAAGGGAACAGAAGACAAGAGACCTAAACCAAGTGAGGTGCATCAAGGATGAGGATGGAAAAGTTCTTGCTACAGAGAATGCGGTTAAAGACAGATGGAGAGGTTATTTTCATAATCTTTTCAATGAAGGACATGAAAGGAGTGCTTCTTTAGGGGAGTTGAGTAACTCAGAAGAGTGTAGAAACTACTCTTTTTATCGTCGAATCCGGAAGGAAGAAGTGGTTGTAGCTTTGAAGAAGATGAAGCAAAGAAAAGCAATAGGCCCAGACGAGATACCAATCGAAGTGTGGAAAGTTTTGGGAGAGACAGGTATAACATGGCTCACTGACCTTTTCAATAGGATTTTGAAAACGAAGAAGATGCCAAATGAGTGGCGAACGAGCACTTTAGTGCCTATCTACAAGAATAAGGGCGACGTACAAAATTGCATGAACTATAGGGGTATTAAGCTAATGAGTCATACAATGAAGCTCTGGGAGAGAGTCATTGAGCATAGATTGAGGCAAGAGACATGGGTTTCGGACAACCAATTCGGGTTCATGCCAGGGCGCTCAACCATGGAGGCAATCTATCTCTTACGAAGATTGATGGAAAGATATAGAGATGGGAAAAAGGATTTACACATGGTCTTTATAGATTTGGAGAAAGCGTACGATAGGGTCCCAAGAGACATTCTTTGAAGGATTTTAGAGAAGAAAGGAGTACGAGTAGCATATATCCAAGCTATAAAGGATATGTATGAAGGAGCAAAGACTGCCGTAAGAACTCATGAAGGACAAACTGAAAGCTTTCCCATAACTGTAGGATTACATCAAGGCTCATCCTTAAGTCCTTACCTTTTTGCGTTGGTAATGGATGAGTTAACAGGACATATTCAAGATGATATTCCTTGGTGTATGCTTTTCGCAGACGATATAGTGTTGATAGATGAAACTCAGGAAGGGGTAAATGCAAAGCTTAACCTTTGGAAAGAAGTGTTGGAATCTAAAGGTCTTCGCCTAAGCCGATCAAAGACAGAATATATGGAGTGCAAGTTCAGTGCAAATGGAGGCCAAAACGAGTTAGGGGTGAGGATCAGTGATCAAGAAATACCAAAGAGCGATCGTTTTCGTTACCTAGGATCTATCTTGCAAAAGAACGGAGAATTAGATGGAGATCTCAACCATAGAATACAAGCTGGATGGATGAAGTGGAAGAGTGCATCCGGCGTGTTGTGTGACCGCCGTATGCCACTGAAGCTCAAGGGAAAATTTTATAGGACGGCAATAAGGCCGGCGATGCTGTATGGCACAGAATGTTGGACAGTGAAGCATCAACACGTACACAAAATGGGTGTAGCGGAGATGAGGATGCTTCGTTGGATGTGTGGGCACACGAGAAAGGATAAGATTAGGAATGATGAGAGAAAATCGGTTACGGTGGTTTGGACATGTGCAAAGAAGGCCTACTGATGCTCCGATTAGAAGATGCGACTATGGGACAGAGGTTCAGGGCCGAAGGGGTAGAGGAAGACCTAGGAAAACTTTGGAAGAGACTCTAAGAAAAGACTTAGAGTACTTGGATCTAACGAAGGACATGACACAGGACCGAGCACAATGGCGTTCTAAGATTCATGTAGCCGATCCCACTCAGTGACTTGGATTTTCCAAGTCTCCAACCGAGAAGTTTTCCTCACTCAGGAAATTAAGGGAACACTACCTCAACCTACATGCTCCACTCACAAAGCTCCAACAAAAGAAAATTCAAAGAACTTAGCGAAGAAGGCTTTGGTGTATTTAACACAATACGTTGAAATGAAGGAAAGCTTATTTATTGATATCCCCAATAAGCTACAAATATGTACATATACATGAGTCAAAATAAACAAACAAGAGAGAGCCTTCACAAAGGTTGCTTAGGAGAAGTCGCAGCAGTCGGTAGAGCCCCAGAAAGAGAAGGCACCGGAGGGGGATCATTCGGAGCCTCAGTACTGGACAGAACCCTAGAAGGAGGAGGCATCAGAGGTTGATCATTTGGAGCTTCATTACGCGGTACAGCCCCAGAAGACGAAGGCAATAAATGCCTTTGGAACAAACCCACAAATCTCTGATGATCAAGTAAAACCTGACCATCAGATTCCTTCATCTGGTCCAGCTTCCTCTTCATGTTTGTAGCATAGTCATGTGCGAGACGGTGCAACTGTTTATTCTCATGCTTGAGCCCTCTAATCTCCTGTTTGAGACTCATCACTTCAGCCGCCAATGATTCAACTTGGCGGGTTCGAGCAAATAGGCGTTGGGCCATATTAGACACAGAACCTGCACACTGAACACTGAGAGCCAGAGAATCCTTAACAGCTAACTCATCAGATCGTTTGGAAAGTAGTCTGTTATCTTTGGGAGTGAGAAGGTTCCTGGCCACCACCGCAGCGGTCATATCATTCTTCATAACGGAATCCCCAACGGTAAGAGGACCAGTAGGGGAGACGAAGGATGGGCGCCATATGTTGTCTGGAGAAGGCGGGGCTGCCTCTTCAACAAGGTTCAAGTCAAAACGACGGTCGGAGGGGCCAGACATTTTCAAAGGTGTTGAAGAGAGAAGAGGTCGAACAAATCAAGATCTTAGAAGTGTAAGAATGGAGCTTCTACTGGTGGAGATTCAAGTGTGCTTTGGAACTTAATGCCAACCCCTATAAAAATCTGCACTCGACGGAGCTTCAGAAATCGAAGAGGCGCCTGCTCAGAAATCGAAGAGGCGTTTGCTTTCTCAAAAGCTGGGCTGCTCAGAGACCACGAGGGTCGATCTCAGAAATCGAAGAGGCGTCTGCTTTCTCAAAAGTTGGGCTGCTCAAAGACCACGAAGGCCGATCTCAGAAATCGAAGAGGCGCTTGCTTTCTCAAAAGTTGGGCTGCTCAGAGACCACGAGGGCCGATCTCAGAAATCGAAGAGGCACCTACTTTTCCAGCCTTGGCAGCACCTGTCACACGCACACTCAGCTTTGCGGAAATTATGGGCATTCTGTCGAAGACTTCTGGTGAAGTAGAAAGCACATGAGTCTTACTGTTCAATCACCCACTTCCCACACGCAATAGTAGCTCATGTGTATCACAGATAACTTTGCCAAAGTTCTCTGCCAAAGTTGAGCACGTGAAGCTTGCAGCTTCCACTACATCGTTCTGACCAAGACGGGTAAAAGAATAGCAAAGAAACAGCACTAACAAAGTTTAGACACATAAATTTTGAAGGTCTAGCTACCCCATATTATTACCCACAAGGGTAAAGGAACAGTATCACTGCTGGATAATTGGAAAGTCCCTGTGTGTCAACCTCTGTGCTTCGTGGCAAGGTAGACTAGCAAACATGCCCAACCTTTACTCACATTCGAGAAAACACTCCCAACAAGATTGCTTGCTCCAAAATCGAAGAGGCACCGTCCTCCGAATCTCGAGAGCCAGACTCCCAACATGACTACTTTCTCAAAAATCGAAAAGAGGGTAAAGGAACAGTACCATTGCTGGATAATTGGAAAGTCCCTGTGTGTCAACCTCTGTGCTTCGTGGCAAGGTAGACTAGCAAACATGCCCAACCTTTACTCACATTCGAGAAAACACTCCCAACAAGATTGCTTGCTCCAAAATCGAAGAGGCACCGCCCTCCGAATCTCGAGAGCCAGACTCCCAACATGATTACTTTCTCAAAAATCGAAGAGACACCGCTCTCCGAATCTCGAGAGCCAGACCCCCAGCATGATTGCTTTCTCAAAAATCGAAGAGACATCGTTCTCCGAATCTCGAGAGCCAGATCCCTGATAGGATTGCTTGTTCGAAAACCGAAGAGGCAACACTTTCCCAACTACAAGAGCCGGATCTCCTTGGATAAAGCTGTCTGTAATCTTCACACGCAACATCAGCTTTCCACATACCACAGACCACTTTTTCAAAGTGCTCTGACAGGGTAAAGGAATAGCATTACTACTTGTTGTTAAGGAGACTCCTATATATGTTAACCTCCATCCCCAACGGACAGACAGACCTGCAAAAATGCTCAACCCTTCCTCATATATGAGAGGGCACTCTCAACGAAGCCTTTCGAAATATTCAGCTTTCTTTCCCCCCGATAATACCTCTGCAAACAAGTTATACTAGAGCAAGAATATCTCATATCATCAGGGTTAAAAGCAAGAGTATCCCATATCATGCTTTTTCCCTGTCTTTTCCTTTGGCCTTGTTCTTACCTGCAAGACAAGGAGAAAGAGAGCAATCAGTCAGCACTTGGAATCAAGCTTCCAGCCAGGAACTGACTGCCTGGAACTTACTTACCTGGCATTGCTCTCGAGTACTCATCTTCAACATCTTATGCTTCCAGGGAAGATACCGCATCTGCCTGAGGAACAGATAGGGCAAGTGAGAAGGATACAAGGAAGCATGTGGAGACAAGCGTAACAGCACACGTGCCGATACATCCATTACTCTGTCAAAGCAAAAGTATCCCATATCAGTAGGGTCGAACGTACTCTAGATTTGATGGACTTGTTTTGACCCTCAAATTCTTCAGTCGGCCTTATACTCTGGAGGAAACCAGAAAACCCTCCAGCTCAGTTCAAGAATAAGCCTGTGGAAAGTTACTTCTTCAAAAGCAAAAGTATCCCATATCATCTCTTCTCATTTTTCTTCTTTTTATCCTTCATGCTGCCTGCAAGATAGGGAGAATGTGAACAATCAGCCGGAGCTCTGATTGCTTACCTTGTCTGTCACCTCTTTCAGCAAATCCCCTAGCTCGGCAACTTGAGGGACTCCTACTACATGGTTTGTATCGCGCTTGACCAAGCCTGAAACTACAAGTAAGCTTCAAGTGAAATTGATACATTACCTTGTGCATCTCCACCAGTTAAAGATACCACCCCTGGATGGAGGAAGAGTACTTCCAGAGAAGATGCCACATCTACCTATGAGACAGATAAGGCAAGTCAAGACGATACCACATTCCGATACTTAGAAGTTTCGTGATTACGAGATCATTCTCCCACAATATTTCCTAATGTCATTTGTACTAAATCATTCACCTGTACTCACTAAAGGAAAGCTTGAACCTATGTACTTGTGTAAACCCTTCACAATTAATAAGAACTCCTCTATTCCGTGGACGTAGCCAATCTGGGTGAACCACGTACATCTTGTGTTTGCTTTCCTATCTATATCCATTTATATACTTATCCACACTAATGATCGGAGCAATCTAGCGAAGATCACAAAAAGCGACCGTTTTCGCTACCTAGGATATATCGTGCAAGAGAACGGAGAATTAGAGAGAGATCTCAACCATAGAATAGAAGTTGGATAGATGAAGTGTAAGAGTGCATCCGGCGGGTTGTGTGACCGTCGTAGGCCACTGAAGCTCAAGGGAAAATTTTATAGGACGGCAATAAGGCCAGCGATGTTGTATGGCACAGAATGTTGGGCGGTGAAGCATCAACACGTACACAAAATGGGTGTGGCGGAGACGAGGATGCTTCGTGGGATGTGTGGGCACACAAGAAATGATAAGATTGGAAATGAGGATATTCGAGGTAAAGTAGGAGTAGTCGAAATTGAAGGAAAGATGAGAGAAAATCGGTTCCGGTGATTTGGACATGTGCAAAGAAGGCCTACTGACGCTCCGGTTCGAAGATGTGACTACGGGACAGAGGTTCAGGGCCAAAGGGGTAGAGGAAGACCTAGGAAAACTTTGGAAGAGACTCTAAGAAAAGACTTAGAGTACTTGGTTCTAACGGAGGACATGACACAAAACCGAGCGCAATGGCGTTCTAGGATTCATATAGCCGACCCCACTTAGTGGGAAAAGGCTTTGTTGTTGTTGTTGTTGTCACCTGTGTCCCCAATGGTAAATTCATCGCCTAAAGTTGGAGCTCCCACTATAGTTGTCGACTCAAATGTGACTTTGGTCGAGAAAGATGGAACAGCGTCTTCCGAGAAAACCAAAACTTCTGAGCAATTGCACAATGACCTCAAGCAAACACAACATAATTCTTCATTGATCAGAGCCCCTGAAGTGAACAAAGAGCCAGAGGTCCCGGTCTTGGATGTCTATTCGATGTCTGATATGAAGAATCTGTTACTTCAGAGTCGTGCATCGGATCATTCAGTGGTACGCTTGAAAGTTTTGGTTTACGTTACATGGAATGTCATTAAATTATTAAAATGCTTCAACTCCTCATTCTTATTTTCACCTCTCTTTTGCTTGGGTACTAGATACCACAATGGTCTTCGACTGTTGACCAAGAGCTGCAATATGCAGCCTCCCAGATTGAAAATGTACCCATTATTAAGAATGATCCAACTCTGTATGCTCCACTTTATCGGAATCTTTCCATGTTTAAAAGGTATGTTTAAGGCTCCTATGTATTTCAATTAATTTCATAAGCTTTGTGTGACAACCGTACAATTTACTAGTACTGCTCAAGTGAAAATCTCATCTAATCTGCAGGAGCTATGAATTAATGGAGGACACTCTTAAGGTATACGTTTACCGTGAAGGAGAAAGACCTATATTACACAAGCCAGTATTAACCGGGATATATGCTTCCGAGGGATGGTTCATGAAGCAGATGGAGGCCGACAAAAAATTTGTTACTAAAGACCCTCGGAAAGCCCACCTGTACTACTTGCCTTTTAGCTCTCTAATGTTAGAGGAAACTTTATATGTTCGCGATTCACACAGTTATACGAATCTTGTGCAATACTTGAAGAACTACGTGGAAACAATTGCGGTTAAATATCTTTTCTGGAATCGAACTGGAGGAGCTGATCATTTTCTTGTTGCTTGCCATGATTGGGTATGATTTTCATACTTCCTCTATAGTTAGTTTCCGAATTACTTCAAGGCGTTTCATTTGTCAAGAAAATAAAACAGATTTCCACTTTTCTGACATTATCATGACGTTGTTGAGAGAATATCCTCCCTGCAGTGTTTAAAGTAGAATATCGCTTGTATAAAAAATATACAAACCTGGGATAATTCAGATTATGTATTAGTATATTATCTAATAAAAGCTACTTACACAGGCCCCAACAGAAACGAAGAAATACATGGCTAGGTGTATCAGAGCCCTCTGCAACGCTGATGTCAAACAAGGTTTTGTATTTGGCAAAGATGTGTCTCTTCCTGAAACCTACGTCCACACAGCAAAGAATCCCCTCAGAAATATTGGAGGCAATCGTCCTTCCAAGAGGCCAATACTTGCTTTCTTTGCCGGGAAGCTCCATGGTTACGTTAGGCCAATTCTGTTGCGGCATTGGGAAAACAAAGACCCCGACATGAAGATCTTTGGCCGGTTGCCTAAGGGGAAGGGTAATAAGAACTACGCGCATCATATGCAGAGCAGCAAGTACTGCATTTGCGCAAAAGGTTACGAAGTGAACAGTCCGCGAGTGGTTGAAGCCATTTTCTATGAGTGTGTTCCGGTGATTATATCAGATAACTTTGTGCCTCCGTTTTTCGAAGTTCTGAATTGGGACTCGTTTGCCGTATTTGTTTTGGAGAAAGATATTCCGAATTTGAAGAACATACTCGTTTCGATCCCGGAGAACAGATATCTTCAGATGCAAATGAGGGTGAGAAAGGTGCAACAACATTTTCTGTGGCATGCTAAGCCTGAGAAGTATGATATTTTTCATATGATACTGCACTCTATTTGGCACAATAGACTCCATCAAATAAAACCCAGATGACATATAAACATTCAACTTGTAAAATATTCTTTACATTTTCTTACTTGAGCCTAAAGGAAGGGATTTGATACACTTTCTTTGAACCAATTGGGCCCAGAGGAAGCCCAAAGTCCAAGGCCCATTTGTTTGTCCATACGAAGGAACCTCCGTCGCATTGCAATTGCTGGAATATTACTTGCTGGGAATCAGGAAAGTGGTGTGTTATATTCGTCTCTTTTTACTTCTCACACATTCTTCATTAATTTGTCTTTTAATTTTCTTAATTCAGTCGATCGAAGGTCGCAAATTAAGAGAATGTAAATGAAATAAAAATGAATGTTTGAATAGCACACCCAAGTGAAAGAATGAATGGGTCTATGATCTTAGTTGATGTGATTTCATGTATTAGTAAAGATATATGAAGCCAAGAATCGAAAGAATCGAAACACTTATGTTTAAATACATAAAATATATTTGACTGCTAGATGATATTGTATTAAATACATTTTTTTAACAAACAATATTGTCTATAGTAAAGGGAATGGATGCGCTTAGTCTCACAATGGACTAGCAATAATATGATTTAAATTTTAACGAGAATCGAACTGTAGTACTAAGTAACCGTATTAAATACATTTAAATATTGTAGTTAGTTCCTTAAATATTTTGTAACATCATATCATAGTTAAATAAGCAAATTGCTTTCAGAGAGAAGATCCTCTTTGTGAGGATCCCTAGGATCCTCCAATCATATATGTTCATCGTATATCGTACGGTCAGTTTTTGTCAGGTACTGTTTATATTCAATTTTAAATAAAAAAAAATTACAATAATTTCTAACCGCACAATGTACGATGAACGGATGTGATTGGAAAATCTTCAAATCCTCACTAAGAAAATTCGACGAGGATCCTCCTAGTTGCTTTCATACCTCCGTTTTTACTTCTTACACATTTTTATTAAATTTTATTAATTAATTTTCTTCAATTCATTCGATTTACAGTTAAAAATTAAAAGGAAAGTGTGACTGTGCAATCCATTGAGAATTACTATTACCAGCTGACCTGAAACGCTTCAGTTGCATGCATCATGTGCACGTTACACGTGTCATGATTCTGCCGCATCACGTGAATGTCATTGTAAAGGATCGTAATCAAACGGCCCAAAAAGGTTTAATCAAATGCTCAATCAAGCCTAAGTCACAGGTGACAGGTCCCACCGCACAATAAGGGACCAAATCAAATTATTGCATCACTGCCAAACCAAGAATATTTATCTTTTCTTTTTAGGTAAAGTAGGCTGGAATTTTTTGTCTAGGACTTGAAAACGATGCTTCCACCCAGCTCGTCACGAAAGAATCTGTTAAATTTTACTCGTAATCATTGCAGGCGTTAGTTAAATCAACTGATTATGTTGGCTATAATAATATATTTATTTTCTACGTCTGAGTTCAAATCTCGTAATTTAAGTATTTAGATAAAGTGAAACTACAAGTTTTTTTATTTATTTATGAATTTACGCCTAGTCTTGCATAGGGATAGACACGGTTTGGTTCGGTGTGGTTTTTAGTGAAACCGAAACCGAAACCAAAATGTTTTGTGGTTCAGATCAATGCGGTTTTGAAGCCAAAACTGAAATGAAACCAAACTGTTTGGTTCAGTTCGGTACGATTTCAAATGGTTTCGGTTTGGTTTTTAAGAAAAAATGTACAATTTGCAATTTAACATATTAATAAGTATTTCCCAATTGCAATAGGAAAAAGACATTTGTTATGTAAACAATTAGCATGTTGCATGCAGTTGTGATGTTAAAACATGTTTGTGCAACAAAAGGATGTCCCTTACAATGTTTATCATAAAACAAGTTGAATAAATTTGAATTCATTAAACGTGAGCGAAACTTTGATACTAGAATATGTGATATCATGCTTCAAATGAGTGGACTTCATTAGATCATTGTTCGACTCTTGTTAACAAGATTAATCCACCCTTGTACATATATGTGTGTGTGATGGTATAAAATAACAAAGGTCCTTCAAGTTAATGAATGAAAAAAAGTGATGAATGATGATATTCTAGTGTGGTTGAGTCTCATACTAAGTATATGGATTCTAACAAACAATCAATTAAAACAGGAAATATAATATGGACATTTAATTAAATGTTTATTAATATTTGCAGTGCGGTTCGGTTTCGGTGCGGTTTTCAAAAACCAAAGTCGAAACCAAGCCATTTTCTATGTTGCGGTTTGGTTTCAAAACCAAAACCGTTTCAAAACCGCAAAACCAAACCGTTCGGTGCGGTTAGATTTGGTTTGTGTTTCGGTTTCGGTTTTCAATTCTAAGTGCCCACCCCTAGTCTTGCATGCAATCAGTCTGCCTCTTGTCATAAAATATAAAAATTTGTAAGTACAGTTAGAATTTTTTTTTTAACTTATTGCTTTCTGAATTTAGACTTCCTTTCTTTGTCTAAATATAACGATAAAAGACAACATAAAAATTTGAAAATTGAAACCTTACCTACATCTACATGCATGTATTATTTTAGTAGAAACTCAATTAAAATAAGGAAAACTAATGAAAGGGGCTTGAAAACTTTAAGTTTTAATGATAAGGACAAAATAAAAGGTAAAGTGAATAGTACCAGAATTGACTTTTTAGTGTAAAAATGTGGTTTTTCGTTAAAGTGAACAGTACCGGGTGCTTTTCGTTAAAGTTCCCATTAAAATATGCAATAAAATATGCCTTTAAACTTTTAGACATTCTGTTTTGGTCTGCCAACTATTTATATATAATGCAGAATGACATAAGTTGACAAAAGATGTGGCCCTGCATTTATCTAAATACTCATTTAAGTGTGAGTAATTTTACGTTCGATTATTATTAAAAATAAATTTAAATTATATTATTATTAACTTAGTGTGAGGCTACATTCATTCTCCTATCTTTTATCGAAATAAAAATTCAAAGGGAATGCCCAAAGGGTCAGGCTTTACTAACATATTGCAATGCAACGTTGCAAGCAACCAATCAATCAGACAATAGTCGCCGTCTTGTCGGTCTAATCTCTCATTTTCCTGTCAACAAAGGCGATTAGGGGGTGCCATTTTTGTAAATATTTAGACAAGTAAGTGTGAGGCTTTGGCAAATTGGAAATACAAGTCAATGAAAATCTCACAGCTTCCCTGGTCTCGGTAAGGCCATTGCAGAAGGGGAGCGAAGAAGCTCGGCAGCTTTTCTCTGAAAGCGAAGGTATTTCCTTGAACCCATTAAGCTACTCCGTTTCCTTTTTCTGTTCACAGCGAGAAAATAGCTGTTTGGTTGCTGAGAAAGTGTGGGAAATGGAAGGAAAGTACCAGGCTGGGAATTTAATGTTAGAACCGAAATTGGAGTACGAGCAAAACCCAGTTTGTAGAGTTCCGGATAAATTTGGAATCTTTATTTTTGCCTCTCTCTCTCTCACACAATCAGCTGTGATTATAGTTTAAAGTTTGATTCTTGAATGTTTTCCTGTTTTAGTCAAGTTGCAAAATGATCATAGTTTAATGGGTTTGTTCTTGCATGCTGAGATTTTTGATTGAAAATTCAACCTTATTGTTTTTTTGGTAGTAAAAGGGTTCTTTGTGGTTTGCTTGGAGGGAAATTGTAGATGTCAGCTGTAATACATAATTCAAATTTTTTTAATGTAATTTGATTCACTTGGAAATTAAGAAATGCAAGGATTGTTGTTTAATTGCTGATGAGCAGCTTAAATCTCATCTGTTTCCCGATGGTGCACTTAAATTTCTTGATTGGTTTAGATGTAATTTGCCAACAACCAGTTGCATATGTTTGTTTTTAAGGTATCTTATTAAGTGCATTTGAGGACTGATTGAAGAATGTATTCAATTTTTTCGGCAATTAGGAACATAGCTCCCTCCTTAATAATTACAGTTCGTGATTGTGGCACTGGAAAATGTGCAGGGTGGATTATGTTTTTTTATAATTTTGTCGAAAACTGCCCACTAATCACTAGAGCGGTCTGTCAAAATGGGTCAGGAGCTTTTGTCTCAGTGTCAAGTCAAAACAAGGACATTGCTGTGGATTGTGGGAATGTTGTTTGCTGTGATTTTAGTTGTCCAGCATCTTGAGCTTCCATATGGTACTGTCTTATCATCTATGCTCTCTGCTGCAAAGGTTCCAGTAGAGGGGAAAAGTCGCTTCCAAGCTGTGGATTTGCCGTCTGATTCTGAGGCTGTTGGTAACGTGTCGCTTTCTAATGATTTGAACTACACTGGTACATATGGAATTCACAAGATAGCTAACGATACTAGGACCTCTGGTTTTGTATTAGAAAGAAATGAAGTCTCAAACAGAACTTTAGAAATCGATGAGGATACAGGTGATGATCAGGAGGAGCCATCTGATAATTTTGCAAAGCAAAATAGAACTTTCATTGTGGAAAATGTCAACCCCTTGGAGACTGACGTTGAACAAGAGCAGCGACATAGCTCTTTTGAAAAGCAAAATACCACTGATGCTACTTTTTCAGAAGGTGGGACTAGGAATGAAAGTAATACAACAGATGAGGTTGTAAATTCTACTGCTGGTTTTCCAACTGCTTCACCTGCATCCCCAATGATAAATTCATCATCGATTGCAGCTCCAGCAATTATTGAATCAAACGTTGGAGCACCCCCTATAGCCGTTGGCTCAAATGTGACTTTGGTTCAGAAAGATCAAACAACCTTGTCCCAGAAACCCAAAAGCTCTGAGCAATTGCATAGTAACCTCAGCCGAACAGAACAAAGTTCTTCACCGACCAGGGTCCCAGAAATGAACAAAGAGCCAGAGGTTCCAGCCTTGGATGTATATTCAATATCTGATATGAACCAGCTGTTGCGTAAGAGTCGGTCCTCGTACCATTCAGTGGTACGTTTTAAAGATTTGATTTATGTTATTTGAATCTGATTAAGTTTTTCTTAAAATGCTTCAACTCCTTGTTCTTATTTTTCACTTTTCGTGTTTTGTATTGTTTTTGGTCAGAAACCACGATGGTCTTCAACAGTTGACCGAGAGTTGCTATATGCAGCATCACAGATTGAAAACGCACCCCTTCTAAAGAGTGATCAGACTCTTTATGCTCCACTATACAGGAATCTTTCCATGTTTAAAAGGTCAGTCGATGAAATCGTTATATGTATGAACTCTTACAGTAGAGTCACTTTTAGAAGTTATTGCGAACAAGACACTGTTCTTACTGAAAAACAGTTGATGATATCTGTCACAAGCTGGTAACCTATGTGGATAGAGTCAAATGAAAATGTTGGCATATGCATTATCTTAATTCATTCTAGAAATTTCATAAGCTGCGGGTTGTGACTATTCAAGTAGTTACTCCTGCTCAAGTAAATTCTCATCTAATTTGCAGGAGCTATGAACTAATGGAGAACACTCTTAAAGTATACATATACCGGGAAGGAGAAAGACCTATATTACACTCCCCATTTCTCAGGGGAATATATGCTTCCGAGGGATGGTTCATGAAGCAGATGGAAGCTGACAAGAGGTTTGTTACTAAAAACCCTCGGAAAGCCCACCTGTATTACTTGCCTTTTAGCTCCCGAAGGTTAGAGGAAAGTTTGTATGTACCCAATTCACACAATCATAAAAATCTTGTACAATATTTGAAGGACTATGTGGACATGATTGCCGGGAAGTATCCTTTCTGGAACAGAACTGGAGGAGCCGATCATTTTCTTGTTGCTTGCCATGACTGGGTATGCTTTCCATGTTTCCTGTATAGTTTGCTTTGCGATTTACGTAAGGGCATTTATTTTTAATTAATTTCTAAGTAGCCTTCAAATTCAAACTACAGATAGTTTTGAGAACGTTATATTTTTCTAATAAAAGCTACTTCTTCAGGCCCCGTCAGAAACAAAGAAAATTATGGCTAAGTGCATAAGAGCCCTCTGCAATGCTGATGTCAAAGAAGGTTTTGTAGTTGGCAAGGATGTGTCTCTTCCTGAAACATACATCAAGAATGATAAGAAGCCTCTCAGAGATCTCGGAGGTAATCGTCCTTCCAAGAGGTCAATACTCGCTTTCTTTGCTGGAAGCATGCATGGCTATGTCAGGCCAATTCTGTTGCAGCATTGGGAAAACAAAGATCCTGACATGCAGATCTTCGGTCAATTGCCTGAGGGAAAGGGCAATAAGAACTACGTCCGTCATATGCAGAGCAGCAAGTACTGTATTTGCGCAAAAGGTTACGAAGTGAACAGTCCGCGAGTGGTAGAGGCCATTTTCTACGAGTGTGTTCCGGTGATCATTTCAGACAATTTCGTGCCTCCATTTTTCGAAGTTCTGCAGTGGGAGTCGTTTGCTGTTTTCGTGTTGGAGAAGGATATTCCGAATTTGAAGAACATACTCCTTTCGATCCCGAAGAAGAGATATCTACAGATGCAAATGAGGGTGAGAAGGGTGCAACAGCATTTTCTGTGGCATGCTAAGCCTGAGAAGTATGATATTTTTCATATGACACTGCACAATATTTGGTACAATAGACTCCATCAGATAAAACCCAATTGACACAGTAACATTCTAGTCATGTAAATTCTGTTTTTGTATTATTTTTTTTTATTGTTTATTTTTGGAAGAAAGTGAAATAACAAGCAAATGTAGTGGCAGGTTGCATTTGAAATTTCAGAAACTTTTGGTACATGAATTGTTATTAAAGTATGTTGTATATATCAAGGCAGAGAACTGGTCTTTGTTCTCTCATGTATATTGGGATATAGCGCTCAACCACTATTCAGTTGGTAAATAATTCCAATTGGTTTGATCTTGAGCGATCATGTGTAATTGAAATACTAATTGTATTTTTTATTGGGATATTATGCTATTGCAATATTGGATCACCAAATTTTGAAAGGCTCTAATTTGTCTGAATTGAATACCACCATACTTTGAAGAGCTTTATAAAATCTGAATTGAGCGCCAGTAGAGTTTGGCGGATTCCTGTAAAATTCTTTAGGGCATGTTTAGTATTCAACTCGAATTCAATTATTTTAACTTAAAAACAGTTGTTTAGTCTCAACTCAAGCCTAAAATTCTTGTTTAGTAGGACTATTTTGAGAAACTGAATTGAGCTTTATAAAAAACCGTTCGTAAGAGATGGTCCCAAAAAGTACTTTTAAAACCAATGAAACTTTTCTAGTAGAATACCAAATTCAAAACTCTTAAATTTCTTTAGAATCTCAAATGAATACACCACTAAATCCTATTTTGGGTTGAAAATCCTAGACACAAATCCACACGATTTTGGAAACAAATTTTGGTTAGGAGCAAGTATGTGTATATAGGAAACAATATAAAACTATGTAGTTTCAATAGTTTTTATATTGTTACAATCATATTTCAGATGTTGTTGTTGTCGCTTAAAAATTTTCATCATGCACACTTTCTTATACAAATTTTTTTTACATTTATAATTAAAGTGTAGATAATTTTTCATGTGTTATATTTAAACAATTTAATTATGGAATTAACTCAACCTCATATAGTTTGATCTCTTTGGAGTTTTGGACAACCTAAATCAACCGTTAGAAGTTACAAAGCAAGCTCAGTTATCATTCCAACACGTGGCCCGATCATCGTTAACGTGAAAGTTAGTGCATTGCCTCGACAGTCTAAAATCCTCAAGTTTTATATCATGACCGTTCGATCATAAGATTCTGTACGAACAATGCACTCAGACTAATCCAACGTCCACAGATATACGTTCAAGATGCACGAATGAGGTCACCAAGCAAAAAATAAAATAATAAAAAAAAAAAAAAAAAAAAAGAGGACAAAAGCTGTTCTTCATCTGTTTGCAAAACCTGAAAAAAGCAGTTAAACGATACACATTAACCTGCAAATCTGATATATCCAAATCCAAATATCCATATTTTCTTTCCTTGATTTTTCAATTAGTTTTCCCTTTATTTTATTTGATATTTTAATAAAATTCAATCCTTTGAATTTATCAAAGTTTATTACATTGATGAATTTTCAATGAAAAGAGTAGGTGGAAACAAAAAGCAGATAAAGTCACTTATTATCCGATCAAAACCAAACAGCAGGAGATTAAATTAAATTAATTTACAGAGATTGGTGGTGGGAATCCATGGCTACTTCGGTGAAGGTGAAGAGCGGCGGCAACCTGCAGGATGGTTCTTCAAAGGGAAAGATTGGATATTCTGTTACCAAGAAGAAGATTGACAGCTCTTCAAGCAAGCAGGCAGCTGATTACAAGCAGAAATCTGTGCAAACTGTTACAAAAACTGAGGTAAAACCCAGGTCAAATTTCATTGGTTTTTGAACTTTTTGACCTTAAAGTTGTGATCTTTGGATTGGTTTTTCAATTGGGTGAATTGGGTTTGTGGGGTTGTGAATTGATTTAGCTGTTTCTAATGAATTAGGGGATGTTCTAATTTGGAATGTTAAATTTGGATAATTGACAATGACATAGTGAAATTTGTGGTTCTGATTTGCTTGTTCTTAGTTTTTTGACCTTAAAGTTATGGTCTTTTGATAGGTTTTTCAATTTGGTGAATTGGTTTATCTATTTCCAATGGATTAGGTGATATTAGTTTGGGGGGTTTCTTAATTAATTTGGACAAGCAAAGTGATCTCCGCACTCCTATTTTCTCCTTCTGCACCCTGCCTCTTGTTAATAGTTTTAGGATTGAATAAATCTTCGGAGAATTAAGAGGCGGAAACAAGGGAGGAGTGCAGAAGGAGAAACTAGGCGAGTGAAAATCACTACCCTTTGGATAATTGGCAATGACATAGTTGATTTGCGGTGCAACCTATGCCTCTCTGAGGGGTTCCCGTCCCCAGATGTGATGGATTCAGTATTATTTGTTCAAATGTGAAGGTAAAATCAAAACCAAATTCGGCATCAAAGACGATAACAAAGAAAACCACCACAAAAGTGAGAGAGAAGAAAGTGTACACTTTGGCTGGCCAGAAATTTGATCCTCCTGAAGAGGTACTTCTTCCCCCATGACATTTATTTGATTATTTCTATGATTGTTTGAGACAATAATGGCTATATGGATAAAGTTTCACTCATCCTTGAGTTTTTTATGCTTCCAATTTCCAGAGAGAACCTCTGCGGATCTTCTACGAGTCATTGTCCAAACAGATACCAACAAGTGAAATGGCAGAATTCTGGTAAATTTTTCCTTATGTTACGAAAGCCTTTCTCCTTCAATCTGATTATATGGCAAATTTGTAAGATGCTTAAATTTGATTTCAAGGTTTATATTATTGGAACTTGGAAGTAAACTGTGTATCGCAAGGCCCACTTCCATTCAAAAGTTCCTAATGATAATAGCAATTCTTCAAAGACAATTTAAACTTAGTTTACTTCGACTGTCCAACGATGGTGCCTGTTCACTGTCTTGGATATGCCTAAGCCAAATATCCATTTGGAAGAATTGCCTATACACATTGTTATGTGGACAACAACTTTACCAGTTAAGCCACATATGTTCACTAACAAAACTAGTCTATATTTGTGTATTTGATGGCCTCCAATTCTATATGTAGTGGGGATTGATTATATGAGTTTCAATGAATTGTGAAGAGTCTAAACTTTTAGGAAGTGAGGAAAAGTCAGAGAAGCAGCCTGCTATGTCCTTTTGTTTGCATTTTCGGAGGTCTTTGGCCAAGTAGCATAATCTTTTTCTTATTGAACCAACAAAACAGCTAATGACTCGTGATTTTGTACAAGCCCTGCTTTTCCCCAGTCTGCACCCTGGTAGGTTGGCTAGCTTCAGATGATCTACCCCCCTCTTTTCTTGTTTGATGAACTTATGAGTTAGGATCAATTCAGACCCCATTCGACTGAAGCACTGAATGCCAACCCAAATAATAATTTTTCAAAACTTTTCTCTTTTTTTTTTTCTTGTCAAAATTTTTCAAAACTTTTCTCAGCCAGATTATTCTTGAAGCTTAACGAGAATGGATACTAGGCTGAACCCTGGACAGTGTAATTAGATTCTAAAAACATTATGGTTTACCTGATTAATCATTCATTACACATCATATTATTACTTTTGTTTGGGTGTAAGGAAAAGCAGTGTAACCTGAGTACGTTGTTGTCAGTTGTCTGGATGTCGGTAAAGCACCATGACTGATCTCGTATTTATCTATGGATTATATGGGTTTTGTGTAGCATAACTTTTGTCTGATCTAACAACGGTCTTTGTTGAAATTGCCTTACGTTCTAAGTTTTTCTTTAAAACATGTTTGATCAGTTAGAGCCATGAAAAACAATAGTAATTTGTAGAAGAACAAGTAGACCAATCTTACGTAGTGTGGAACCAGCCAACTTTGTATTTGGCTGCTAAAGAATGTGCTCAGTCCCTTAACTGTGCACTTCAACATGACACCACGCATTTGCAGTTCTCCAATACAGTAATTCATATTCTCTTCAATCTCCATTGCTTCTCCTGGGAGTGTGAATGTTTTGGGGCTAGTGGATCAAGCGTTTCTGAGCAATGTGCGTATCACAGTTCTGAATCTCTGATCAAAACATGCTCTCAAGTTTTTTTATACAAGAGGAATCCTTCTTGGATGTTATCCTCAAATATTTATTTGAACTCTGAAAGCCATTTACTTCTGATGATGTTTCTTATGTTTTGGATTTTTTTTGTTTCTTTGCTGCACTGGTAAACTATGTGGTTAATGAACTTCTTATTTACACTTGTACCCTACACAAATTCGAAAACTAACCGACTAACTTGTAATAACCGTCTCTTTTAAGGGGAAATATACAGCAGTCTTGTTGATATCGATGATGCAAGCTAGTAAATGATTGATGTGCATCGGTAGTCTTTTCATTTCTATCGCCGTGAATTAGATGCTACGTGGATTTTCTTTTAAATATTGGATATGCCCGTTTCATTTGCAGGATGATGGAGCATGGCCTATTGTCCTCTGAAAGATCCAGAAAGGCATATGAGAAGAAGCAGAGAAAGCAAAAGCAACTCCGTTTGGGAACTCCTCTTAAGTCTACACCAAAACCAGCAAGTAAACCTGAGAGTTCACAGAGGCCACAACAGCAGGCATCTAAGAATGGCGATGTAAAAGCCAAGAAGAGAGTTATCAAAGAGAGTGACGATGACGATGATTTCATTTTAAGTTCCAAGAGAAGGAGAGCGTAAGCGAAAATATGAAAAGAACCCCTTATCTGTGTACTTTTAGGAATTGCTTCTTATTTGATCGGGAAAAAAAGGCGGGAACTGTTTAGATATCAGACAAGGTGAGAGAGTTACATTCTTTATTATTGTCAAACTTATGAAAACAATAAGCAAAGACTTTCAGTTTACTTCTGTTTCATTTCTTCGACTTGTCAGTAGTTCATCAACGGTGTTACATAAACGCTGATTAGCCGAAGAATTAATGTTATTGTTAAGCTCTCTTATGATACTTATCTCAAGCTTCCATTCCAACACTCAAAGGATAACCGGATTGGCAGTTTTTCCGATCCGTGTACCTCTCTGATGTATAAATTCATTGTTTTCTGTTCCATGTATCCAATAGGGCTACCTCCTCTGGTTCTTGCCTGTTGGAGAAAGCCAAGGGGTTAGGGTTGTTCGTAAACTTAGCTATGAGGCATTTTTCAATTTAATTTCAGTTCACAGAGATGAAGATTAAACTAACAAGAGTGGAAATTAATTGTGGTTTTAAGGGATGTTGACTTCCAAATGTGTTTCGCTCTGTAGGTATAAGAATGATTAGTAATTAAAATTTATCCCTTCCAATCCTCATTCTAATCCTACCATCTTTTAGGGATTGGAAGGAATTAGTTTTATTCATGACTAATCACGTGATGACAGATAAAACAAAAGAGCATACATCAAAAAATAGTTGATCGAGAATCTCAAAACTGATATTACATGCATCAACGACTAATATGAGAGATCTGTAATGCATGTGTTGTGTGACATGACATATGAAAAAGATAACAATGAGATATACAATCGAGAAGAGCTAAAAATTAATCTTCAACTACAAAGACGATAAGGGGTGTGTAATGTTATCTGTCCTCTGTCACTGTGTTCATGCTTTGATGGCCATGGCCCATGGGGAGTCTCACCCATTGCCATCGGCTGTCTTTAATTCACAGTCAGTGCTATATACATAGGATTTGGATCATCTCTTGTCTTTGGAGGTTGAGTCTCCTGAGCAAAGCACACGGGTCGTTGGATTTTGATTCAACGGTTATAATTATTATAACTTTTAGAGGGCCCATGCTTGTAGCTGTTAGATCAAAATCGAACGCCCCATTTGCTTTGCTCAAGAGGCTTAGCTTCCTAAGCTCAGGAGATGATCCAAATATATATATATATATATAAGAATCCTTTAATAACAGGGATCTCCATTTTTCTAAAGAAATGACGACACCCTCTTGACCGTTGGATTTGACTTTCATGAAATTGTGTGGTTGAGATTGTGTGACATGTGATTAAATCTCAACCATGCAATTTCATTAAAGCCAATCCAACGGTCAAGATGGTATCTCCATTTTTTAAGAAAAATAAGAATCCCTCTTGTTAAGGGCATGATATATATATATATATATGCTTCTAAATGTGATCGAAGACCAGTGCATAGCTGCAGCAGCATGGTCATACAATACATATTTTCTGTAAATTAAAATCAACACAAAGACAGATTAGTATGCTGAGCCGCACGTGAATTAAACATGAAACTACGTACATATATTCTTGGGTGAACTGTCAATCTAGTTCCTAAATTATCACTTTAGTAAAAATTATATTCCTAAATTATTTTTTTCAGAAAAATTCAATCATTCAATTATAAAAATTTGCCAATTACATCACTAATATATTATATTCAAAACTATTATATTCAATTTTCCATCAATTTAAGTCACGTTACTTATATGTGATACACATTTTCATAAAAAAATAGTGTATGGAGTTAACTTTAGAGGGTAAATTGGTAGTTTTTCATAAGAAATAGTGTAAATTAACTTTGGAGGGTAAACTCGACGTTAAATTTGTAACCTATATGAAATGTTAAAGGTTTATAAATGAGAAAATGACGGTATTACACTCTAAAGTGTTTCAAGTGACTTAAGTTGACAAAAAATTGGATTAAATAGCTTTGAATATAATAGTAGGGATGAAATTAATAATTTTTAATGAATTTAGAGACTTATTTTACAGAAAAAATAATTCAGAGACCTAATTTTCACTGAGGTGTTAATTCAGGGACTAAATCGACACTTCACCGTATATTCTTTATTATCTAAAATAATAAATATGATCAACCAATTATTTTTTTTTATCAACCAATTGGAAATCTGTATATATAGATAATAACTATGATCAGCCAATTGGAAATCTTTATATATATATGTGTGTGTGTATATATATCATCAGGCCCTGTTTATAAAAAGACAAAAAGAAAACTAGTGAAAAATATTTGAAAATTTTGAATTTTAACAATAAAGACAAAATAAAGAGTAAAGTGAATAGTACTAAAATTAATTTTTTAATGTAAAAATGTGACTTTTTCATTAAAATGAATAGAACCGAGAGCTTCTCGTTAAAGTTTGTAAAAATAAAATATCATAAGGCCCCACACACAATGTTTGAGATTAATTTTTTGTCTGATGTGTGTAGATTCATGATCACGCTTTCACATCAATTTGCATGTGAATAGAGCGTGAAAGTACCAGATTATTTAGTGTAGAGATTGATAATGATGATGATGATTAATAATAATAATAATAATAATAATAATAGTAATAATAATTTAATATTGGAGAATACAATCCTAGTCGGAAACTTGACAAAACAAAGTAATAATACTTTATATTTGATGGTTTTTCTCGTAATTAGACTACAGATTTTTTGTGGTAAACCTTAAGGGCACGTTTGTTACACCTCCTTAGGAGGGATTGGCTTGGACCAAGGAAGAAAATATCGGTAATATCGGAAATATCGGTAGTCCGAAAACACGGAAATATCGATGGAAATATCGGGATAATATCGATATCGATAAAAATTACATGGAAACCACGGAAATTGTAAGAAAAACTTGGAAATTTTTATTGAAACTTTGCAGGATGTTTATTTAGTCAATTATCTATTAGTTTATCACAAAAAATTAGAATGAAATGCATTGCATGATGGATTTAACTGATTTAAGTTGATTATATAGCGAGCTGTCAAATATTGTGAGTGTAGAAAATATGTAGTAATTAATGAAAGAAGTTTAAACACACCATAATCATTTATATATAATGAATTAGTACAATATTTTACACTTTATACATTGCATGGTAAGATACATGAGTGACTAAGTACCACATAGAGTTCCTATGAGGTTCAAAATTTTCACTATCTTCATCATCTCTATGTGTAGAGTAAGTGTATTGTGAAGAGTAGTCAGCAACCATGACAATGACTTTCAAGAACCGAAACCCAAAAGTCAATAGGAAACCGAATACTTCGGTATTTTTCGGGATTTCGGGATTACCAAACAAATGGGATTTGGAAACCAATCCCATATCGAAAATTTCGGTATTTTTCGAGATGGTTTTGGTTTGGGACTTTTTCGGTTTGGTTTGGGATTTTTGAGAATTTTTTCCAACCATACATGTAAGTGACCAAATAAAAAATAGAAAAATTAAAAAACACATGTCATTGACTAAGTAATTAATTGACACAATTTAAAATATAATACCACAAAAAATTTGGAATATGTGCAAATTTGTTTCTTGCAAAAAGAATTCAAAACAAAACCATATATATAAATAGTTTAGCATGTTTTCACAAAAACGTAAGTGGTATAGTGGTCAAGGCGCTGAAGGAGTTAGATGGGAGGAGTTCGAATCCCTTTATGTGCATGTTTGAGACTTTTAAGAAATTTTCAAATATTTTTAGTTCATCTCGCGATATTATCTATAATATCGCGATACTATCGATATTTTCGCGATATTATCGATAATATCGATATTATCGCGATATTATAGCGATAATTAAAGAAATACTCGCGAAATATCGTTATATGAAAAAAACGCGCCGATATTATCGATATTTTCATCTATGGCTTGGACTACCTTAAGTAGGACTATAATCCTACGTTTGGTAGGTTGTGGGACTAAAATAAATGGGACTCGCCTCGACTACGAGTCCCTGTGAGGCGTGCTAGCCGGTCTTCACGAGTCCCCCCAAAAACCACGGGATTAGCTAGGAACTTCGCTTCGTTATGCTTGATTCACCTCATCGACCTCGATTTCGACGGCATCTCTCTTCATCCTGCTTGATTCACCTCCCTGCGAGCCATTCTGTGAGTTCTGGGCTTCTTCCTCCTCCATGCGAGGGTTCTTCCACCACCAACATCAACCACAAAAAATCCCCCATCTCAAATTTCCCACCACCAACCATCACCCACAAAAAATCCTCAAGTCGTTGAATTCTCTGCCAGCAGCAGGTGGAGTCGCTGGTGCAGAGCAAGGCAGATTTGGAGTCCGAGGAAGATTTGGGTGGACAAAAAAAAAAGAGAGGAAGATGAAATGGTAGAGAAAGAGGAGAGGGGAGGGATGCAATGGGCGGAAAAAAAAAAGAGAGAGGAAGATGTTCTAGAAAGGAGATGAAATGGCAGAGAAAAGGAGAGGGGAGAGCTGGCGGACAAAACAATAAGAGAAGATAAAAGGAAAATAATAATTTAATAATAAAATATTAGTATATATAGATTAAATTAATGATAAAATATTGTAAATATAAATTTAATAATAAAATATATTAGTCCTGCTTTTTAATCCGACACTGCACCAAACGCTTCACTAAATCAGTCCAGCTTAGTCTAGTCTAAGCCAGTCCAGCTTAGTCCCTGAAGCTAGTCCAGTCCGAGATAGTCCAGTGCAACAAACGCACCCTAATAGTTTTGTAAATGGTTAAGTTATAATAATATCTATATAATTAATTGTGGGTCACTGATCCTATTCTATAATTTTGGCAAATAATAATTCTCAATAATAATAATAATAAACATAATAGTAAGAAATTAAAAAAACATGAAGTAATTAATGAATAATGTATAGAAATGAATTGAACCAAGTTATAATATGCCATCCAAGTTATGGGAGGTTTGTGAAGGAATCGTATAACAGATGAAAATTAAAGCCACATGATTTCAAAGATGCAGAAAACCCCCATTTCCCACTTCAGTCCCATCCCATGTCCACATTTAAATCCAACAGATCATACAGGTCAGTGGAATGAGAGTTGGCCATAACAGATGTAAAATTGCAATCATTAGCTAGCTAGAATTTTTTGCACAAACAAATAAAAAAGCTAGGGTTTTTTTTTTCTTGTTCTTTGAAAAAATTATGAGCTAAAAAGTCCCCAACAGCAGAGAACGCGGATACAGTGTTGGGATTTTTGTTCATACTAATATGTGTTTCGATTAGGGTTGGGCACGGGCCGGGGTGGGCCGGGCCAAACCTAAGTTTGTAGGAACCGGAGCTTAAACGAAACGGGCCGGGACGGGGCGGGGATTGGATTTTCTAGTATAGGAACCGCACATTACCCGGCCCGGTTGAAACGGGCCGATTCGGGCCGGGTCCACGGGTACCCTTTTCTTTTTTTCTTTTTTATTTTAACAGCACAGATTGCAAACTGCTCATATTGCAATTTGCAACAGCACAATCACAGTGACACTGCATTTGTGCAGATTTTGCACAAATTCACCATATGGGTATCTCACTAACAGTTTACTTTACCTGCACTTCACTATGAATTATATTTCTCTCCCGAAAAGACTTTAATTTCGAAAACCCGAAAAACCAACCCATGTGGTTTTCTCACAACTTAGAGGAAACGGAAAGGGCAAAGAAATACAAAGCAATTGGTTTCTTGCCATAAATATGATAACAATAAGATTTCCAGTTGTATGCTTTGCTCCCTAAATTAAAATTTTGCAATTTAATCCACTAGAGAAAGTTGGCTAGGGTTGAATTGAAAGTTGAAAACTTGAACTGACGGTTGAGATTGGATGGAGAGATGTTATTAAATCTTGTCCGTCCAATCTAACACAAACGGGCCGGTCCGGGTACCCGCAGATCCTATAATTTTGGAACCGGCCCGCCCCTAAACCTTCAATTACCCGGCCCGCCCCGCCCCGATCTATTTTTACAAAACTAAGAACCGGCCCGTACCCGCCCCGTACCCGTATTACCCGCCCCTACCCGCGGGTCCAGGACCCGTTTGCCCAGCCCTAGTTTCGATACCAAAAGAATTAAAGACACATTAACTTCTTACCTGCATGTAGAAACTGGTCAATTCTTTGCCAAGATACATTAGTCCTTTTGAGAGTACCTGACAGTTTTGTTTTGATGATATGAAGTTCTACTAGTAAACATTAATTTGATTTGATTTCTCACAAGGGTTTATTATTGTTTGTGCCTGAAATATGAATCCGTTATTCTCTCATCATTCATCATCGTCAAGTCGGCTGTGGACTTTCCCAGATTCTAATTAAATTCCCCACATAGAATTATGTGTTTAAACAGTAAAATTGTACGTTATTTTCTTACTGAACAATCAATGACAGTGCTGCATATAATATATATACAACCTCATAGCAGTTAAGCCAAGTACAACCGCTCAATGTTGTGAGAATGTAAGGTAAAATAGTCCTACATTGATGAAAATAGAAACTTTGCAAGGATTTATAAAAAGTTGGGTTGCTTCTTATATTACTAATTAGTTTTATAATGAAATCTTAACTTCTTTATAATATCAGAGCAAGTTATCTCATATGTGAAGCAGTTACACGTGCTCCACCTCATAAGAGGAAGCTCGAGGGTTGCGGGTGTGAGTGAGGCTAGCCGCTGGGTGAGCTTGAGTAGACTCTGAATGTGAGACAACGCGGGGATAAAAATACGAAGAAGGAAGGGAATGAATGGAAAGGCTTCCTTATTAGGAAAATTAACGAAAAGTCCAAAAAAACTTCTCTTTTAATGAAAAACCATTTTTAAAGGTATAGTTAATAGTACCAGGGAAATGTATAAGTATGGTTTTTCATTAAAAATGAACAGTATCAGAAGTATTTTGTTAAAACTCCCTTCCTTATTAGGGTTACAGGGGTAAAATGACATCGCTCAACCCTTGGGGTAAAAACGATATTTTATATACTTTTAGTTTGATTCGGTTTTCTAATTTTAGTTCAGTTTTTTCTTTCGGTTCGGTTTTTTTAGTTTTGGTTTGGCCTTCAGTTCTTTTGTTTTTTTTTTTTTTTTGACTTTAAGTTTTTCGAACCCACCTTATGCTAAAAGATTGTTTTACCATGTAAGAAATGAACTCCACACCTACTGATAACTCTAGTATGCTAATATATATATATATTTTTTTTTTTTCTGAACAAAACTAAAAGATTGTTTGAAAGCCATACAATGCCATTTAGAACTAGCTAATTAAAGAATGAGCACGGTAATCAAGGTCACTCACTTCCGTGAAGAATGAATTGATCTTGATAGCTTATGCATGTAAGGTTCACAAAATACCATCAGTAATACGCATGGGTAACTATGTATTTTTCTATAAGATTATGAAATGAAATGAGAACCTACTCCTAATGCTAGCATGGGAGGATCTACTAAGCAACCTGGATGGTCTTGGCATCATCTGGAAGCCTGAATAAGTGGCAATAAGGACTTCCGATGATCACTCAAGTCTGGTCATGTGTTAAAAGGAAGAACGGGGACGACTGCACTACAGATTCTATAGAAGGAGAAGAAGATTATTTTTTTAATGACTTGACCAAAATAAACGTTGTTTTGAGTGAGCCATTTAAAAAAAAAAAAACATAAAACCCAGCTTCTTATTAAGCCAAGTGGGAGCCTCATCATTTTTAATCTCTACCCCAGACCTCCAGACTTCACTTCAGCCAATCCAATTTCATTCACTTTCCCAATTCCAATTTGCTAATTGGCTACTTGGCTATCCCCACCCGAGAGATTTTTCAGTGTGACCGTCACACGAGGTGGTACACCACGTGTCTCTATATAAATGATGGGTTATGTATGTTAAAAGGTTAATAACTTAAAAATTAAAATTTTCCACCACTTGCATAAAAACACGTGGTGTAACGTCCGTATTCCCGTCACAACTAAATTTTTTTCATCCCCACCCAACTGATCACCAGGCCAGCACCCGTCTTCTCTCCACAACTACCACCTGGTTCACTTCTCTCCACCTTAATCCCCTAATTTCTAAATTTAAGTAAGTTTTCTATTTTAGTATAAATTAATCATAGAGGATGTTAAATTAATAATAGATTTTAGTTGTAATTTATTTGTTATGATTTTTTTATACTGTTGGGATCATGTGTTCATTAGTTCAATGTATTTTTTTAGCTTCATCAGTTGATATTGTTTTGTGTTCTGATCAACTTGATATTTATTTTCATTTTATGCGTTCAAGCAGTGATTTTTCTCAATTGCGAAGGATTTGTGATCTTGCTAAAAATGATGGAAAAAGGGTTGCATCTGGTGTTTCAATATGTGTATTTACTTATTGAATTTGCTTTGGTTATACCAGTTGCAAGTGTTTCAATAGGGAGAGAGCATTTTTTGCCATGAATATTATTAAGTATCCACTCCACAACAAAATGAGGGATAACTTAGTTGTTTACATTAATAAATATGATTTTCATGTATTGGCAATGAATCACTACATGTTTCAAAGTATGTAAGCCCATTATGGAAAAATTGAGTCTTTGTAACTTGTAACTTGTTTATACAAAGAAGATCATAAATAAAAAGTTGGTAGTTTATTGTTTAATTTTTTAATGTTATTTTCATCTAGTTTTTTTAGAACTTTTATATTAGAATCACTCATTGTTAAACTTCTGGATTCGTTACTGATTACTAGTATGCTAAGATATACCATGGGGTGAAAGTGACCCCAACGTGACAACCATCATCTAATCAATCATCTAAACAACTTTTTATAGAGTCTATTCCTCTAAATCCATTACTTTTCGTATGCGCATACACTCAAAAGTCCAGCCCTTGAAATGGCATGCTATGCAAAATATAGAAACAAATCAACATCTTGATTCTGCAACTTTTAAATTCACACGAGACTTGATACGACTGATCAACCGCTAAGTAAAGCCACAAGGACCTCCCAACCCCACCAATATAAATTGCTTGCACGGTAGTTGGGTCGAATCAAGTTTCCTCAACCAAGAGCTTAAATCATCAGAGAAAATAACAATAATGTAAATTTTACATTTGCGTTCTCTTATTAGACTTGTATATGTCGCAATGTAAGAAATTAACATTTAAATAAAAAAATTAACAAACTTGAATATGTCGCAATGTAAGAAATAAAAATTTAAATAAAAAAATTATCAGACTTATATATGTGGCAATGTAAGAAATAAACATTCAAATAAAAAAAAAGAATCAACATGATTGGTGGTTCAAATTTACAATCTCTTATCAGACTTGTGCTCCTACCAAATTGTTATTTTATCAATATTGGAGATCATCAATTGGAAATCACAGACCAAGTCAATTCTTATGGGAATATGTAATCCCCATAGTTTTGCTTAAACATTTTTGGTACATAATTCTGTTATTGTATTATTCGGTCAGACTATCAATTCATGCATGTAATTGCTGATCAAGTCGACCCTTATATGTAACAGTCTGTTCCTAAAAATGATGATTTTATAATTTTTGTTTGTACATACTTAGGGCCTCCGTATTTAGATATCGTATAAATACTTGGGGGACTTAAATGTAATTATGTAATAAAGGAATGGGCAAATATGTAATAAGTTAGTCTATAAAAGGACCCCTCACTCTCTTCATTAAGGGAGGCCAATTCTTAGGCCTTAAGCCTCCTCACATCCTCTGAGCTCTAAGCTCTCTCAAAGCTCTCATTCTCATATTCAGAGCCCTTTCTCCTTCACAATACTCTCAGAGAAATACAATAATCAGTGTGGATGTAGCCTAAACATTGGGATGAACCACGATACATCTTGTGATATTTACTTTCTTGTAGATTCACGGTCGGATTTACGTTGTTCCAAGACCCCTCCGGTTTTGTACATCAACATTTGGCGCCGTCTGTGGGAAACGACACGAAAAACTATGTCGGTTCTCTCTCAATTTTTCATCTCACCACCGTGAAAACTTCACAACCCCCACAGTGAATCTGCAGAAACCCAAGAACCAAACACCTACATAGTCACCGCAAAACCCATGCCTTCCGCTCCAGCTCCCTGTCACAGCAACAGCTACAAACAAGCTTCACAATTCTCAGATATATCTCTCTCTCTTTCTCTCTGTAGAAAGCTCTCATTTTTCTCTCTCTACATTTCTGAAAACACAAAGACTATATAGTCTACAGAGAGAGAGTTATGGAGAAATCTAAGCTTAAGTGAGTGAGAGAGGGAGAGCCACGAAATAAACAAAAGTATTGTTCGGAGAGAGGGAAAGTGACAGCTATATTTTCTAAATAAAAAAAAATGACGATTGGAAGAATGGTGCAAGAATAGAACCTGGAGAAGCACATAAAGAAACAGATGAGGTGCACGGCTGACTTCCTCTAGATCTTCGATCGCCGCTTGCTTCTCAACGCCAAACGCCTCCCTTCCTCGGCGACGGTGGTGTCGTTGCCAAGTCGGAGTCGGCCACATCGCCGGAGATATCCAAAGAATTGGAAAAACAACTGCAGAACAAGACGGCACTGTCTCCAGACCGATCGAAGCAATCTCCATCTCTGATGACGGATCTCCGACCTCCGTCACTGAAAACTCGCACCCCTTCGTCGCCGGAACCTTATCCGAAATCTCCTATTCTGCTTCTAGTTTTCGAGTTCAAAGAAGGCACGAGGTCGTCATGGAAGTTTTCCAGAGAAGCCCCGAGGCTCTCACTCGATAGCAGAGCCGCCGTCGATGCCAAATGAAGCCTATACCCGAGGGAGATCCGGACAAACGCCACCATACTAACTACGAGTCGAAGCTCCAACATCGACGGAGGAAGCGATAGAGATAAGCAACATTGATCGTCTAGTGTTATTGCGAGGCTAATGAGACTTGAACCAATACAACAATCAAATCTTGAACCGATTAAGCTCCGGAGATCCGCGTCCGAGTCCAGAGTAAATCGAGATCTGAACCAATACCGGTTCGTCGATGGAAATAATTTCCAACAGAAGCAACCGTCGTAACAGAATGTGCAAAGCCATAATTTTTCCGGCAATGCAGGCAAAGACGACCGGAACTCCAATCGGGGCACCAATTCGAGGCGATATTTGTTTGTGAGGCAGTGGCAGCTAGCTAGGGGTGGATAAGGCAGTCCCTTCTAGGATTCTAGAGCTTATGGGAATAGATTGTCTCACTTGCCACAATATTGCTAGCCACCTTCAAAAATATCGGTCGCACAGGAAACATTTGCTAGCCTGTGAGATAGAGGCAGCTAGCTAGACCCAGAGACGGCAAATGTATGGGGCAACAGCTGCTGCCAGAAAAGAAGCAAGAGCCAAGAGTAGAAGGGACATCATGATGATAAATAACCCTAATTGGCTTAATGCACCTACCATGGGTTTCCATTCGATAACTAGTACTACACCTCCTCCCATGCATTACGCTCAGCACTACCATCGGTTGATCAGACCCTTACATGTGTGGGGTCACCCTACCATGGACCAATCCATGATGCACATGTGGCCGCCAAAGCATCATCTTCCCCACCATTTTCCATCTCCAGTACTACCACCTCATCCACCAGCTCATGCACATGCATGGCCTCCTAGTCCGCCACCTCCTTCAGACGTTTCGTACTGGCACCACTCTCTCTCTCACCACCAGCGTGCTCCGGACGCACCAACTCCAGGAGCACCATGTTTTCCAAGGCAGCTGTTGGCTGCTCCGACGCAGAGATTTTCCACCCCACCTGTCCCAGGCTTTCTACCACATGCCACGTACAAAGTTGAACCTGCAGGCATTGCTGCCCCCACTCCACCACAATCTGGTCCTCACCTTCTTCTCGATTTTCATCTGGAATCACGCGAGGGAAAGGTTTCTAGGGTGGAATGAAAAGACACGGTTTTAGTGGTATGCCAGCATCCCATGGAGCATCTCTGTCTCATCGAAGTATTGGTTCTACAGGTCAGAGGGATGATGCTGAAAAAGGCCTCTGTATTCACTCCACCTGAGAAAGTAAAAACCATCTGCAATATGAAGTCTCCACTGCTTTTGTCGGCAAAAGCAGAAAGGGAAAAGAGACACTCCACATGATTTCCTTGTCTATCATCTGCAAAAGGGAAAAGCGAAAGTAAAAGCAGAAAGCAAAAGAAGATAAAAAGAAGCAGACATAATTGTGGTGGTAATGGCATGCAGAAAAGAGAATTATGGGCGTGACCTATTGAGCAGAGGGTTGGATTTATTTTTTAATGATGTAATTTATTTTTCTTATCTTTCTGAGACATCTATATAAAACCCCATCAGAGGGTAATAAAAAAAAACCATCAAGCCCAAAATAATGGGCTGGAATGTTATGTGGAAGGCAAAGGCCCATATGCCCAAAAGAGCCAGACCCTCTATTATCACCAACCAGGTGATCAAAAGTACGTCCAGTACTACAAAAATTATTCGGCGGTCTGCTGCTATTATCACCCACCAGGTGATCAAAAGTACGTCTAGTACTCTAAAATTATTCGGCAACTTGCCGCTATTATCACCCACCAGGTGATCAAAAGTACGCCCAGTACTCCAAAATTATACATGAGCATCACTCATGTCATTCATACATAAACATTCATGAACATCACTCATGTCAATCATACATAAGCATTCATGACCTTCATTCATGTCAACATTCATAAGCATCACTCATGTCAACATTCATGGGCATCACTCATGCCAACATCCATGAGCATCACTCATGTCAATCAACATAAACATTTATGAGCATCACTCATGTCAATCAGCTTCAAAAGCTTTATTTACATAGCTCTAGCTTCAAAAGCTTCATTTACAAAAGCTCTAGCTTCAAAAGCTTCATTTACAGAGCTCCAGCTTTAAAAGCTTCATTTACAAAAGCTCCAGCTGCAAAGCTTCACTTGCAAAGCTTCACCTACAAAGATTCAGTGCAGGGTATACAAATACCGCCTCCGAACAACCGCCACTTCGGCCCATACATGAATTCAATTTGAAGTCTCCAGCCAACAGACTCTATTGACCGAAGACTTGGGGGACTACACTATACACTATATATTGGGCCTCAACTAGGTCTCATGAAAAATACTTGGGGGACATAGCCCATTATTTATGTATTGAGGAGCGAGCCCTTATTCTATAAAAAGGACTCCCTCACTTTCATTAGAGAGCACTCATGAAAAATACTTGGGGGACTTAGCCCGTTATTTATGTACTGAGAAGTGAGCCCTTATTCTATAAAAAAGACTCCCTCACCATCATCAGAGAGCATCGTCGCCTACTGAGCAACCGCATCACCGGGAGCATCACTCTTAACCCATCACTTATGTATTGAGGAGCGGGCCCTTATTCTATAAAAGGGACTCCCTCACCATCATTAGAGAGCATCGCCGCCTACTGAGCAAACCGCCTCGCCACGAGCATCAGCTTTAGCCCATCATTCATATATTGAGGAGTGATCCCTTATTCTATAAAAGGGACTCCCTCACCTCCAACGCCACAAGCCGAGCCAACTAAGGCAACATAAGCCACAAGAAGAGCAGCCTCGCAACATGTGCTACTTCTGGTTGAGCATTATTTCGGATTGGGCACCGCCTCATATCGAATATCAGTTTTAGACGACATCTAGTTACTTCGGCCCATACATAGACTGAATTTCAAGTCTCCAGCCAAAAGACTATCTTGACTGAAGACTTGGAGGACTACTGTTTGTACCATACTTAGGGCCTCTGTATTTAGATCTCGTATAAATACTCGGGGGACTTAAATGTAATTATGTAATAAAGAAAGGAGAAAATATGTAATAAGTGATGAGCCCTTATTCTATAAAAGGACCCCTCACTCTCCTCATTAAGGGAGGCCAATTCTTAGGCCTTAAGCCTCATCACATCCTCTGAGCTCTAGGCTCTCTCAAAGCTCTCACTCTCATATTCAGAGCTCTCTCCTTCACAATACTCTCAAAGAAATACAATAATCAGTGTGGATGTAGCCCAAACATTGGGGTGAACCACGATACATCTTGTGTTATTTACTTTCTTGTAGATTTACAGTCGGATTTACGTTGTTCCAAGACCCCTCTGGTTTTGTGCATCAACAATTTTAATACGTGAGTTATGAAGATGCCCTTCGAGGCAAAGTGTTGACTTGTGTTGACTACCGCATCGTGTCATGTGAGACTCATTTTCTTGGCGTATTCTCATGTTACACGTCGTTACGGATGTGTGGGTGCAAACGGGACGTGATTTGGAGCTATAACAAAAGAGTTATTAATATTTAAAGTTAAGGATATTTTAGTAAATTAATTAATTTCATATTTTGTTGAGGGGAAAATCTGGAGTGCCATGTGGGTGGCCTAGATTAAAGGAAATGAGGAATGGATGGTAGAGATGTAAAGGAAAGAAGATAAAAAAAAAAAGAGGAAGTGTGTGACTAATAGGGAGAGGAGAGAGTTAGGATGGCCCAATCAAAAACAAAGGAAAGGAGGAAAAATGAGAGAAGAGGGGAGCGGGGGATCCGTCTACCCAGTCATTTTCATCTTCTCCGGTGGTTTTTCGTCGATTTTTCCGGCGAACCACGTTACCTAACCCCCTGGAAAATGTTCCAAGACCTTCTCTCTACCCATTACAACCCAAAATTGTAGAAATTTAGCCATGAAGGTATGAAAACCGCACTGGTGGGTGCAGGAAACCTTTACCGTCGATTCTCCTATTATTGAAACGATTTTCACCAATTACCACCACCTATAACATCCTCATGAGGTCTGGAATAAAGCCCATACAAGTTTTGGGGCCTCGGAGTTCGTTCGAGGTCGAATGGAGCACACCCAAATTCAAGGGTTTCGTACGGTTCATGGTGTTTCTCGGCCCAATTGGCCTTAGTAGTAGTTTCCGGCAACCTCCTCCATTTTCGGGGTGTTTTCCGGCTAAATGACGACGAGTTAGCCATCATGTAAGGTTGCCCAGAAATTCCAGCTAGTTACCAGTTTTCCCATTGGACAGTCGTCTTTCAGACTATTTTCCGACCACCTCCGGCCACCATTTGGACTCCAAGCTGGCGCCAATTGTTCGGGACTCCTCGATGAACGTGCTAGTGAATCATAGCGTGGGCTCTAGGTGAGTGGATCTTTTCCCCTTATCATATGTATATAATTGATAGTTCCATAAGCGTTTCTAAAGTGATTTATGTACGTACCTACAAATAATTATAGTGAACTACGAATGACTTGATCCCTGTTTAGGGTACGTAGGTAATCTAACTTGACGTTAGATGCAGCCATACAATAAATGCAACTAAATAATTGAGACAACAGCCTTATTTAGGTAATTGAACAATGTGAAGAAGGTTGGTGGAAAAAGAAAGGTTTAACCTTATGAATTTGATGGTTAAATGTTGGTCATGAATCAATACGTAAGAAATTTAGTGATTGAAGTAAAGAATCGTAAGTAGTGATAATTAATTTAGACTAGTGTTTTATTGGGCTTGTCACTGATAATTATTTCCGAAAATAAATAGTTTGGAAATGGGACGTTACAGATCATGCATTTCACGCCATGTTATATATATATATACTTTGAAAATACTATGTTATAGTTGAGTTTTAGATTGCATCATGACATATTCATATGTGTATTACCTGAACCTAATTATTGTGAATGTTCATCTAATGGGGCATCAGGGCATAGTCATTCATGTAATGTTCATCTCCCGCACCATACGCTCACCTTAAATTCAAGGTAGGTGCACATGCCTGTCATACAGATCACTATAGGTGGTTCTAACTCGTAGGTGACTCTTCAAGTGATTGTAGCACTTGAGCGTATTCATTTACACCCAGTCCTGTCGTACAGACCACTATAGTGGTTCCGACTCGTGTGCAGGCGTAGTGCCGTATAAGTCACTAGAGGTGACTCCGACTTATAAGCTAGTATATGTGATGAATATGTGATAAGCTAGCATATGTGATGAATATGTGATAAGCTAACATATGTGATGAGCTAGCATATGTGATGAATATGTGATAAGCTAGCATATGTGATTAACTAGCATATGTGATGAATATGCAATAAACTAGCATATGTGATGAATATGTGATTAACTAGCATATGTGATGAATATGCAATAAGCTAGCATATGTGATGAACTAGTATATGTGATGAAATATGGGTAAGTCGTACATGTCATCATAGGTGACTCCAACTTGCGTACTAGTATGAGTTATTAATCACATGATTCTTTGATATTACTGACGAGATGCTGTATTATGGTATATTTATGATATTTTTTGGAAATTATACAGGTGTTGTAGCGAGGGGTTATAATGTTTTATATGGGTTCTATGAAAATTGTATTTACATGGTCACTCACCTTTGTCTTGTCTTCACCCTCCAGGTCTTATTAGCTGAGTTTTCTTATCGTCAAAGATTCATGGTGATTCTTAATATTGGAGATTATTTCGAGGGTACGATTCTTAATTCACTCTTTTGTACTTGCTTATGCTCTAACGTCACATGTGAAGTGAGTTCATTCCCGCTCACCGATGCACTCTGGTATTTAGGCACTCTTAGGTTTAAATTTATTCACATTTTTTCACATCATCATCACACTTTATGGCTTCGTCACCTTCCAGGTGTCGGCCAGCACAGCTCGATTCGGAGTCCTAGTGAACATTCCGGATCGATGTGCGTCATTATATGTGTATATAATATATAAAGAAGTTTGACCACCTACCCTAACATGTGATAAACCAAAATGTCCCTTTTAACAAGTGATACTATATGGAATTCGAAATTATATTGTTCTGATAAAAATTTTCATCCTTTGAAATGATCGAGAAATGAGTGATATGTTGGGTTTGTTACCTAATAAAACACTGAACATTGGTGACAGCTTGGACTTGGAGGTGCGTTTGCGCGGTTGATTTGGGTAAAATGGTTGTATATGAGTACTAATTATTCACTATGATGATATGATGGTTTTATGATTTGTTTATTTTCTATTGGTAGTTCTTGCATAATATGACATATAGCTATACGTGTGTCGTGGCGTTATCGCCAGATACTCAATTCTTAGTACTTTTCTTTAAAATTTAGAAAGATTATATTCACACACCCTACATTACTTCTTTCACATTCTTTTAATTTTGTAGTATTTTTTACACACAATTAATACTTGATAGAAAAATATTAAAAAAATTAAAACTATTACAATAATTTACGAAATAATAGAATTTTGAATCCGGAAAGTATAGATAAAAACTCAAAACCCGATTCACTAAATATTAAATCACATGCGATCAATGCTTAATATCAAAAGTGCATGGCTATAGATTTAAGTTGTAGTACTGCCTATGGAAACATATATAGATAGGACATTTGAGTACTATCTCACCACAGAGAACTTCAAGCTTATAAAATGGGTCCCAAGTTTATGTGTAAATCAACAGCTCATTTAGGGCGTACTTTTTTAATTTGTTATGAAAGTACCATGTGCCCTATTGGAATAGTAAAGAATATTGTAGAGTATAAATCTAGGACAATCAATCATGTTGATATATAGTTGTCATATCTCGGCTCGGACCCCACCACATCCCGGACTCGACTTCACCGTAACACGATAATGTCCGCTTTGGGTCCCGACCACGCCCTCACGATTTTGTTTCTGGGAACTCACACGAAAACTTCCCAGTGGATCACCCATCATGGGATTGCTCTCATGCGAACTCACTTAACTTCAGAGTTTCGATGGAACTCGAAGCCAGTGAGCTCCCAAAAAGCCTCGTGCTAGGTAGAGATGAGAATATACATACAAGGCTTACAGGATCCACTTTCCTAAGCGATGTGAGATGTTACAATCCACCCCCCTTAGGGGCTCGACGTCCTTGTCGGCACACATCCTGCCAGGGATTGGCTATGATACCTAATTGTCACATCCCGACTTAGGCCCCCACCATATCCCGAGCTCGACTCCACCGTAGTACGATATTGTCCGCTTTGGACCCCGACCACGCCCTCACGATTTTGTTTATGGGAACTCACACGAGAACTTCCCAGTGGGTTACCCATCATGGGATTGCTCTCGCGCGAACTCGCTTAACTTCGGAGTTCCGATGGAACCCGAAGCCAGTGAGCTCCCAAAAGGCTTCGTGCTAGGTAGAAATGGGAATATACATATAAGACTTACATGATTCACTCATCTGGACGATATGGGATGTTACATAGTAGTTTTGATTTCAACATAACACAACTAAGATAAAATCATGTTATGAGGATGACGACCTTTGATCAATATAGAGTAACATATATTGTCACTTACAAATGCGATGTAATTCATAATAATAATGCTAGAGAGACGCAGATTTAAGCATACACAAGTAGGCTATCTAGAGTAGTGTGTTCTCCTTCTGCATAAAAGTTCCAATTTCCGCTAATAAGTTAGACTATAGATTAATATTGTTCATATAAAGAAATGTTGTAAAGGCACTGGATTGCGTAGCAAATTGAGTCTTCAATGATTTATCATTATACATGTTATTACGTAACAAATAAGGTTTAAAGTGAGCCAAGAATATTATAATAAAATCAAACACTATAACATTATTTAAGGAATAAAATTTGATGTCTCTAGCAGTATTCGTTCGTAAAATTTGAAGGGGACATTCTAAGAGAGAGCATGAGGAAAAGGGACTCTTAATTTAATTGCATACAAATGTCAACTTTAACTTGCAATGTTGTAGGGTAAAGTCACATTTATTAGAATATCAAGACACCGTATAATCATGGACCAAGCACAATAGGAACCGTTGCCATGGATGGGCCATGATCGATCGATCAAGTAATGGTTGGGACCCGGTGATGAGGTGTGACTCAACATTGGTGGTTCTAATACAGGTTGGTGTTCAATGCAACATTGCAACCACTACCCTGATCAAATGAATTGGAGAATCACTCATCTAACTCTATGTCAAGTTTTGGACCCCTACCATTTTGAACATGACCTTCTTCATTGGTAACAAATTTGGAGACCTTCATCTATGTAATTTTGAACAATAATGCTAGGACTACACCTGGTATGTAACCTTTTTAAGCTCATTACCTTTGATACATTTGAATGACTAAACAATCTTTAATTTGAATGATTGTTTGTAAGAATGATCTTCAAATAAGAAGTTGAACAGTTTTGGTTATGAAATTTATAAGGTGAAGATACGTTATTTGCCAAGTGGAGGAATGAACTCATGTGTCTTAATTTATTGGGTTAATCTCAGTTTACTACCTAAAGTTTTTTTGTTTTCAATATTTGGTACATGAAGTGTATTCATCCTAGAGTGGTACATAAAATTATAATTTTGGGACACTTTCATACATCCGTTAAGGTTGCTGTTAAATTTGCCTTTAACTGGTGACGTGGCATCCACATGAACAATGACTAAGCACCTCGTGGATATTAAAAAATAATAAAATAATAAAAACTAAAAAAATTTAAAATAAAATAAAAACTTTTGGGCGTCTTCTTCCTCACCCTTCCCTTCTCTCCTTTGCACCCACCCTTACCCCTCCCTCTTCGACTCCACCCACTCCATTTCTCTCTCTCTCTCTCTCCCTCCCACATCTCTCTCCATCAATGGCTCCTCGAAGTCCACTTTACTAATAAATAAAAATAAAAAATAAAACTCCGATTATGTCTCTCTGTCTCTCTCCCTCCTTTTTGTTGTTCATCTTAATAATTCATAATTTATAATTATTTTTAATGTTTTTGGATGGTATGGTTCTTCAAAGTTTCAGTCTTTACTTCTTAGTTCTTACTGATATGTGTTAAGTGTTGTGCTTTTTGATCTGGGTATTTTTTATTTTTTACAAAACTTTGATTTTGTGACTTTTTTTAAGCTGGGTTTTTCAGGATTTTTGTAATTTAACTAAAAAAATCTGAGCTTTGGAGTGTGAATTGATGAGGGGTAGCTGAGATTTTGGTCTGTGTTTTTCAAACTCTGGTTTTTTAGGGGTGAAAGTTGACAATGTTGAGTTCCGTGAGCTGAAGGGAAGCTCTGAGTCATAAGAAAAGACAAGTAAAAATCTGAACTTTTTTTTGGGTCTCTGTTTGTTGGGAACGAGCCGTCGTTAGCAAGGTAGTCGTCGATCTATTCGTTGACGTTTGAGGAGTTGCAGAACACCATTGGAGGCCCAGGGAAGGATTTTGGGTCTATGAACATGGATGAGATTCTGAAGAGCATATGGACAGCTGAAGAGACTCAAAATATGGCGACGGCTGGTGGAGCTGTTGGTGGGCAAGACAGGCTTGGGCACGGCAGTGGTGGGTCACTGCAGAGGCAGGGCTTGGCCACGGCGACGGTGAGTCACTGCAGAGGGGGAGAAAGAGATGTGGGAGGGAGAGAAAGAGAGATATGGAGTGGATGGAGTCGAAGAGGGAGGGGGAAGGGTGGGTGCAGAAGAGAGAAGGGAGGGGGGGTCAGAAGGGGTGAGGGAGAAGGGACTTGGTTTCTCTGCCTTCCCGGTTCCTATATACTCCCATCTCCTCCTATTTTGTGCAGTCACGGTTAAACCACGTCAACATTTTATACTAATTTTTTTTTATAGAGATAATAAGACAAAAAGTAATAGTGATATAAAATGTTGACGTGATTTAACTGTGACCGCACAAATAAAGGGGATGGGAGTGTGTGGGAACTGGGAGGGCAGAGAAGCCAGGTCCAAGAGAGAAGACGCCCAAAAGTTTTTTATTTTTTTATTTTTTTAATTTTAATTTTTTTTTAAAATATCCACGTGGTGCTCAATCATTGTTCATGTTGATGCCACATCATTAGTTAACGGCAAATTTAACAGCAATCTTAACGGATATAAGAAAGTGTCCCAAAATTATATGTACCACTCTGGGATAAAAAAACTTCATGCACCAAATGTTGAAAATCAAGAAACTTTATAGTAGTAAACTCAGATAAACCCTAATTTATTTTACATAAAATTAATGCTAGTTGTCTTCTATGTCCCATCCCTTTCTATACCACCCTTTTTTTTTTTTTTTTTTTTTTTTTTGGAAACTTCTATACCATACCTTTTTTAGTTCAACCTTATGCTCTTTCTTTTCAGATATGTAATGTTATAGGGGAATTAATACCATTTATTTTTAGGTCATAATATAAAGATGGGTAAATTACATTTTACCTCCTCAAGTTTGGGTGCATTTGCAATCTCATACAACATCTTTTAAATATTTCAATTTCATACAGCACGTCACATTTTATTTCAGTTTCATACATCCATTAATTATTATGTTAAGTTGACCATTAACTAATGACGTGGCAGTCAAAGTTGTCCACATTAGGGGTGGGCAAAGGAGTCTAGGAATCGCGGGTCGGGGCGGGTAATCGTGATTCGAGGCAGGTACGGGACTAGTCTATTTTTTTTTTTTCAAGAAACGGGGCGAGGCGAGTCTAAATCTATAGAAGCACAGGCCCTCGGCTCGACCCGTTTCTAAAAGGGAATGGATGGAATCTGCAATCTGGATGGGATTTGTTTCTCTTCTCCGAGTGACCTACCCGTCCTCTTTCTATTCCTACTCTTATCTCTCCTCGCAGACCACCGCCGATTCACTACCATCATCACCCATCACTGCCGTTGCGATCATCACCATCCCATCACCGTCGCAGATGTTATTAACCTTTAGTTTCACCTTTGGTCTCCTATCTGTCTGTCACTCGAGTCCTCGATCGATTCTCTCTCGCGTGCGTTATCCCCTTCACAGTTCTTTCACCAACACTCTGCCACTCTCCATCAGTCACCTCCTCCACCACCCCGACATTACCGCCATGGCGAGTATAGGCCTTGGCGACCACCATGACAGCCCAGCAATCTCGATTGTCCTTCTCGAGTCCTTGACGGCATCCCAGATGATTGAGATCCCGAACGTCCTGCAAGAAATTAAAACCGAGAAACTCCGAGATTTCACCCTGCAAAACGGAGCTGTCTGTTTCAACGGGATTGGAGTTAGGGTCTCCACTTCCAAAGGCAAGAAAAAGTTTATGGAAGATACCCACAAGATTGTTTCTTGCTTACAAGGCTAAAAATCAAAGAAAGTAAAAAAAAAGGGTAAAAGACTGTTTACTATCCTCATGTTTCATGGTTTTCAACATTTAGTACATCAAGTTTTTTTCATCTCAGAGTCATACCTAAAGTGTAAATTTTGGGACAATCTCATACATCCGTTAGTCAAACTGTTAAATGTGCCGTTAATTGTGACGTGGCGCCCATGTGGACAATGACTGGGCGCCACGTGTCAGCCACGTTTTTTTTTTCTTTCTTCTTCTTTCTTCTTTCTTCTTCTTCTTCTTTTTCTTCTTCTTCTTCTTCTTCTTCTTCTTCTTCTTCTTCTTCTTCTTCTTCTTCTCTGCAACTTTTTTTTTTTCCTCCTTCTCCTTCTTCCTTCCTCCTTCTTCCTTCCCCTTTTTCCTTCCCCTTTTTCCTTCTTCTTCCTTCTTCTTCCTTCTCCTTCTCCTTCCTCCGAATCTAGGGAAGTTTTGTTTTTTTTTTTTTCCTTCCTCCTTCTTCCTTCCTTCCCCTTCTTCCCCTTCTTCTCCTTCTTCCTTCTTCTTCCTTCTCCCTTCTCCTTTTCCTTCTTCTTCCTCTGAATTTGGGGAAGTTTTTTTTTTTCCTTCTTCCTCCTCCTTCCTCCTTCCTCCTTCTTCCTTCATCTTCTTCTTCTTCTTCTTCTTCCTCCGAATCTGCCCAGATTCGGTTTTTTTTTTTTTCTTCCTTGTTCTTATCCTTCTTCCTTCCTCCTTCCTCCTTCCTTCTTCCTTCTTCCTTCCCCTTCTTCTCCTTCTTCCTTCTTCTTCCTCTGAATCTGGGGAAGATGAAGGTTTTTTTTTTTTTTAATTTTTTTTTTTAGGAAGATGAAGAAGAAGGAAGAAGGAAGAAGGAAGAAGGAGAAGAAGGTGAAGGAAGAAGGAGGAAGGAGGAAGGAAGAAGGAGAAGAAGAAGGAAGAAGAAGGAGGAAGAAGAAGAAAGAAGAAAAAAAAAAGTTGTAGTCGGAGGAAGAAGAAGAAGAAGAAAAAAAAAGAAAAAAAAAGAAAAAAAAAAAGGCCGAATCTGGGCAGATATGGATGAAGAAGAAGATGAAGAGGAAGGAAGAAGGAGAAAAAAAAACCGAATCTGGGCAGATTCGGAGGAAGAAGAAGAAGAAGAAGAAGAAGAAGATGAAGAGGAAGGAAGAAGAAGGAAGGAAGAAGAAGGAGAAAAAAAAAAAAAAAACTGAATTTGGGCAAATTCGGAAGAAGAAGAAGGAAGAAGGAAGAAGGAAGAAGGAGGAAGAAGGAGGAAGAAAAAAAAAAGTTGCAGAGAAGAAGAAGAAAGAAAGAAGAAAGAAAGAAAGAAAAAAAAACGTGGCTGACACGTGGCGCCCAGTTATTGTCCACATGGGCGCTACGTCACAATTAACGGCACATTTAACAGTTTGACTAACGGATGTATGAGACTGTCCCAAAATTTACACTTTAGGTATGACTCTCAGACGAAAAAAACTTGATGTACTAAATGTTGAAAACCATGAAATATGAGGGTAGTAAACAGTCTTTTACCCAAAAAAAAAATTGCTTTAATCATTATTGGATTTTGTAGCTTTTGCTGGATTTTTTTTTTTTTTGTATTACTATATTTTTATGTTTTACTTGATTTTGTTTTTGGTGCAAATCTGTAGGCATTTTTTGGGGTATGGACATGGTGGGAAGAGGGTTGCACATCTAATCGTAATCTGCCCGGTTCTGTTATGGATAATGTGTCGGATGAGTCGTGACGGTGGCAGAGAGGCGAGGATGAGCAAATGCGGGGTTGTTGGGGGTGCTAAGCTGGCAATAGAGAGAGGAGAAGGATCAGGGGAGATGCCCAGCAATAAGGGAAGTAATAATGGTGGGAAATGGGGTGGGTTTTCGTGGGAAGGTGAAGGGTTAGGGAGTTTGGTGTTTTGTGAAGCAGGGGATCATTAGATGGGTTACAGTATGAAGGATTTGCTCAAGGCATCAGCGAATACGCTGGGGAGGGGAACGAAGGGGATGACGAAGACCATATAGATGTGAATGAAGATTTGGACCCGTGTGGACTTGTAGGAACCAGCCCGTTTCAACAGTCCGGGTTAGGTCTGGATCCCATTTTGAAAAATCCAAAACCCACCCCACCCCACCTTGTTTTATGTATAAACGGGCCTAGTTCGGTTCGTTCAATTTTGGACTCGGCCCGGTCCGTGCCCACCCCTATTCCACATAGATAAAAAAAATATATAGATAAATCAATTTAAAAAAGAAAATATTTTTATGCCAATTCTACCATTCCATCTGCATCTCTCTTCGACTCAATTTCTCATCCGCCCTCAGCCACCCCCACCCTCATCTTTCCTGACCCATCTTTTTTGCTGGCTTCGAGGTCTCCATTGTTGGTATTTTATAGGGCTTGTCTGCTGAAGAGAAAGATCAAAGTTTTTATTTTTTCAGTTTTGCCCAATATTTTCCTCCCCCATTAGAATCCCTTTTGAATACAACCATTGACTTTCTCCGTTGAACAATCTCATCATCTTCCACAAGTTTTGTTTTGATATACATAAACCAAAAATCTTTTCCTTGTTTTTTATTTCATGGATCCACAGATCTAATGGTTCCCAAGCCACATGAGCAGCAGCAGCAGAGCCGCAGCCACCCCCTTTCCCCATCACCATCGTAGCCCCCAAACCACTTCGCCAACCTCCTCCCTTCAGTTTTCACATACGAACAACTTAGATCCTCCACAAACCAATTCGACCCGAAACGCAAAATCGGGGATGGCGGGTTAGGATATGTCTATTTGGGTCAGCTCTCCGCGGCGCCACCGCATTCTCTAAAGCATTCTCAAACAAATGCTTCTGCAACGAAATCCTAATCCTCTCCTCCACTGAAGCTCGTTGCCAGAGGGAGGAGATCTCTGACGGAAGGGGAAAAGATGTTAAAGATGGGGTATTGGGGTGGGCTACTCTGTTATAACATAATGTGCATAATTTTTCTTTACATTTTAAATAGATTTCTTTTAAATTAAAATTTAAAATAATTATATATTTCTTTTTTTTTCTTCCTATGTGGCATATTTATGAGATCCACATAAGCAAAAATATGGGCTCTACATTTGCCACGTCATCAATTAACAGTCAAATTGATGGTTTGACTAACGGATGTATGCAATTGCAATTAAATAAAAGTTTGTGTATGAAATTGAAATGTTTTAAAAATGTTGTATGAGATTGCAAATGCACCAAACTTGAGGGTGTAAAATGTAATTTACCCTATAAAATTTATTTATGCAAAAACTTAAGGCTTATTATATTAACACCCCACAAATTGTTGAATAAACCCCACATACTTAATACACCCCACATTTGCTTTTTTAATTAAAAATTATCTTAATACACCCCACATATTTCCCCATAATACCCTCATACCCCACATTCTTAATATACACCTTACATTTTCTATATGCACCCCATATTTTCTATAAACCCCACATTTCTCAAATCTTATAAAGCTTATAATTTGGACAAAAAATGCCAACTAAAATTTTGACAAAAGATGCCGCCTGAGATTTAAAGCATATGTGAGTTGTTTTCAATTCCACAATTAAAACCCATGTCGTTTGTTTTTAATATTTGGTGGTAATTTTAGTTGTTTAATTCTTCATGTAGTCCATGTGATCCCTAAAAGATGAATACGAACATAGAAGCTTGTATAACGCATCAAAAGCAAGATTAAATTATTATCGATATCATCAAAATCACTAAAACAAAAAATAATATGAAGTCTTACCTGATGTGAAGCTTCCGAAACATTGATTTCGTGTTTCATTCGTCAAAAATAATTTTTCTCAATCAACATGTTTGTAGTTTCATTGGTTAGGATTTTGTTCAACAATAGAGTGTCAGATGAGTTTTGATGGTTGAAGAAGATAAATAATACGTTAAAAATGATTTGGGGTGTATATATTTTATTTTTTTAATCTAATAAGGTCAAAATTGTCATTGCATAGTAGGATAAATAAGTTATTTAATATTAAATTTTAATGTGGGTTTCATTCAACATTTTGTGGGATACTAATATAAAAAGCCAAACTTAATAAAATTAAAAATTTTGTTTTCCGTTTGATTAACAATATAATAATTCATTATTGAATCAAAATACGTACTGAGTTAATTTATTTATCTTAAAATAATTATATGACTAAAAAAAATTCGTTTGTTGATTGTATATATGAACAATATTCAAAAAAATGTCCTAGACCCACTTGTATGATGAAATCACAAAGTGGAAAAGGAAGGTACAAAATGGATGGAACTTTGCACTCACTATTATTTAACTACTCAAATTGTTTTGAACTAATGATTCATACCCAATTGATTAACTAAACCGAGAGGAGGCTCTAGATCCCATATTCTCTATTAGAGGATACCAACTTATATGCCACAAATATATCATCAAATATTTTTCGTCCATAATATATTATGTATAAATTTCTTTCAACATGACATATATTATTATTAGCACGAAACGTCAATAATTGTGTAATTTGTGTTATAAAAGTCGTTCTCCTTATGTTATAGATGTTATAGTGGTAGACTGGTAGTATATATCTTTGTAAGCTATATTCTGAAATCACACCAACGTGACATTAGGATCATGGATTCAATAAACCAATAATTCAACAAACCGATTACAATTAACTTATATGTAAAGAGGAAGACATGGCTCTTGCAGCTAACAATGAATTGGCTATGCATAAAAATGTCTTTTACTATCTATAAACAGGTTTAGTACATAATAGATGTTTATTGTAAGAGCAGGAACAATCCTTATACAGTTGCTAATATCTCTCAATCAAGCCTATTGTTACATGAGAGATACTCATAATCACATTATATATTTTAAACCCACCATAATAAGTCTTACCAAATATGTAGGACATATGTAATTAGTCAATCAACTCTTTGTTATTCTAATCATATTAGAGCTTCAAGATCACTCGAATCAAGTGATGTAATTGACAAAGTTATTGATACTCACCATGATTTTTACAATCTTCTCACTCCACAGTAAAGTCACTCTCGTTTGTTTTTTTTTTTTTTTTGTATTTTTTTTTTGTATGTATATGTATTTATTGCTTACTTGTCTTACAATGTGATGCAAGATGATAATTAAATATTTGTACATCATGCAACAGTATGGAGTCATGGACCATACGATGACGACGCTTAAACCCTTACTGATTGCCACCTCACACAAACCCCTCTTGATTATACCACACGTACTAATTCATCAAAACCATCCTTATCTCCTCTTCTTTTTTTTCTCTGTTTTTTTCTCTCCTTTAGCTGATGAATTTTCCTCTCTACCAAACACTAATTAAAATAACAATTTGCTCAACAAAAGAAATCACAAGAATGTCGCTTTATGTACACACATTCAGAAATTTGTTTCGAAGACATAACATGTTACATTGTTAGATTGTTGAAATTAGTAGTGCATCCTTATGATAGAGTTTAGTGACATTTTTGGAAATCTGATTAGAGAACGTAATCTTATATCTATAACTACATGGATTACCAGGTAATTAAAGAGGTCGAAAAGGAGGAAGAAGATAATGCAAGCTCTCCAACAACCCCCAACTAAATAGTAATTAAAATTTCAATTTGATCAAGAAAGTAATTGCAAGAATTTGAATTTTTATACAAATACATTTAGAGAAAAATTTCTAAATATGATATGTTATGTTGCTAGAATGTTGAAATTAGTAGCGCATACTAGCTTTAGAGTTTCATAACTACAATCTATCAGGATAAACTAAACTCTAATCTATCATGATTAATTACATAAGTGGTATTAATTGCCCATGTGGTTATGGATTTTCTCTTAAAATCCAATGCGTCCCTGGCTCATACCATTCCTCCTCCTCTTAGGGTAGTTTAGAGTAAGAATATCACTTGTATTAAAAAAAACAAAACCCTAATCCATGAGGATTAACTTGGTAAGGAGGTCGACAAAGAGGAAGGAAAAAAAGGCATAAATGAACAGTGAAACATGGGTGAAAAAATAGGAATAAATGGCTTGCGTGGTGCTGCTAGTCTCTCTCTCTCTCTCTCTCCCCCCTCTCTCTCCCCCCTTATTTCTTGTTTGTCACTTTCTTTTTCTCTCTCTCTCACTTTCATTCTCTATAAGTGTTGGAGACTCATTCGGAAAAGATATCAAATACAAAAAAAAAAAGAAAAATAATTAAAACCTGTCCTCCATAACTTTGCATGCTCCGATTTCCATTTCCATTCCCCTGCTAAAGAAAACGAGTGCTACTCTCTTTCACCACAAAATACAGAGTCTTTTCATTGAGACATTCCACAAACGCGTACAAGGTACCGTTAGCAATGAGCGCTGATCAACCCCAAAGTTCAGAAACTGAGAGCAACTCCAACTCATCCACTTCCGCATCGCCACCTTCCTCGCCTTCCTCACTCCAAAACCAAAACCCACAAAAACCCAGCTCGCCAATTCACCAAGAAACCGACTTACCCACCAAAAACAATGCCAAACGGGTCAGAGACTCCAGCAAGCACCCGGTTTATCGGGGGGTCCGAATGAGGAACTGGGGCAAATGGGTATCCGAAATCCGCGAGCCCCGCAAGAAATCGCGCATTTGGCTCGGCACCTTCCCGACTCCTGAAATGGCCGCCCGGGCCCACGACGTCGCCGCCTTGAGCATCAAGGGCAACTCGGCGATTCTCAACTTCCCGGAGCTCTCCAACTCTTTGCCTCGCCCAGTTTCTCTCGCCCCCCGCGACGTCCAGGCCGCCGCCACCAAAGCAGCCCAAATGCATCAGTTCGACTCCATCCGGTCAATGTCGCCCTCCATACTCTCCTCTTCCTCCTCCTCGTCGCTGTCCTCGCTCGTCTCGGCTATAGACAACCTGTCGACCGAGTCGGATGAGCTGAGCGAGATCGTCGAGTTGCCGAGTCTGAGTTACGAGTCGACCGAGTTGAGAAGCGAGTTCGTGTTTGTGGAGTCGGAGGACCAATGGGTTTATCCGCCGCCGTGGCTGCAGCGCGTTGAGGAGTTCGAATGCGGTGAGTTAGGGGCGGCGAGTTCAGTTGGGTTTGAGGGTTTGTTATGGGACTATAATAATTAGCAGTTTCCAACTGCTAATTAGACGTTAATTAAGTAAGAGTTTTGTGTAAATCATCTTAAATCTCTCTCTCTCTCTCTTTACTTTTTTGGCTTTTCAGTTTTTTTTTGGCTCTTATGGCTTTTAAATGTGAAGGGCTTAAATTCTGATAATCTCTCTTCTACTTTTTACTTTGTCCTCTGTTTTTGTGTAATTGTACAGTTTAGTACTCTTCTGTTTTTAGGATGGAAAGCAAATGCCATGAGACATTATCTTTCCCTTTGGTTGGCGACTTTGATGCAAATAGAATAAAGCCTGTGTCTTTCTCTTCCTTCTTCTGATCAAATTTTAACATCAAACTAATTGTACCCAAAAGTACTTTCATTCCGTACTCATTTCTTGGAATTCTTGTCCTAATTTGCAAATTCATTGAATTTCAGATCTATTAATAGTGAAATTCCACTAGTTTCTTACACATTTTGATCCGGTGTTGATAGAATTTGTCCTGTAATCGCAAATATATCTCTGTCTCTTTCCTTAACACTCGTCACGAGACCCTATGACTGTAGTGTTATAGGCTAGAATGATACATCCATTCACTCATTATGAGACTCTGTGACTCAAATGCTATAAGCTGCTGGATTATTCAATACGTTTCTACAACACCTATCACGATACCCTATAATTGGAGTGTTGTATGAAAACCATGAATTATCTTCGACTGAATGCAAAATCTCCTCTTTATTGGAGTGTTATATGAAAAACATAATATATCTCCGGCTGTATGCGAGAATTCTTTAGTTGGGTCCTTAAATTAAACAACACCATGCAAGAATAAGTCCAGAAGAGAGAGAATGGGATTGGTGACGTAACTCTAACTACTAATTGAACCCACTAATTAAGGGTCCTCCTCTTGATTTATTCATCCAAATGAATAATACAATAATAAGAACAACAACAGTGACACTACAATAAAAGGAAGAGTCCTCTCTTTAATTTTTTTAGAGACTCCAGTTCCTGAAAGACAGATTTTTTGGCTGATGCATGCTAGATGGTGAAACATGATGAGCTGTGAATGGGACAGTGACAGTGACAGTTAATTATTTTTTACCATAAATGGAGTAAAAGCAAATTGGTCTGCTTTCAGCTTGTTTTGCTGCTTTCTCCTTTTAAACTTATCTGCATCCGTTCCTTTTGCAATTCATGACAGTTTAGCTCTATCAGTCCATTGATTTTGCGACCTCTCATCTGTTTTCGTGGTGCGGAAAATGAGCTTTGCCAGAAAAGCCATATTCCATGATATTTTCTCTCTTTCTCCTTTACTGCAGAAGACAAAACCATCTTTGATTATGAATCTGCAAAATTCTACTAATCTCCGTTGTATGATATGCACTAGAAGTCTGGAACAGTGAATCGCTGGATATGCAGTTAACGACTAAGGATCTCAGTGTTTACTAACTGACAGTTAACATCCAAGATGTTTCAAACACTATCACCTATTATGAAGTGCGAGATTTTATTATAAAAATCTCGGATCTTGGGAATATTTAAGATACAATCTTTCGTATATAAGTTGTATATTATTTTGTTATACGTCACAATGTAGACTATATTCTCCCGCTGATAAAACCACTGCTCTCTTTCGATTTCCATCAGCAAATAATTGTGTTACTGAAAGTTAGCTCAACTATTTGGCCACAAAACAACCGAGCTAGATATTTAATGAATCAATAAGTGATAGATTGCATGGTTGGATGGCATTATTACCTCCTCTATTTCTAAAGTGCCACGCTTTCGATTTTCAGCCATTTTGGTCCCACTCCATGGTTTGTAACATGGGAAGACAAATGACACATGTACACTTACCATAGGGACTCTCCCGGGCCAGAGGGTAACCAAAGGAGTCCATGCTAGTGAACCAAAAGGTATATTTTTCAATTAATCCAGACATTGACCACTTTCAATTTTTCTTCTTTGGGAATAAAGTTTGATTCTTCAATCCCATGCATTGCAGGATCTTGTTTCTGAGATAGCATACCCCTTCGTGTGTGGTAATCATTCTTGTTAATTACATCAAAGGATAATGTGGAGTTAAGAAACGCATGCGTTATGATATAAGTAAACAATATAATTGATTGTTAAACGAGTTAGCAATTTGATTTATTTTTATATTTATATTTTTTGTAATAGGGTTTTGCATTAAGACAAGGATTAAGTTACTTTTTCTATGTGTTATTAGGGTTTATGATTGGTTTTTTGTTTGTATCAAGATTAGATATTTATAAATACATCTCTTATAATTCTATTCGAATAAAATCTTAGCAAGATGTAGTCATTTCACTACATTTGAAATTATTATTTTCTTCTTTTTTTTCATCATTTGAAATTTTGAAACCCAACATGGTGTCACATGTAAGATTTCTGGCACTGCGGCACTGCGGCACTGTAGGGTTTCTAATTAAGTAAAACAGTACAACAATAATGCAATAGAAAACGAAATTACAGGATCTTCAACGTATAGTGGATAAATACACACACACACAAAAAAAAGTTAGATATATAGATTAGGAAAGTGTTAATCCCACACTCATTTTTACTGCTCATACATTCTTGTTAATTTTATTAACATTGATTTTTTTCAATTCATTCTATACGACAATTAAAAATTGAAACGGATATATGAGAAGTAAAAATAAGTGTGTGGTAACACTACCCTATAAATTGTTAGGTCAAAGACCGAAGGGTGTAAACTGCACTAAGTACCTAACAATATTTGTTAATTATTAGTTTTCTAGGGAATTGTTATTAGCACTCCAAAAATCTCATTTAGCACTTCAAACTTTCTATAACTAGAAAGAAAAATACACTTCTTTTTGAAGTACTAATAACAATTCCCATTTTCTATTTTTCAATGATTACTTCATGCTTTGGCATGTTGGATTCCTGATCCAATACAGGATTAAAGCTGTCTATATAAAATAAAATCAAGTAGTGGGAGAGGATGAGACAAGCTAATCAAATTAAAGAATAAAATTATTTATAATAAGAATTATGCAAAAGCATTACAGTGACGTTATAACCGCTATTCCTGGTTTCATTTTTCTTCGTGTCTGCAATAATCTGCATGGCTAGCACGTTCAAACACCATCGTTAATTAGGGTTTAGTCAGCTGAGTTAAATTGTGATGTATTCTAACCAGTCCACCTCTTGACACCAAAAAAAAATAAAAAAAATAAAAAAAATAAAGAAAAACACCAGTCCACCTCTGAATTAATAATTGGAAATCGGATTTTATAGTTAAAACTTAATTATTCTGTGTCATGTCGGATATGACGACTGGAACTCCACTTGACCTTCACAAGTATAAAGATATATCACACATGCATATTATGGCTAATGGATTATGTATAATATTACTCTAATTAAAATGGATATTGATTGTTATAATGATTCAACAACATTCAAGTGCTGAATTAATCAATAGTGAAAAAATAATGGGCCTATTTTTTATTTTTGAACAATATCTATACTAAGGAGGAGGGGTAGACTTAATTTCACAATGGCTAGCAATAATGTGGTTCAAATTTACCTTTGATAAGAATCGAACCTACCTCTCAATTACAAGTGAATATGAATACTATTAGACAGTAATACTGAGTAGCATAATGGGCCTATATATATAAAGGCAATATGATGGCTTTATAAGGGTGTATAATCAGTTTAGCATTTAAAATTTAGTTTTTGATTATTATAGTCAATTGCCTAGTTAAAATAGGCTATTAATTCTTTTTTATTTTTTATTTTTTATAAACATGCGATATTTGTATTAGTCTTCTTTTTTTCTTTTGAGTAAAATATTGTATGTCTTATTTAAGAAGATATATAATAGTATTCATTGGTACTAATTTTACAAGATTGACTAATTGCTTGGTTCATTACTATAATTACAATTTGAACACGAAGCCTTATGATCTGTCATGTGCAATCTTGGAAAAGCCATTATAACCTTTCAATGGCAGTTTCAAAAAAGCGAACCCCTATTTAAAACATTGGATTTGTGCAAATATATATAGTCTTATGTACTAATTTTCACATAATTTTATTTGTATCTATGAGATAGAGTATGAAATTTTGTTTACTCATTTTAATTGAATATCTGTTTCCCTCTTTTCCTTCTAGGATTAGAATGTGCCCATTCAATATTAAACTAACTGGCAAAACGTGAAGAAGATGATGATCACTTGAACCACTATGCAAGCATAAGCTTTTCAAAAGAATAATAGTGCACCTTCGATACTAACTATTTATTTATTTAAAATATTGACAATAGGAGGGTGAATTTTATTTATTAAAAAAAAAGTTATAAGAGAGGAACATGAGCTGGACCCGTCTTAAATAAGCAAGAAAAGAAGAAAAGGCTGCTAAAATGAATCTTAACAAAATGCGATGTCTGTGCTTTTGACCAACAAAAATGAAGAGTTTCGCTCCTTTTCATTCAAAACTCAAAAGTTCTTACACTTATTGGATATAAGAATTTTCCAATGGCCTGACTTGTATCGATCCGACATTAGGTATCAAAAATCCCTTAAATCCCTCCATGCAAATTCCTAGGCTCCGGCAGATACGAGTTTTGTACACATTACATATATGCTTCTCAATTATATTCCACGTTTCTTGCAATATCTAGGCCATCATTTCCAATAATAATGTTTGTTCATTTCGACTCGACAAGCCATATATATAGAGATCACAGACAGAATCTTCCGCCTTTTTACGAATAAATATATCCAAATGCATGGTACGTACTACCACTCTTATGTGATATGAAATGATGACATCTCCAATATTTTCAGGACCCCCTCAAAACCGTCTCTGTTTATTGAACGCGTTTTGCAGTTTGCACACCTGTATTATGAAGATTTTCTGTACGAGAACTTAACATCAACCTCCGTGATATACATCTAGCCTTTTAAACTTTGGTCCTCTAACTTCGAAGCCAAATTGCAGAAGCAAAGACCCACCCACATTTTGATGGTTTTAACACATTTTTGTCATTTTATACATAATTTTCTCTATTTTATCTTTCTTCTTCTTATTTATTATTTAAGTGGTAGGTCTTATTTACTTTATTCTTTCTATTTTTCTTCTTTTCTATTGTTTGAAGCCATTATAATATTGTATGATTAAGTACACAATCGGTGTATCTAATTTTCGGGGGTTTTGAGGATTTTATGAAGAAGTTCAGATTTCACTATAAAATTAATTTGTAATATAAAGAGTAGTCAAACTTCTTATGAACACTTACAAGATCCTATTACTGATGTGGAACTCTTTTATTTTCATATTCCCAAAGGAGGGCACATGCTCTTTGGAACTTGAGCACCAACAACCGCAAAACAAATTATCTATTAATATTTTTATGATTCCCTAATTACTTGTCTTGACCTGTAGGATTATTTTCTGAAGCCTATCTTTGATAGCCAGGAAATGAAGAGAAAATGCATAATTGTTATGGATATTCTTTTTTGCATCGTTATTTCTCTCTCAATTATTGTTTTTCATGTGTAATTTTTAGTGCTTCATCATTTTTTTCCTAAAAATAATAAATATAAAAAATTAACACACTCTGTATAATATAGATGATTTTTTACATATATAATATCATTTAATTCGCTTCTAGTGTGTCATTTTTATAATTCTAACAACATTGTTGTTCCCCAAACAAGAAACTTATTCCAACCACCAAGGGTAGCCTAATGGTTAGGGATGAATTTCACATTTATATTCTACATTGCACATCTTGGGTTCAATTTTTGGAGTTAGTGAATCCCACGATGTTGCTAGAGGGAGACTGAAATGTCTTTGTGAGTCTTAAGTAGACTGCCTTGATGAAACTACTAGTTGGTCCTCTTTTTAATAAAAAGAAACAAGAAACTTAGTCTGTAGCCAAGCATATTAATGTATTAGCTTATGATAAAAAAGATAAGGTACGTTTTTATTTTTAATGGTTAGTCCTTGGCCTTTTATAGTAGTTCATGTGAGTTTGAATAAGAATCAGACACTTTGAGTTCACTTGTAATTTTGTATATACCATTTTTGCTGTAAATATTGTTCATTATGTGATTGCTCACTTCTAGGTCAATATGTAATATCTTAATAGTTTAACACCTTTATATGAAAAAACCATCACTACAAAAATAAAAAATAAATAAAAAAAAAACCTTTCGAATGAAAGGATTTCGTCGGGTCAACTAAGGTTTCGTCATCCATGGTCCAACAAATGATGTTTGCCCAATAATACTATCGACAAAAGAGTTGCCGAGAAAAGTGCGTTAACCAATTTGACCCGACGAACATATCTTATCTGACGACAATGAATTGAGAAAATACCATTTTTGCTTACTTATAACCAATATGATAAATAAAGAGCATATTATGCAATAGTCCAAACTATTGAAGGCTTACCCTTTAATTGAGCTAAAAACTGCTCTTCAAGACTAAACTTCCATACCAAAAATTCCAAAAAAAAATCCAACTTCTTTGTTACCCTACTTAATCTTTTGGTAAAGTTAGACCACATTTTACTAGGGGTGGGCACTTGGAACCGAAAACCGAAACCGAAACACGAATCGAATCAAACCGCACCAAACGGTTTGGTTTTGCGGTTTTGAAACGGTTTCGGTTTCAAAACCGAACCGCGGCACCCAAAACGGTTTGGTTTCGGTTTTGGGTTTTCAAAACCGCACCGAAACCGAAACCGAACCGCGACACCCAAAATGGTTTGCTCTTCCTCCGTTGGAAACCCAGCTCCCAGGTGTTAACCTCCCTCCTCCAGTACCTGATTATGTTGAACCAAGCAAAACTTAGATTACAACTCTTTCTAATGGTGTCAAAATAGCTTCAGAAACTTCAAGGGTATGTTATACAGTGTAGCTAAACTTTTCTTTTCTTGTACAGCCTTCTCATTTTACCGCTCAGTCTTGTTGATTAATTTTGGTTCTTTTTGTGTTGAGTATTCAGAGTCCTGCAGCGTCCATTGGAATATATGTGGATTCTGGTTCCATATATGAGACACCAGTATCCAGTGGTGCCTCACACTTGCTACTAATGCCATATATGAACTTTAGTTTGAACTTTAGCTGTTTTGGTGCAGATTTTTATGCAGTTTTGCTGCATTTTTTTTCCAGTTTTGACTCTTTTTTGCTGCAGTTTTGCTGCAATTTTACTACATATTCATTAATTAATATATGAGGAAAATAAGACCGTCTTATGCATAAATAGGTGTATATTTTAAATTGTACATTTTTTTTCTCAAAAACCAAACCGAAACCGTTTGAAACCGCACCGCACCGAACCAAACGGTTTGGTTTCATTTCGGTTTTGGCTTCAAAACCGCACCGCAAAATGTTTTGGTTTCGGTTGTGGTTTCACTCGAAACCGCACCAAACCGCACCGCGCCCACCCCTACATTTTACCCTAGGATAAAGCACTTGAACGTTTCTAGATTTCTCTCTTCCAAAGTCAAATATTTCTTGCCTCCTTCCTCAAAGGAGAGAATGGCGTAAATCACGTGGTTTTTGTAACAAATCTATTGTCCCCCACCTGATTAATTAGGTATCATAGACTGCTTATAAGTTTTTATTTTTTTACAACATTTTGCGATAAGTAAAATGTAGTGAAATGATTTTCACATATTGTTTTTTGCTTCACAAGCACACTTTTTATTTTTTATTATCGAATCAGAAAAATCAAACAAAAGTAACGAATATAATTCAATATGGTGTGTAAGAAGCTAAAAGAAGGTGTGTGGTTATCATTTTCTTGAATATATACAAACCTCACTTGCAGAGGCATAGCCAAGAAGGGACCAGGATGGTCCCTTGCCCATCCTGGCATTTTTTTCATATATGAAAGTTTAGTCTTATGCTTCTGTTTTCAAGGTTTTTTTGTACGCTCAGGAATCCAATCCAATGTTTTTACTTTAATTTTGTTCATCTAGTTTTATTTGAGGTTGGTGGCTTCTATGGACAATGAAGTTCATATAATTCGTTGCTCGTAAGCTTTGAGGAGGACTCTGGTCTGGGCATTAGTGGAAGGAGAAAGGAAGAATGTAAACAAAACTTGGGGTTTAGGTTTAAGGAAAATGATGATGAAGACGACACCATACCCGACCCGAACAACATTGGTCGGTTGCTCACCACACGATAAAGTAACTTTTGTAAGATCAAGGAGAGCGTTTCAGATTGCGACTTTTGGACCCCTTCTAGACTACAATCTTGGCTCCTCCATTGCTCATTTGTGGATCCTAAGAAAAACTCAAATCTTTAAATAATTATTCTCTCTAACAAAAAATTTATTGATACATGTTACATCAAAATAGTGGGCTTGATTCAGATTGTCCCATTATAACCAAACATTTAAAGATCATGTTAGAGCATCTCCAAATGAGATGTCAAAAAGTTCACATCAACAATAACGGTAAAAAAAATACAGCAATAATGTTTTCCAACCGAAATGCCAATTTCTACACGGCATTTCATGGAATGGCAACAGAGGGAGTTCTTGCCAAATATGACAGCAGCTTCAAATCTATTTTTAGTGGGTATATTAAATGTCACATCCCGGCCTGGGCCCTTACCACATCCCTGGATTGACTCCACCGTAACACGATATTGTCGGCTTTGGGCCCCGACCACGCCTTCACGGTTTTGTTTTTGTGAACTCACACGAGAACTTCCCAGTGGATCACCCATCCTGGGAATGCTCTCGCGCGAACTCGCTTAACTTTGGAGTTCCGATGGAACCCGAAGCCAGTGAGCTCCCAAAAGGCCTCGTGCTAGATAGAGATAAGAATATACATATAAGGCTTACATGATCCACTTCCTTAGGCGATGTGGGATGTTACAATCCATCCCCTTAGGGGCTCGACGTCTTCATCGGCACACATCCGGCCAGGGATTGACTTTGATACCAAATTGTCATATCCCGGCCCGAGCCCCCACCATATCTCGGGCTCGACTCCATCTTAACACGATATTGTCCACTTTGGGCCCCGACCACGCCTTCACGGTTTTGTTTCTGGGAACTCACATAAGAACTTCCCAGTGGGTCACCCATCCTGGGAATGCTCTCACACGAACTTGCTTAACTTCGGAGTTCCGATGGCACCCGAAGTCAGTGAGCTCCCAAAAGGCCTCGTGCTAGGTAGAGATAGGAATATATATATATAAGACTTACATGATCCATTCCCCTGGACGATGTGGGATGTTACATTAAATGTATTTTTTTTATAATTTTTGTTATTATCTTTTGTTTTAAAAATATTAAATACAATTATGAAAAGTAAATAATGCAATTAATAATAGTTTAAATTTGGCATATCGGGTGAAGAAGAAAATTTACAAAAAAGGATCAATGTGCTACATAAGCCTTCAAATTTAAATTTTATATTTAAAATTTGGTATCTCATTTGGATAAGCATGGCAAACAAGCCGTGTTGCTGTGGTCATGTTGTTTTCGTGTAACATCTGTTATCTTAACGGGTAATGTCGTGTCACACCCATTATCTTAATGGGTTCTTAACAGGTCGGGTCATTTTACCCAACAGGTAAAATGACTCGACTCGTTATGACCCGTTAAGAAAAATATTTTTTTTTCTTTCTAAACGTGAACATACCACATTGTCACATAAATATTATTTCAAAATATCTTAACATTGCCACAAAAATATCTTAACTAGAGTCGTTCAATCTAGAGAAAGATAATCGAAGACAAAAGTAGTAGATCGAGTGGTGGTGGGTTACTAGGTCGTATGTGGTGACAATGGCATGGTGGAGGGAGATTGGAAAGGGTGGTCATGGACTCATGACTTACTAGAGTTGAGGTCCAAGATTGAGATTCTAGAGTTCGGTTCAAGAATGAGATTTGAAAGAGAGAGAGAGAGAGAGAGAGAGAGAGAGAGAGAGAGAGAGAGAGAGAGCATTTGCTTCGATTCGAGCCTTCGAGAATGAGAGAAAAAGTTTGATTTAGGAGAAAAACATTGGACGACTAAGATTAAATCTCAGTTATCTAACGGTCATCAATTTTCTAAATTTAATTTAAACATATATATTTATGTTTATATTTTAATTTTCAGTTTGGTTCGGGATTAAATCCTAATGCTGTTAATTATAGTATTTTTTTAGTGGTATAAAGTTATTAAATTAATATTTTCTTATCGTGTAACAGGTTACCCACGTGTATACCTAGACTGACTCATTATTTTAACAGGTGCTTACCGGGTTACCCAATAACGACCTTCGTTATCTTGTCGACTCGAAAAACTCTTAATTTTGTGTTGTTTTGTGTCTAGTTAATGAGTTGTGTCAAAAATTGCCAAACCTACCTTTGGAGATGATCGTAAGTATCTTTTCCTCCAAATCGGATATATGATAGATCAATATCTGCTTGCACAAAGCAAAGATTTTGAAGCATATCACCCTATCCTAATATTTCAAGCTTAATCTTTTGGTGTTAAAAATGTGTTTGGTACAACAACAAACTCTTTTCCCACTAAGTGTGGGGTCGGCTGTATGAATCTTAGAATACCATTACGCTCTGTTTTGTGTTACGTCTTCCGTTAGATCCAAGTACTCTAAGTCTTTTTTTAGAGTCTCTTCCAAAGTCTTCCTAGGTCTTTCTCTAACCCTTCGGCCTTTAACCTCTGTCGCATAATCGCATCTTTTAACAGGAGCGTCAGTAAGCCTTCTTTTCACATGTCCAAACCACTACAACCAATTTTCTGTCATCTTTCCTTCAATTTCAGCTACTCCTACTTTACCTCGGATATCCTCATTCATAATCTTTTCCTTTCTCGTGTGCCCACACATCCAACAAAGTATTCTCATCTTCGCTACACCCATTTTATGTACATGTTAATACTTCACCACCCAACATTCCATACCATAAAGCATTGTTGTCCTATAATTTTTTTTCCTTGAGCTTCAGTGGCATATGACGGTCACACAACACGCCAGATGCATTATTCCACTTCATCCATCCAGCTTCTATTCTATGGTTGAGGTTTCCATCCAACTCTCCGTTCTTTTGCAAGATAGATCCTAGGTAGTGAAAATGGTCGCTTTTTGGTACTTCCTGATCTCCAATCCTCACCCCTAACTGATTTGAGCCTCCATTTGCACTGAACTTGCACTCCATATACTCTGTCTTTGGTCAACTTAGGCGAAGACCTTTAAATTCCAACACTTCTCTCCAATATTAATCTTTGCATTTACTCCCTCATGAGTTTCATCTATCAACACTATATCGTTTGTGAAAAGCATACACCAAGGAATATCATCTTGAATATGTCCCGTTAACTCATCAATTACCAATGCCAAAAGGTAGGACTTAAAGATGAGCCTTGATGTAACCCTACAGTTATGGGGAAGCTTTCAGTTTGTCCTTCATGAGTTCTTACGACAATCCTTTCTCTATCTTAAGATAACTTCTTTTTCAAAAAGAAATTATTATTATTACTAGTATTATTATTATTATTAAGAGGAGGGAGAGTGTTCCAAACTATTACAATAATTTAAAAGAGAGTGAGTTTCGAATTCAAGACACAAGAATGCAAAAACAACATTCTATCCGTTAAGATATTAAACCACATGTGTGTATTAAGATAACTTGAATAACTAATACTTAGCCATTAGAAAATATAATAAAAACCAGTACTTAATGTTGTTCATAAAAATGTTCTTATGATGGCAAATAAATTATGTTTATGTTTATATATCATATTATATATGTTCTTTTAGTTAAGAGTTGCAGTGAACATAGAAATGCAGAAAAGAAGCAAGAGAGGATGAAGAAGATAATTGTAGAAAATACAGAGAGAATTGAAGCAATTAATCTTGTGCATTTTTCACTGAACGAATCTCAATAATTTTTACAACCTTATTTATAGAGTTGTGCTATCTACACACCCCAAATTACTTCTCACACACCCTTTATTAATTTCTATCCGTTGATCTTCTTCAATTCATCTGATCTGACGGCCGAAAATTAGAAAGATGTGTGAGAAGTAAACTGGGGTGTGTGGATATCAGACCTCTATTTATATAGCTTAGAGGGCTTTCTTACGGGCTAAGCAATTATGTTTTAACAGACTTAACAAACTGTCCACTAGCTAAGGCGATTATAAAAGAGTTAACTAACAAACTGCTTAGTGAATGATAGTCAACATCCCCTTAAACCTCAACTGGGATTTCCAAGCTTGATATTGTAGCAATGTTTTACAAAAAAATGATTATGAAGACCTTTTACAAAAGATGGACAATTTCTCTAATTTGGTTAAAGTAGAGGGACCATTACTCTAATTGGGTTAAAGTTGAGGGACCATTACTACAATTATTTTTTTAATTGCTATTGACACAAAAAATTTAATTGTGCACTTTCAAATTTTCCATATTTAGAAAGAAAATAATTTCATGAGGAGTGCATAATTAGATTTTTAAAGTATCAACAACATATTTATTTAAGAGTATAAATAATATTTGCAGCGACTATATTTCATGTCCTCAAAATTCGTATATAGTATGCGTTATTCATCAGGATTCATGTCAATTGTTTGAGGAGCTGATTTTACACACCATTTATAACTTCTCATACACCTATCACAACCCGTCCTGAATTATTTTTATTGATGACATGAAATGACTAAATTGCCCTTGGACGTTGAGCTCATTATATAGTGTTGTGGTTTGAGTTTAGGTTATAGACTAATCTAGTTAGTTCCTAAGTTTTGGAACTTAAAGTTAGTGGTTTTAGTGGTTGTTAGTAACCCAAAGCTGGACCACACACACTCTCACACCCATACCCTTGCCTATTGACCTTTCTGTCTCCTCCCTCTCTCAGTTTTCATCCATTATCTGTACAACTATACGGACAAACTTCAAACCAAACTTTGCAGGCATAGATCAAGGCTGTGAATGTGGTCTTTGTGTTCTTTGTGAGCTCAGGAGCTCATCCATACCCTTAGTTCGACGTGAGAGCTCGTAAAACCCGAAAACCAGGGAACCCCGATCGTGAGCACTGTTTATGCAGTTGTGATCGTGGCCTTTTCAGTGAATTTTAACATTCTAGGAAGCTTTAGGACGTCTTCATGAAGCTCGGGAAAGAAAGTTGGAGTGTTTTGGACGTCAGGAAGTCCCAGTTCGCGAGTTTCAAGTTTTGGCCGAATTATCAAGGTTTCTCCGGTGAGATTCCATGGATTTTAGGGCTTAAAATTGGTAAGGTTTTGTTTTGCTCGTTGTAAGCTTCATTTTGAGACAAATTTTATGAATTTAGGTTAAAAAATGAAGAAGATATGAAGGTTTCAATATTTTCCAGAAACCGGTGGTTGTAGCAGTGCCGGCGACGGTCTCCGGCTAACCAAGGAAGACGAAGGGGAATATTGCGTCAAGTTTGACAGAATATTCTAACGGCGTCAGGTAACGTCGTTAATTTCTGTTAAGGTTTTAACGGAATATTCCTAACGGCAGTTAAGTTTTCGTCAGGGCTGGCTGCTCATGGGGACGCGTTTGGCCGTGCCTTGGCCGGCGCGTGGGTGGTCGGAAAATTTGTCTAAAAATATGGGGATGTTTGTGGTGTTGAGCAGATCACGTTGGTATATTCAAACACCATATTTGAGCATTGTATGAGAAGTTATTTCCTAGTTTTGTGTATGTGCTTTAAATAACGTTTATTTAGTTATTTCGCATTTAGGTGATACTTATCCGGAGGACGAGGGCATCAATCGAGGCTCGGGGGCTACGACCCTTCAACATATCAGTGAGTGGGCTTTTAGTTTTCAGTATATACCTATATACTTGAGATTTTTTCCCAGAAAATAAAAAGTGAATGATCATACGTTTTGAAATGCCATGCAAAGTATCTACCTATTTTATTTATGTATTAGTAGTTGCATATATTTATGATTGGTGCTACGGACGCACAAGTAAGTGCCAGGTAAGTTCATAAATTGAAGATATGAGATTACTTTAATTATGCGAGATATGATGTGATGTATTGAGAGCTCATAAACCTACACCCCGGTGTTAGTGCTCCCGCCCAGAGTTAGGGCACAGTCCTTTACGTGATGTTCACCTCCCGCACCATATGCTCACCTTGGATCCAAGTTAGGCGCACATGCTTGTCGTACAGACCACATTAGGTGGTTCCGAATCGTAGGTGACCCACGATCATTCGCACAGTCTTCACGTGATCGTAGCACTAGAGCATATTTAGTTTACACCTAGTCTTGTCATACATACCACTTTAGGTGGTTCCGACTCGTGTGCAGGATTTTATATGATTGAGATTGGTTTTGAGCTATGAACTCAGTCGTGCAGGTAACGTTAGGTGGATACGGCTGATTTGATATTTGGCATTGATATATTTTAATTAGATTACTTATGGTATTTCATTGAGATACTTTGGCAGGGTATATTTGTATGGATTTTCATCTTGAGCATGATTTCTGATATAGCATATATTAATTTATGGGAAATTATACAGGTTTTACGGCGAGAGGTTAGAATTTTTTAGAAATGAAATGATTTTGAAAAGCTTTGTTTTTGCCCATTCACAGTTTTTGTTTTGCGCCCCTCTAGGTTTTAGGTAGAAGTGCTTTGGTGGCTCATGGGGATTTCGATGGTGGTTCTGACAAAGCATCACAATTGTAGGATCACCTTTGGGTGTTATATATCTAGTACTTGTCTAGTCGGACTACACTTAGGATATTTATGCTCTGATGGTGTATTTCACACTTAATCTTGCACTTGCACCTTATCTTAATTAGTACTGCTAATATTTGGATTTTTATTTACTCATATTTCTCTATATCAATTTGGCTTCCACACTGTGCACATGGTTACATCACTCTCACGTGACTGCCAGAATGCCCTGATTTGGGTTGGGGTGTGTCGGTTTGGTATCAGAGCCTAGGTTTGCAGTCCTGCTTATCTCGTGAATGTTCTAATTATTTTGATGTCTTTTGTCAGAACTATGATGCCTCGTAGAGATCCACGTCCTTTTGTTGAGCTTTGTTTCCCCAATATTGCTCAGTTAGGGGAAGCTATTGCTAATGTTATTTAGTCTTCGCTTCGTCCTCCCCAAAGGACACCTCTTAAAACTGTTCATAAATTAAAGTTGAATTATTTCATGGGTAATGAAGGGTCTGAAGGAGCAAAGAAATGGATTAATCATCTTGAGAAGGCTTTCCATTTGATGAATAAACAGGGAAATCTTCCGGAGGATAGGTGGGTTGAGACGACTACCTGGTTTTTAGGGGAGCAGCCTGCATCCTGGTAGAGACAGGAGTCTTATCAGTTGTCACCCGAGGAAGCTGCTGATTAGGAAGTTTTTAAGCAGTTATTCCATAAGAGATTCATTCCTCCAAAGTATATAGATCGTAAGAAACAAGAGTTTACAAATCTGAAGCAGGGGAAGATGACGGCTAACAAGTACTACAGGAGGTTTACTGATTTATCTCGTTATCATCTGGAGGTTGCTGCTAATCCGGTTAAGATGCTTTGTCGCTTCAGATTGGGTACTAAAAAGAAGTGGCATTCTATGGCGACCACAACTTCCTGTGCTACTTACCAAGAGTTTTATGAGGTTCTGCTACGAATTGAAGATTCTGAGAATATGCCCAGCTATAATAAGGAGGAAGAAAATGGTGGGAACAAGAGGAAAGATGATAAAGGTAAAGGTTAATCTTCTTAAGGACCTCACAAGACTCAGAGCTTTAATAGAAGTGGAACTAGTTCCAGTTCTTCTAGCGAAGGTTTTAGTGCCACTGGTCAGAGGAGAAGTGGTAGTTTTTCAGGAGATCTTAGATTCGAGAGGTAGGAAGATTCTAGAAGAGGAAATGTTCATTTGTGCCATAGATGTAATAATAGGCATTTTGGAGAGTGTAGGCGGGACAGTAGTGGATGTTTTACTTGTGGGCAGATGGGACATAGAGCTATAAATTGTCCCCAGAATCAGCAGAGGCCCCAGCAGCCTTCTATGCCACCTCCAGCGTCAATCTAGCAAGTTCCAGGGTCTGGTAGTTACGGTCAGATAGGTCGAGGTGGTGCTTACCATTGTTAGGGGGATGCTGCTCCTTATGCTCTAGGACCATATCAGTATTCGCATGATCCTTATTACCATAGTGGGTATTCTTAGTATCCTGGAGGGTATACATTGTATCCTTCCATTTCAGCTGGTGGATCTCAGTGGTATCAGGGAGGACAACCCCAACAAGTAGAGATTCCTTTTAGTAGTCCAGGATTTTCAAGGCAATTTGGTCAGCCAAGTCAGGGATGAAGTGTGCATGGGCAAGGTAATCAAACTAATAGAGGTCGTGGGGACGACAACAAGCTCAGGGACGTATTAACAATATCTCTCTACAGGATGCTCAGAATCATCCAGACTTGATCATGGGTACGTTAAACATTCTTGGTCACTTTGCTAGAGCTTTAATTGATTGTGGTGCTACGCATTCTATCATTTCTCATACATTTGCTCAAGTGACGCAACCTCATCCTACGCCTCTAGGATATGATTTAGAGTTTGCTATGCCTAGAGGGGAGAGATGTTATATTGATTGTGTATATCCAGGATGTCCAGTGATGATGGAGGAGGTGGTTATGGCAGCTAATATTATCCTGTTAGATATTGTTGATTTTGATATGATTTTAGGCACATATTGGTTACATTATAATCGTGTCAATATTGATTGCTACGGGAAAACAGTTACTTTCCATCGTCTTGGATTACCTGAAGTTACTTTTGTGGGTGATCGTAGTGGGGTGAGGCATGGTGTTATTTCTGCTGTAAGAGCAAAAAGGTTGTTATCGAAAGGTTGCCATGGATATTTAGCTCATGTAGTGTTGAATGATGTTGCTTCTAGTTGTGTGGAGGATGTTCGAGTAGTCAGGCATTTTCCTGATGTATTCCTTGATGATTTACCTGGATTGCCATCAGATCGAGATATGGATTTCACTATTGATTTGCTTCCAGGTACGGATCTTATATCTTTGACTCCATATAGAATGGCTCATGTTGAATTGAGGGAATTGAAAGTCCAGTTGCAGGAATTAGTAGATAAAGGTTTCATTCAGCCTAGTACTTCAGCCTGGGGAGCTCCAGTTTTGTTTGTAAGGAAGAAGGACGGGATGTTGAGACTATGTATTGATTATAGGCAATTAAATCGGGTAACAATTAAAAACCATTATCCATTACCCTATCTAGATGATTTGTTTGATCAGCTTTGAGGTGCCTGTGTGTTTTCTAAGATTAATTTAAGGTCTGGTTATTACCAGTTGAAGATCAACAGTGAGGATGTCCCTAAGACTGCTTTCAGGACTTGTTATGGTCATTATGAGTTTTTTATGATGTCATTCGAATTAACAAATGCACCAGCAGCTTTCATGGATTTAATGAATTGAGTATTCCAGCCATATATAGACAGGTTTGTCATTATTTTTATTGATGACATTCTGGTATACTCTAAGTCTAAATTAGAGCATGTTCGACATCTTACTTTAGTGTTGAAGAAATTAAGGGAACATCAGTTGTGTGCTAAGTTTGGCAAATGTCAATTTTGGCTGGATTAAATGGCATTTTTGGGACATGTCATTTCTGCTCAAGATGTTCAGGTGGATTCTTAGAAAGTGGCAGCTGTGGAGAATTGGGAACAACCACGAACCGTCACTGAGGTATGAAGTTTTCTTGGCCTGGCAGGCTATTATAGACGGTTTGTTAAGGATTTTTCAGTCATTTCTTTGCCATTAACGAGGTTGACTAGAAAAGAAGTTAAGTTTGAGTGGGATGATAATTGTGAGCAAAGTTTTCAGCAGTTGAAGTATTATCTCACTTATGCACCTGTTTTGGCACTACCAGATGATAGTGGTAATTTTGAGATTTATAGTGATGCTTCCTTAAATGGTCTAGGTTGTGTGTTGATGCAACATGGTAAGGTGATTGCTTATGCTTCACTACAATTGATGCCTCATGAGATGAATTACCTTACTCATGATTTGGAGTTAGCAGCTATCATCTTTGCTTTGAAGACTTGGAGACATTATCTTTATGGTGAGAAATGTAAGATCTTCACAGATCATAAGAGTCTTCAGTATCTTTTTACTCAAAGGGATCTTAATCTTCGGCAAGAAAGGTGGATTGAGTTGTTTAGTGATTATGATTTCACGATTGAGTATCACCATAGTCATGCGAATGTGGTGGCTGATGGACTTAGTAGGAAAACTCCAGTTGAACTTAATGCTTTGTACGCTTGTCATGTTCCTATTCTAGCGGATTTGAGATCCATTAGAGTGAAGTTAGGAGTGGAAGATCGAGAGGAAGCCTTACTTGCAAATTTTCAAGTCAGGCCAATTTTAATTGATCATGTACTTGAAGCCCAGATGGATGATGAAGAGACCCAAGAAATAATTCAAGCAAGGAATCGGGGGAAGAAGAAAGACTTCAGAATTTGAGAAATTGATGGCATGCTTATGCAAGAGAGTAGGATGTATGTGCCGAATAATATGGAATTAAAGAAGGCGATTCTTGATGAAGCATATATTTCAGCTTATGCAATGCATCCAGGAGGTACTAAAATGTATCATACCATTTGACCATTTTATTATTGGCCAGGTATGAAAAGAGAAATTGTTGAATATGTGAGTAGGTGTGTCATTTGTTAGCAAGTCAAAGTAGAAAGAAAAAAGCCTTTTGGATTGATGGAGCCACTTCCCGTTCCACAGTGGAAATAGGAAAATATTACTATGAATTTTGTGTACAAGCTTCCTCGTACACAGAATAGTTATGATGGCATTTGGGTGATAGTTGATCGGCTTACTAAGTCAGCACATTTTATTCCTGTGAGGGAGAAATATCCTTTAAGCCGATTAGCTGAATTGTCCATATCAAAAATTGTGAAGTACCATGGGATTCCAGTTAGTATTATCTCGCATCATGATCCTAGATTTACTTCTAAATTCTAGATAGCATTCCAGGAAACTCTTGGTTCGAGATTATTTTATAGTACAACATATCATCCTCAAACAGATGAAAAATCAGAAAGGACTATTCAGACGTTGGAAGATATGCTGAGATCTTCAGTATTGCAGTTTAGTGACGTATGGCATAAGCAGTTGGATTTAATGGAATTTGCCTACAACAACAACTTTCATTCAAGTATTGGTATGTCACCATTTGAGGCACTCTATGGTAAATCTTGTCGTACACCCTTATGTTGGTTGGAGGTTGGTGAAAGAATTTTGGTGGGTTCTGAGATCGTGGATGAGACTACGTAGAATATTCAGGTGATTAAGTCTAACCTAAAAGCGGCCTAAGACTGATAGAAGAGTCTAGCAGATAGACATGCCACTGACAGGGTGTATAATGTATGTGATTGGGTGTTTCTGAAGCTATCACCGTGGAAAGGTGTTGTACGGTGAAAGGTAAGCTAAGTCCTAGATACATCGGACCGTACTTGATCACCGAGCAAGTCGATGAAGTTTCTTACAAGCTTGAGTTGCCTCCAGAGTTATCTAAAGTGCACGATGTTTTTCACGTCTCTGTGCTTCGTCATTATGTTTCTGATCCATCGCATGTGATACCTCCTCAACCATTGGAAATTAATCCAGATTTGTATTATTATGAGGAACCAGTGACGATTTTGGATTGCAAAGATAAGGTTCTGAGGAACATGACCGTGCGCCTAGTGAAGGTTTTGTGGAGAAATCACTCAGTGGAGGAAACTACTTGGGAGACAGAGGACTGGATGAAAGATATGTATCCAAGGTTGTTTTATGATTATTAATGGATTGTAATTATTGTATGGAAAATTTCGGGGATGAAATTTCCTTAAATGGGTAGGTTGTCATAACCAGTCCCGAATTATTTTTATCGATGACGTGAAATGACTAAATTTTCCTTGGACGTTGAGCTCATTATATAGTGTTGTGGTTTGAGTATAGGTTATAGACTAATCTAGTTAGTTCTTAAGTTTTGGAACTTAAAGTTAGTGGTTTTAGTGGTTGTTAGTAACCCAAAGCTGGACTACACACACTCTCACACCCATACCCTTACCCGTTTGACCTCTCGGTTTTCATCCATTATCCGTACAATTGTACGGACAAACTTCAAACCAACCTTTGCAGGCACGGATCAAGGCTGTGAAGGTGGTCTTTGTGTTCTTTGTGAGCTCAGGAATTCATTTATACCCTTAGTTCAACGTGAGGGCTCATAAAACCTAAAAACAAGATAACCCCGATCATGAGCACTGTTCATGTAGTCGTTATCGTGGCCTTTTCAATTAATTTTAGGGTTCTAGGAAGCTTTAGGATGTCTTCACAAAGCTCGGGGAAGAAAGTTGGAGTGTTTTGGACGTCAGGAAGTCCCAGTTCGCGAGTTTCAAGTTTTGGCCGGATTATCGAGGCTTCTCCGGCGAGATTTCGTGGATTTTAGGGCTTAAAATTGGTAAGGTTTTGTTCTACTCGTTGTAAGCTTCATTTTGAGACAAATTTCATGAATTTTGGTTAAGAAATGAAGAAGATATGAAGGTTTCAATATTTTCCAGAAACCGATGATTACAGCGGCGCTGGCGACGATCTCCGACGAACCAAGGAAGACGAAGGGATATATTCTGTTAATTTTTGTTAAGGTTTTAAGGGAATATTCCTAACGACAGTTAAGTTTCCGTCACGGTTGGCTGCGCGTGGGGGTGAGTTTGGCCGTGCCTTGGCCGACGCGTGGCGGTGCGTGGGTGGTTGGAATTTTTTTTTTTAAATATTGGGATGTTCGTGGTGTTGAGTAGATCACGTTGGTATATTCAAACACCCCATTTGAGCATTGTATGAGAAGTTATTTCCTAGTTTTGTGTATGTGCTTTAAATAATATTTATTTAGTTATTTCACATATAGGTGAGACCTATTCGGAGGACGAGCGCCATCAATCAAGGCTCGGGGGCTATGACCCTTCGACATAGCAGTGAGTGGGCTTTTGGTTTTCCGTGTATACCTATATAATTGAGATTTTTTCCCAGAAAATAAAAAGTGAATGATTATATGTTTTGAAACACCATGCAAAGTATCTGCCTATTTTATTTATGCATTAGTAGTTGCATATATTTTATGATTGGTGCTTCATAAATTAAAGATATGAGATTACTTCAGTTATGCAAGATATGATGTGATGTATTGAGAGGTCATAAATCTACACCCCGGTGTTAATGCTCCCACCCAGAGTTAGGGCACAGTCATTCACGTGATGTTCACCTCCCGCACCATATTCTCACCTTGGATCCAAGTTAGGTTCACAAGCTTGTCGTACAGACCACATTAAGTGGTTCCGACTCATAGGTGACCCGCAATCATTCGCACAGTCTTCACGTGATCGTAGCACTATAGCATATTTAGTTTACACCTAGTCTTGTCGTACATACCACTTTAGGTGATTCCGACTCGTGTGCAAGATTTGATATGATTGAGATTGATTATGAGCTATGTACTAAACCATGCAGGTAACGTTAAGTGGATACAGCTGATATGATATTTGGCGTTGATATATTTAATTGGATTACTTATGGCATTTCATTGAGATATTTTGGCAGGGTATATTTCTATGGATTTTCAACCTGAGCATGATTTCTAATATAGCATATATTAATTTCTGGGAAATTATACAGGTTTTACGGCGAGAGGTTATAACTTTTAAGAAATGAAATGATTTTGAAAAGCTTTGTTTTTTCCCACTCACACTTTCTGTTTTGCGCCTCTCTAGGTTTTAGGTAGAAGTGCTTTGGTGGCTCACGGGGATTTCGACGGTGGTTCTGACAGAGCATCACAATTGTAGGATCACCTTTGGGTGTTATATATCTAGTACTTGTCCAGTCGTACTGCACTTAGGCTATTTATGCTCTGATGGTGTATTTCACACTTAATCTCGCACTTGCACCTTATCTTAATTAGTACTGCTAATAGTTGGATTTTTATTTACTCATATTTCTCCGTATCAATTTTGCTTTCATACTGTGCACATGGTTACGTCACTCTCATATGATGGCCAACATGCCCTGATTTAAGTTGGGGTGTGTCACACCTATTTTATCAAATTAAATAAATCAAATGAAAACAATGAACATTATTTAACAAAAGTGTATAAGAAGAGAAAAATGATGTATTTTTATTATTTGAATGCTCCTCTAAGTATGCAATCTGTATGAGCTAAGAAGCTTGTAGAATAATGACTTCTTTTTTTACTATTTGAACGCTTCTCTAAGTATGCATGCAATTTGTATGAGCTAAGAAGCTTGTAGAATAATGACTTCTTTTTTAACTATTATATTGGGAGGGAAGAAAGTTCGAAATTATTACAATATTTTAGAGAAGTGTTTCGAATTCGAGACGCATATGTAGAAACTCAACACTATATATATTAGGATATTGACCACGTGCATAAAATAATGACTCTTTGATAAGGCAATCGTCAATCGCCAACTCCGTTCTAGCTTAGGAAAAAGATGTTTGGTACCCTACGAACATTGACCATAACCAATCATCATCGGTACGTCTATTTCTCAGAGGGATTTCCCATCAATTACTACTTTGTTGGGGATTTTTTGAAGGAATCGGAGGAATTTAGGGTGACAATTATGAAAATTTTCAAGTAAATACGAGAAGCAAATTGTTGTGTGGAGGAATCAATAATGCGACAGAAGCCAAGGGGAAAGATTGTTAAGAATTGTATTATAACAGACCAATTGCAACGTACCACATAATTAACACAGCAATATTAATGGCTCAAACTTTCGAGCTATAGATATATTTTGGCATTTTGCTATTTATGGTCATGGTCCAGGTTTCCAGCCTTACCCTAGTATATACTCATTTTTCTATTTTTTTTTATAATTACATCACCAACATGGCAACATGTTACGTGAATGCCGACCTCCCTCTCATTTTTATATTGTCTATATTCTGATCGTATGAACCCGATATATTTTTTTTCTTGGAACGAGACTTTTGGTATATGCGGTTGGGATAATATATATTATAGTTTGAAGTATTAAGGAAACAAATGTAATACAGTTAGTAATATAGTTAGGTAGTTAGTATTTGGTTAAAGTAGTTAGGATTTTTTTATAAACAATATGTGTAATCTTCATTTTTAACAAATCAATACAAATCCTATTTCTCTCTCTAAACTCACTTTCTCTCTAGATTCTCTCTTGTTTCTCTCTACTTCTTCCTCTTCCTCTTCCTCTGTACCAATTCCATCTTCTGCAATGTAGTTAATATGAAGGAATTAGGATGAGTATTATACCTTATAGAGTTAATTACATTTTTTCACTTTAAAAGTTGGAGATGATTTTTAAAATAGACCAGGAGATTTAACATTACTTTATAAGATTTAAAATTATATTAACTTACATATTGATGGAACGAAATTTCAAATAATTCACTAGATAAAAAGTGTAAATCGCTGCTCAGAATCTTAGGAAGTAATATGAGAAAATTCAAACATAGTAACTTATTTCAAAAATCGCTCTAAACATAGAGGGTGTAAAATCTATCTGGTTTTGATTTATAATATCGTTGTGGATAATATTTTTATACTTGCTTTGGTACCTACTAATTAAAGAAATAAATATAACTCTTAGTGGCTATTGACTATTAGCTACGGAAAGAAGCTACATTCTTTCTTCCATGTCGATCCATTCTTTCTGCCGGCTTGCTACCTATATTGGGCATGTAGGGTTTATACTTTGTACTATATTAAGCACTACTTTAACACAACTAGCTATGTATACAGCACAATAATCATGCATTCAAAACTATAATGATGAAGATTAGCGTCATGCATGATGATTGATATCCTTCAGTGCGTTTAGAATCTTTAGATTCCTTTTCTGGAATGGCTATATTTATCAATTATCTGCACCTTTCGATTTTTATATGTAAAAAGCCTATATCTTCTCCACCATACATTACTAGTATATACATATGTATGTGTGACAAAGTGCCCATCGCATCACTATCTTTTCTTGGTTATACAAAGGGACTAATAGCTCGACTAAAAAGATTATAAAATTGTATTAAGATCGAGATATTTTAGAACTATCAGATAATAATAATTTTTTATGACAAGAAGATGGAGTTTGCTCAAAATAGACCAGGCTCAGTTTGACCAACTCATTAACAACAAAATTCATCTCACGATAGATATAACGAATATTACATTTCAAAAAACAATCCAAGAACAGTCGAAATTATTATCCAAACATTACTCGTAATTACTTTGTGTAGTTCCGGTGTAGAAAAACAAATAGATCATTCCATTTCATGGTTTTTGTTCTTTAAAATGTCTAATCAACATTTTCACATCCCTTTTCTGATTAGCAAACGGTAATACGGGGATATTTAAGCATACAATTGAGAGATATCTAGCATTCATTGCATGGCCTACGTCATATCACATGTGTTGTAGGAAAAAGAGAAATGCTAGGAGAAAAAAATGCATACACGGAGATATTATACACACTCACATACAAAAAAGAAAAAAAAAAGAAAAAAAAAAGAATTGGGGTCAAATATAACAAATATCTTCTCTTGCGGGGTAGAATAAGATTCTTCTTAATTATTTAGATGGTGATTGCTAGTTGTGGAGAAATTAATCTCAGCTTGTACACATTACATTTTTAATACAATAATATATTTATATTCAAAATCGAAAATTTGGGTTACGTCATCTAAGGGGACAATCATAATATTTGTTGTCAAATTTGCTGTTTACGAAAGCCGAGTCAAGGACTTTTCACTTTTTTAAAAAAATAAAAATATCATTAAATCGTAATGTTAAATAATAGTAGAGCTTGTTTGGATGTGCTTTTCAAATGACTAAAATTGTTTTTGGTAAAAATATTTTTAGAACCAATCATTAGTAAAGATACAAGTAAATCCTAAAAAAAACAAGTGTTTCTTGAAGAAACATATAACTGATGCTTCTTGCATAAAACACTATAGAAATCCAAAAATATTTTTTTTAAAAACGTTTTTAGTCATTTTAAAAGCACATCCAAGCGAGCTCGTAGTCGTAGCAGGTCACGCTCATACAAAAACTAATAATTACTCATGGAGGTAAAGTCCTAACAAGTCATTGTCTAGCAAGGAACAAATTAATGATATGATTACAGATTTAAACACCATGATCGATTGTCTCTTTAATTTCAACAGCCCTCGTCCGACTGCCAATACCCTAAAGTAGAAAGTAGAACAACCTTACCTTTTTTTGGATTTTCAGGAGTGGATGACAATATCTTGTTCCTTTCCATAAATATCTTCATGGCGTTACTCGATCGATGGCGCCACATCGTGACTAATTATATATTTATATGATTAATCAGAAGTAATCGAGTTGGTTGCTTGTCCCTCGCCTTCCCTAGCATTTATCTAAGTCGTCATATCTTTTGCTGTATACACCTAAATCCTTCATATTTCTTACGGATGCATTTTTGCTCATCCACATTAACTATAGTGTATGCTCACCACACACTTTTTAGGCCGTCATGTGTCATCCCACTCAACCATAGTTAACTTTTGTAATTTATTTATAAAAAATTCAAAAATTAAAAACTAAAACATAAATCAAATAAAAAAACTCGACAGTTGCCAAAGCAATCGCCTATCCCCTAGGCGCCGAACAACCCTTCATCTCTCTCACTCCCTTTTTCACTGTGTCCCCTATTTCGTCTCCATTGTTTATTGCATCTTCACCAACGACGGTTCCGCTTGGAGCTATCATGATTAACTTGTACAGAGAGATGGAAATTAGAGGCGCTGGAAGCGACAGCTCCGCATAGAGCACATCGTCCAGTGGGTGGGCCCATGCACCACTTACCACCTCCTCTGTCATCGTGTTCGAGAACCGCCATGAATCCTGCCTCTCTCCCACCTCCACGACATTATTTGTGGGCAAACCTTCCCTCAATTTTGCTTTTTTATTTTTTGAGTTTTGGGGCGGAGGGAAGGTGGAACAATGTCGATGCGGCGGAGGGACGAGGAGAGATGCGAGGAAGGAGTTTTTGAGATAAAAATATTAATTAAAAATTAAAAGGTAAATGCTAAAATGATGATTATAGCATTATAATAATAAAATATTAATAATAAATGAAATTTTTAATCAGGGTCAAGTAAGAGGACACATGACAGTCTTAAAGGTATGTAGTGAACATACACCACAGTTATATATGAGTGAGCAAACATGCACCAATTTCTTACTAATCGGAAAGTCAAATTTGATAGATATTTTGTACATAAAACAACAAACAAAGAAACACAAGATATAACAAGAAACCTCTGACTTTGATTGGTGACGTGTTATTAAAGAATAGAAATTAATTTGTAACTATGGTGTAAGACTCTCTTTTCCCTCAACCGAGTTAAAATTCTAGAAAAAACTTTATCGAAACTTTAATAAATGCATTGTTTGTACCATAATTGACCAATCCCGAAACTACTGAACACCGGTCAACGTTATACCGTCAAGGACCCAGAAGAGTTTCCCTCCAACCAGGAGGCCAATCACAACGAGACACGTGTCGACATCAGAAGCCAATCATAGCGTGACACGTGTTAACATCAGAAGCCAATCACAACACGATACGTGTCAATGTCAGAATGAAACTAGAAACTCTCTTCTATAAATAGAGATCATCCTCTCACAATATTTCCTAATGTCATTTGTACTAAATCATTCACTAGTACTCACTAAAGGAGAGCTTGAACCTATGTACTTGTGTAAACCTTTCACAATTAATGAGAACTCCTCTACTCCGTGGACGTAGACAATCTGGGTGAAACACGTACATCTTGTGTTTGCTTCCCTATCCCCATCTATTTACTTACTTATCCACACTAGTGACCGGAGCAATCTAGTGAAGGTCACAAACTTAACACTTTCTGTTGTACCAAAGTCCTCACTGATTTTGTGCATTAACATTTAGCGCCGTCTGTGGGAACGACACTTATTCCCACTCTCTTCAGCTTCGTTAAGCTGGTTCCACCATTCGTACACTCTCTTTTGACCAGGCATCCCTCTCTAACATGGGGAGCGAAGGAAGCCACAGCACACACAATGACACCCCTCTTGCACCTAGTGCGAAGCAACGAAAGAAGGAAGGAAAGAGGGTTGCTCTTCAAGCTAAAGTCAATGAGCTAGAAGCTCAGAACAACAACATAGCAATGAAGAATGAGGTCCTCCAGGAGCAGTATGAGAAGCTCTTTGAGACGCTCCACGAAACTAGGCGTACTCAAACATGTGAGGTCGTTACCCCTGTGGACATCAATCATCACCTGGGTGCTCCCCAACACGGAGGGTCACCTTCCTTCGACATGGGTATCCTTGATGAGGATCGAGCTAATCATCAAGACATTGATCAACATGAGACTTCTCTCAACCCAGCTGCTTCGACCTAAAGCAGGAGAAGTGGAGGAAGACACCTCCTTGCAGAAGGGTTGGAAGGATCGAAAGTCGTTTATCGTGACTGCCGAGACTTCCTAAAGCAACGTCGAGAGAATCCCCTCCACATATGCTCGAAGATCAATGACCCAAGGGTTTCTAAAAGACTCGGTCCCCTTCTACGACCCAAGCTAGTTGCTAATATAGGGAATGAACGACAGGTCCCAGGGAACATGAAGGTACAGGGGACTCTGAGGTATTCCGACAGACTCGCCCTAGAAGTCAGTACGGCGAGTTCAAGGAAAAATCACACGCCTTTGCTCAAACTTTCCTACTTCCAAGAGGTGATAGAGACTTACGAAAGAAAATTCCAGTGGTACATGACTCCACTCAGGACCCCATTTTCCTACAACTCATTGAGGAAGTAAACAAGTTGAAGGCCAAACGTCAGGCTGAGATACTTGACTGGAACCAACCCAGGCCTGGCCCTCTCACAAGGAGGATCCTCGACACCCCCCTTTAAGCGAAGACAAAACAAAAGTTTGGTTTACAACTCTATACTGGAAGGGAGGACCCAATTGAACATTTTAGCCTCTTTGAGTCCACCATGGCATATTGGATGCACATCGACGAAGTGCGATGTCTTCTCTTCCCCCTCCACCCTCTCTGGTGGAGTTCTAAACTGGTATTGCCGTCTTCCACCTGAGACAGTAGACTTATTTGAGGAACTAAGGAAACTGTTTATCTCTCAACACATCTTCCAGACCGATCGCTTGCATTCTGCAGATGACTTGTACACTATTCGCCAGAAGCCGGACTAGTCATTACATATGTATGCTGGTCGCTTCAGCCATGAGTATTTCCTGTTGTGCCGAGGCAAACGACAAGACTGCCCTCAAAGCCTTCACGGCAGGCCTACGTGACTGTTTCTTCAAGTACATGATCAATGCCAACACTTGGAAGACTTACTCTGAAGTGATGGCACAAGCTTACAACCATGCCTCCGCCGAGGTAAGGACATATCAAGGGAAATCCCCCACAGCCACCCCTTATCAGTAAGTAGGGAGTGGAAGCCAGATCCAACCAAATAAGAAGACCTCGACCTTATAAACGGCAGCGGTGCCTCCCCCTACCTTACTTAATACTTTGCCAAGTCAACAGACATATCAATCTCAGGGCAAAAGGAAAGATTTCCATCCTCACCAGTCTCATTTTAGTAAAAGAAGTAAGGGACATTACTGTGATAACCAAGGGTATCGCCATGATAATCCCCGACCCCAGGCAGTCAACACAGTGGTTCAAGCACGTGTCAGGACAGCCCCTACCCCGAGGTATAAGACATACACACCTTTGAACGCCACATGCGTGGCCATTTACCCCAACATAGCACACTTGATACTGAAGCCAAAGCCGAGGCACCCGGATTATAAGCCCACGAAGAACACATGCACATTTTGCTGCTACAACGAGCATAACGTCCATGACGGCGAGAAGTGTATCACCCTTCGTGATCATGTTGAAGCTTTGGCACGTGAAGGAAAATTGATCAATTCCTCTTTCACCCTCCAAGGGGTAACCGTAACCAACGCCAGGTGAATGTGATATATTCCATAAGTGGTGGCACACCCATATCTAAATCTTCCAACAGGGCCATGAAAAATAGTGAACGAGCTTTAAGGTCTGGCCACCAAGTGTTTCACGTGGAAGACATCAGGGGAGGTAAGTATCAAAAGCCTAACTGGGATCCAATATGTTTCTACCCTGAGGAAGAAAAAGGTATCATCTATCCTCACAACAACCTACTGATCGTGGAAGCTCACATAGCCAACTTTGAAGTACGACGAATCCTGGTAGACACGGGGGCTTCGGTCAATATCATGTTTGCTGAAGCTTTCAGGGCACTTAATGTAGCTGAACATTTGCTCGATCGCTCGATTTCCCCTCTGATAAGCTTCTCCGGTGATATCGTGCAACCTTTGGGGAGCATACACTTACCTTTCACCATTGGTACAGGCTCTTACACAGCTACAATTACCACTAACTTCCTGGTGGTTGATTGCCCAACGACATACAATGTCGTCTTTGGACGCACATGCATCAATGATCTCAAGGCCATAGTATCCACACATATGTTGTTGATGAATTTTCCAACCCCTTATGGCAATGGTTACATCAGAGGAGATCAACTTAGTGTATGATCATGTTACAACACTTCGGTTAAGCAACAACATCTGCCTGTGCCCAAGGAAAACCTTTCTATACATGACCAAGTCATAAAGCCTAGCCTAGACGAAGCCAACTTGGATCTTCACGGTGGCAACAGTCAACCTGACGATCTTCGAGATGACTCTTTCACCCAGCAAGCACAACCCGTTGAAGAGTTGGAGAAGGTCTCTATCTCAAAAGATTATCCAGATCGCATAGTGAAGATTGGCACCATCTTGTCACCACCCATTCGGTTGGCATTGATCTCTTTTTTGCTAGAGAACACTGAGGTCTTCGCTTGGTCATACGAGGACATGCCAGACATCTCTCCCGATATCATCTGTCATCGCTTAAGTATTGACCCCAAAACCAAGCCAGTGAAACAGAAGCGAAGATCTTATGACGCTGAACAGTACGAGGCAACGAAGGCAGAAGTTGAAAAACTCAAAGGCATAGGCTTCGTCCGCGAAGTCAATTATCCAACGTGGGTAGCAAATGTTGTCCTTATTAAGAAGAATCTGACCAAGGAAAGTCTCCTGCTCCAAAAGGTCTTGTGGAGAATGTGTGTCGATTACACTGACCTAAACAAAGGATGCCCAAAGGATAGCTTTCCTCTTCCTCTCATAAACAGACTTATAGACTCTACGGCAGGGTGTGAACTTCTGAGCTTCATGGATGCTTACTCAAGATATAACCAAATCCTCATGAACCCTCTGGACCAAGAACACATAGCCTTCACTACTGACGGGGGACTATATTCCTATAAAGTCATGCCCTTCGGTCTAAAGAATGCAGGAGCAACTTATCAGAGACTGGTCAATTCAATGTTCGCCGAACAGATTGGGAAGAGCATGGAAGTTTACGTTGATGATATGCTAGTCAATAGCAAACATGCTGACCAACACATCACTAACCTATCTGAAACTTTCACCATTCTGAAGAGGTATCGAATGAGGTTGAACCCCAACAAATGTGCCTTCGGCGTAGGCTCTGGCAAATTCTTAGGCTTCATGATAAGTCAACGAGGCATTGAGGCTAATCCCGAGAAGATCAAAGCAATCCTCAACATGAAGGAACCGGTAACTTTAAAAGACATCCAGAGCCTTACTGGCAAGGTGGCAACCTTAACTAGGTTCATTTATAAGGCCACAGACAAATGTGCTCCTTTCTCCAAAACACTTAAGGGAAGTAAGAAGTACATTACATGGACTGATGAATGTGCTGAGGCATTCAAAAACCTCAAAGACTACATGAGTAAAGCCCATTTGCTATCCAAACCTGAGGTTTGTGACACTCTCATTATCTATTTGTCGGTATCGGCTTCAGCAGTAAGTTCCATTCTCATTTGAAAAGATGGTAATGTCGAACGACCTGTCTACTACGCTAGCAAGGCCTTACAAGATGCGGAGACACGATACTCCAACATTGAGAAATTGGCTCTAACATTGGTCATGTTTGCTCTAAAACTTCGCCCTTACTTCCAAGCACACTTCATTATCGTGCTTACCAATCATCCTCTTCGACAAACACTCCAAAGTCCTGACACTTCTGGGCGAATGATCAAATGGGCAATAGCATTGGGTGAGTTTGAAATCTCCTACCAACCAAAACCAGCTGAGAAGGGCCAAGCAGTGGCAGACTTCATCGCCAACTTCACATATCATGTTGACATTGTTTCTACACCTAAAGAAGTGGTTTCATTACCTTTGGAAGCTCAGAAAATATAACAACAGCCCCAGCATAGAGTCTATATGTTGATGGCTTGTCCAACCAATAGGGTTGTGAAGCAGGACTTATCCTTACAACCCCTGATAAAGTGGCGATGGTGTATGCTCTTCGTTTCAAATTAAAGGCGTCGAACAATGAGGCCGAATATGAAGCCCTCCTAGCAAGCTTACGTTTGGCCAAACACCTTAGGGTTAAACAAATTGATATCTTTAGTGACTCCCAATTGGTGGTTAACCAGGTCACCAACAACTTTGACGCTAAGGATAGCTCCATGGCAGCATATCTGGCACAAACACAATTATTGCTTAAACACTTCCACTATCAGATCACCCAAATTCCTCGAGCGGCAAACAGTCATGCAGATGCTTGGGCTCGCCTCGCCTTAGCGGTGGAAGACAAGATTGGAGAAAAATTCAAGTCGAATTGTTGGCAGCACCAAGCACCATGGCTGCGGAAATGTGCAACTTACAACAGGGGAATAGTTGGATTACCCCGATTTATAGATTCCTTACTCATGGCACCCTTCCAAATGACAAAGTTCAAGCTAAGCAGATTCGATACAAGGCTACCCGTTACTTGATCATTAATGATCAACTCTACAAGCGGGGTTTTAACTTACCATACCTAAGACGCCTTACGCCCGCATAGGCGGAAACTGTCATTCGGAAAATACATGAAAGAGCCTGCGGAGATCATGATGGATCTCAATCCCTAGCACACAAGACTTTTCGCCAAGGATATTACTGGCCAACACTTTACCAAGATGCCATTAGAATATCTCGCTCATGTGATAAGTGTCAACGCTATGTAACTATTCCTCACTCCCCTCTCGAGCCACTCACTTTTATGATCAGCCCTTGGCCCTTCGCCCAATGGGGACTTGATTTGATCAGCCCAATGCCTGCAAGGAAGGGCAAGATTCGCTATGCAATCGTTGTAGTTGACTACTTCACAAAGTGGGCTGAAGTAGAACCCTTAGCAACCATTACTGAGGCAAAAATAGAAAACTTCGTATGGAAGAACATCCTTTGCAGATTCGGCATTCCCAATGCGATAGTCATTAACAACGGACAACAGTTCGACAACAATAAGTTCAGGATGTTCTCCTTTAAGTTCAACATCAACTTCTGTTTTGCCTCCCCAGCTCATCCCTAGTCTAATTGTCCCAGTTGAGCTTGAGCAAGCTACGTTCCGAGTCCAGAACTAGGTGCAAAGCGAAAATGACAAACAACTTACCCTCAACTTAGATCTAGTCGAGGAACACAGAAACCAGGCTCACTTAAGGAATGTCGCCTACAAGCAGCGCATCTCCAACTACTATGACTCCAGGGTCAAACCTCGTTCTTTCAAAGTAGGGGACTGGGTATTGAAGAAAAGATTACTCTGCGACAGAGTCCCGAGTGAATGAACACTTAGTCCAAACTGGGATCGACCGTTTGAAGTTATTGGCATCAGTCGCCCTGGCTCCTACAAGCTTAGAAGCTCCGATAGCAAAACCCTTGGCCATCCATGGAACGCTGATCACTTGAAGTACTATTACAAGTAAACTCACATTGTACAAGTGTTAAGCTTCAGCCATTCGGCATCCTATGTAACGAAGACTATTTGGCATGAATTCAATAAAGAGGTGATTTAGACAACTCGGTCCTAATCCTCTTACATTCCTAGCAATGAAACATTTGGGTTCAAAGTTTCAACATGAATGCTTCCAACATGAAACAAATTCTAAGTATATGTCAACAAGACTATACAAATAAACGAACAACTTCACAGTATATTCATTCAATCATACATTCCAACACATTCGTACATAAGCCAACTGTGCTTTGAAAGGGTTCAACATACTTTGTGTTATTCGACACCTGCTACAATGTGCCTAGACACCTTGCCCTTATTCTCACCAACCAGGTGATAAAATGTACAACCCATACTCTCCTTCATGCCACCAACCAGGTGATGAAATTTACAACCCGTACTCTAATATCATTTGGCAACTTGCCACTCATGCCACCAACCAGGTGAAGAAGGAACTCATCTTCATACCACAAACCAGGTAATGAAATGTACAACCCGTACTCTCCTTCATGCCACCAACTAGGTGATGAAATGTATAACCCGTACTATAATATCATTTCGCAACTTGCCACTCATGCCACCAACCAGGTGAAGAAGGTACTCATCTTCATGCCACCAACCAGGTGATGAAATGTACAACCCGTACTCTCCTTCATGCCACCAACTAGGTGATGAAATGTACAACCCGTACTATAATATCATTTGACAACTTGCCACTCATGCCACTAACCAGGTGATGAAGGAACTTATCTTCATGCCACCAACCAGGTGATGAAATGTACAACCCGTACTCTAATATCATTTGGCAACTTGCCACTTATGCCACTAACCAAGTGAAGAAGGAACTCATCTTCATGCCACCAACCAGGTGATGAAATGTATAACCCATACTCTAATACCATTTGGCAATTTGCCATTCATGCCACCAACCAGGTGCAAAATGAACTCATCCTCGTGCAACCAACCAGGTGATGAAATGTGATGAAAGGTGATGAAGGAACTCACCTTCGTACCACCAACCAAGTAATGAAAGCAACTCACCATTCATTCTACCTACCAAAAGACGAGTGGTACAACTTGTACATGTGAACTCCTAGCATTCACAAATAATCAAAAACCCTCAAGCTTGACAACTCAACTAGGGGAGCACTTATGCCCAACAAGAGTTGTAGTCACCAACAAAGCCTTATTGCAAGCCAACAACAACTTCAGTGCATAGCATACAAAGATCAAGCTATTCAGCCTTCTTGCATCTGCTTCAATGCAAACACTACAACTCTTAGAAAGCTTCACACACTCTTGATCAAGACAGTGTGAAGCAAAATCAATTTATGGTGCCAACAAGAGCTTCATCAATGGAGGGCAACCACAATTCTCAAAAACTTCACACACTCTTGATCAAGACAGTGTGAAGCAAAACCAATTTATGGTGCTAACAAAAGCTTCATCAATATAGGGCAACCACAATTCTCAAAAGCTTCACACACTCTTGATCAAGACAGTGTGAAGCAAAACCAATATATGGTGCCAACAAAAGCTTCATCAATGGAGGGCAACCACAATTCTCAAAAGTTTCACACACTCTTGATCAAGACAATGTGAAGCAAAACCAATTTATGATGCCAACAAAAACTTCATCAAATGAGTTCAACCACAATTCTCAAAAACTTCACACACTCTTGATCAAGGCAGTGTGAAGCAAAACCAATTTATGGTGCCAACAAAAGCTTCATCAATGGAGGGCAACTACAATTCTCAAACCTTGAAGTAAATTCAAAACTATTCGAAGCAAATTCAATTTATATGATTTATCCAAACCTTCGACTACTACAAGGTGTGGCTTGCAGCAGAATCTCTTACTCAATAGTGTGGAAGAAAAATTTGTATATGTTTTCTCTCTCACATTTTCAAATTTCTAGTTTCCCAAAAAAAAAAAAAAAAAACTTCACCAACAAAAGCTTCATCAATGAAGGATAACTACAAATTCTCAAAAGCTTCACACTATCTTGATCAAGATAGTGTGAAGCAAAATCAATTCATGGTACCCAACAAAAGCTTCACCCATAAAAGCTTCACCAACAAAAGCTTCACCCATAAAAGCTTCACCCATAAAAGCTTCACCAACAAAAGCTTCAACTCTAAAGCTTCACCTACAAAGCTTCACCTACAAAGCTTCAACACAAAAGCTTCACACTATCTTGATCAAGATAGTGTGAAGCAAAATCAATTCATGGTGCCCAACAAAGCTTCAACCTCAAAACTTCACCTACAAAGTTTCAACTCCAAAACTTTACCTACAAAAACTTCAACACAAAAGCTTCACCCACAAAAACTTCACCTACAAAGCTTCAACTCCAAAGCTTCACCTACAAAAACTTCAACACAAAAACTTCACCCACAAAAGCTTTAACACAAAAGCTTCACCTACAAAAGTTTGACCTACAAAAGCTTGACCCACAAAAGCTTCACCTACAAAAGCTTCACCCACAAAAGTTTCACCCACAAAAGCTTCACCCACAAAAACTTGACCCACAAAAGCTTCACCTACAAAAGCTTGACCCACAAAAGTTTCACCCACAAAAGCTTGACCCACAAAAACTTGACCCACAAAAGCTTCACCTACAAAAGCTTGACCCACAAAAGTTTCACCCACAAAAGCTTGACCTACAAAAACTTGACCCACAAAAGCTTCACGTACAAAAGCTTGACCCACAAAAGCTTGACCCACAAAAATTTCACCTACAAAGCTTCAACACAAAAGCTTCACACTATCTTGATCAAGATAGTGTGAAGCAAAATTAATTCATGGTGCCCAACAAAGCTTCAACCTCAAAGCTTCACCTACAAAGCTTTAATATATATATATATATATATATATATATATATATATATATATATTTTCAAAAATTTGAAAATTCAAAAATTTGAAAATTCGAAAATTCAGAAATTCAAGAATTCGAAAAATCGAAAGAAAAAAAAATTGCCTAGGCCTTCTCTTTTTTGGGCCTAACAACTTTCATAACAAATATATATGAAGAAAGAGATTTGGGCTACCACTTAGAAAGGAAGTGCCTCATTCGTCAACTCCCTCGATCGGAGACTTGGGGGACTCCTACCATATGCTACTGCACCTTGATACTCGGAAGTCTCACGACCACTCAGTGACTTGGATTTTTCAAGTCTCCAAACAAGAAGTTTTCCTCACTCGGGAAATTAAGAGAGCACTACCTCAACCTACATGTTTCACTCACAAAGCTTCAACATACAAGCTTCAACAAAAGGAAAAATTCAAAAAACTTAGTGAAGAAGACCTTTGTGTATTTAACACAATACATTGAAATTAAGCAAAACTTGTTTATTGATATCTCCGATAAGTTACAAATATGTACATATACATGAATCAAAATAAACAAACAAGAGGGAGCCTTCACAAAGGTTGCTCAGGAGAAGTCTCAGCAGTCGGCAGAGCCTCAGAAAGATGAGGCACCAAAAGGTGATTATTCGGAGCCTCAGTACTAAGTAGAACCCCAGAAGGAGGAGGCATCGAAGGTTGATCATTTGGAGCTTCATTACGCGATACAACCCTAGAAGACGAAGGTAATAAATGTCTTTGGAACAAACCCACAAACCTTTGATAATCAAGTAAAATCTGACCATCAGATTCCTGTAGCTGGTCGAGCTTCCTCTTCATGTTTGTAGCATAGTCA